>NW_015169782.1:1059552-1132995 GCF_001447785.1 Gekko japonicus | reverse complement strand
GAGGGCTAGAGGTAACCATATAAGATTGCACAAATATAAACAAAAAGCAGGAGCAGAGAGCTGCTATTAATGTTTTATGGTACATCTGGGTGCTTAGATCGTTTTGCATATCTTGCAGTGGCCCTGCCTTAGAGCTGTACTTTTATTCTCTCCAGGCAATGCTAGGTTGGACATCTGTTAGTGGATCTCCCACTACTTTGCAGAATGCATGGGGCCCTGATTCAGATCCTGTCTTGATAGTTTACCCCGCAGAGGGGATGGAGAACAGGAGACACAGGCACCATAGGAGTGCTTGCATTTCCCCCTCTGTTCTCATGTTGCATGGCCCAATGCCATTTTTTAAAATTTGAAACCAGCTGGGGATGTGTTCCTAGATCTCTCATAATGGTATCTAGGCTTGCTCTCAGAAATTGCCTCTAGGACAGGGGACCCTAATGTGGTGTCCCTGGCCACTATGGTGCCCATCAAGTGATTTTAGAAAGTGGGTGTGGCCAGGTGAGATGCTTTCCAGCGGGGATTCTAATTGGCCACTGGAGATCTGATGGGCTGGACAGGTTAAAATAATGTTTCGGTGGCAGCTGTCATCACTGGGTTGGTTTTATTCTCTCCTTTGCTTCTCTTTCTCAGTACTTTTTTAAAAATATCTCTCTAACTACCTCTGGGGCTTCTTCAGTGTGTGCACCCACCTCTTGTGGCAGCTGTTTTTGTGGTTTGGCTCTGCCTCTCTTGGCAGCTGTGGCTGCACCCCCCCCCCCCGTGTCAGAATTCAAAAGGTGCCCACAGGTTCGAAAAGGTTTGGGGACCCCTGCTCTAGAAGGTGGGGTTTCAGAAGAGAGTGCCTCAGAAGGGGATGTCCAGTGGGGACCTTGAATAGGAAATGGCAATGTTACTGTTGGATTTGGAGTGCTAGGGTAGCCTGCAGCATGGGTCCAGTGCGGTACTTTTTTTTTTTAGCAGGTGTGCTTTTCAGGGGATCTTGATCAAGGGTTGTGATTCTTGAAGTTCTGAATTGTGCTCAAAAAGACGTACAGTTTGGGAAGACACCTGCAGGGAGCTTTGGTCAGAGCATTTCAAAAGTCAGACCGATCTGCCCCGACCTGGCTAGTCCAGGCAAGCACGATCTCTGAAGCTAGACAGGGTCGATCCTGGCAAGTACTTGGATGGGCGACCACCTTGAAATACCAGTAGTTGGGAGGCGGGGGCAGGAATAGCCTCCAGGCCCCCAGAAAGGGTCAGTCACCAGAGGTTGCCATGACTTCCAGGTGCACACACACTCATGCACACACACATGCACATACGGAAAAAAAACACCCAAAAAAGAGTCAGACCAAGAAAGTGGAATACACACATGGAACAATTTCTGAAGCTTGACTTATGATTCTGTGTCTTGGGGTTTGAGGCTTGTGAGGGGGCACTTTAGATGACTTAAGTATTGAGGGGTGAGGGGCTTTACCCACATACGACATGAGGCAGAAGCGGCATCTGTGATTGGGCTACTTGTGGTTTGATGGGACCTTATAGATCATAAAGGCATACTTGTTTTCGATGGTTCCTTCTGGGCTGACTGCAGCGGGCAAGTTGCAGCCTGTTTGGTAGTTACGAGAGGCAAGCTTTGAGAGAGGCATTTCAGCCTGCCCTATGTCAGGGGGAGTTTGGCATTGCCATAGCAGAGGGAGAACTCTGTTGGTCTTCTGTGCTCATGCTTGGTTGTGTGGACCCCAGCTCAGCTTTGTGGGAAGGGCTGTGGCTCAGTGGGAGAGCCTCTGCTTTGCATGACAAAGGTCGCAGGTTCAGTCGCAGACTTACCCAGATAAAAGGACCAGGTAGTAGATGGTGTGAAAGACCTGCCTGTGATCCTGGAGAGCTGCTGCCAAGTCTGAGGAAACAATACTGACCTTGATGGACCAGTGGTCTGATTCAGTGTAAAGTAGCTTCATATGTGTTGTGCAACGTTCTAGAAAGCACTGGAGTATCTTACCATGTGAATGTAACATTTATCTGGCGTTAATGGTTCTATGATAAATTAGATCATAAGAAAATATGAAGCTCTAGAGGGCCAGATGATTAATCCATCGGGTGTGGTATTGCCCTACCCTGATTGACAGCTGCTTCTCTGCTGTTTCTGTGGTACTTTCCCACCTCTGCTGCTGGCATTGTTTTTTTTTAGCAGTTGTGGTGTGAATGGGAGGTTGGTTTGATGTTCACCACCTTGGGTGGGAAAGCAGCACTTAATGTTTTCAATACATTTCTGCGTGCAAAGCGTGTGCTCAGCCACTGAGCTATAACCCTGTCTGACCTCCTCACACGAATGACAGGCGCTGCCTTCCCCGCATTAATTGCAAGAGAGAAACCCACCGTTGCCTTGGTGTGTGTGAAAATGGAAACGTGGAAAGTTTTACTGCCTTTTTAAATGAAGATAGCATTTTGCATTTTCAAGAGGAAAATTAGGCCTGTAGGGCAGGCAGATGAAGGTAAATCTGTTAAGGGTTTCTGCCAAGGTTGAGCTATAGCAGCCCGGCTATAGTCCACCTGCTCCCTCCACAAAACCTTGTCTTGAACTCTGGTTCTCTCTTCCTGCCTCCCCCCAAATGTGTGGCAAGAGGGTAAGAGTAATGAATATTCTTCTTCTGAGAGAACAGACCACCTCTGAAGTTGCTTGCAGATTTTTTTTTTTTGCCCATCGTAGGCACGTACATTAATTTTGCCACATTCTAATGTGTGCAGCTGTTTCTCCCTTCCAAGTAGCGTCATAAGGTCCCTGGGTCTCTGCGTATATAGCCCAAATGTTCCAGTTAAATGCCGCTGGAAGTGGTGATTATTCTCCCGTTAGCTGTCTATAATTTCGGCAGTCAGTCCCCATCTGAATGGAGCCGTGATTCAGAGGGGGCCGCCTTCTCTCGCCTCTCCTTCCAGGAGTGGCCGCAGGCTGGTGGATGCTGCAGTCTCTGCTCCTCTTCCTCTGGAGCTCATTAACCGGAGATGCTACCTGTGGAAGCAGTGACTCATACCTGGAGGCCTTTTTGTCCCTCAGGCTCTCACAGCACTTTTTCCTAGTGCAAAACCTCATATGCTTGCAGTTTCCAGGGCTGTCATAGGCGGGGGTGTGCATGTGTTTCAGTGGCAGAGCATTTGCTTGCCGTGGAGATGGTCCCAGGTTCAATCCCCATAATCTCTAGTTAAAAGACCAGGTTGTAGATTATGTGAAAGACTTTTGCCTGAGACCCTGAGAGCCACTGCCAGTCTGAGTAGACAGTACTGACCATTATGGACCGGTGGTCTGATTCAGTATAATGCAGCTTCATGTGTTTGGAAGGAGGCTCCCCCTAGGGTTGCCAAGTGGATTTTCGCCGGGAGCGGGGGGCTCCCGTCCGGCGTCCGTTGCGCGTGCCGCATGCACGTCACCCAGAAGTGACGTGACAATGCCGGGCACGCTGGGGGCGTGGCCACAGCCATACAAGGCAAAACCATAGAGTTTTCCCTCAGATGGCCGTGGCCCCGCCCCCAGCGTGCCCGGCGTGGTTGCGTCACTTCCAGGTGATGCGCACGTTGGGGAGGAGTTCCCCCCGGGGCCCAATCCGGTGGCGGCGGGGAACGGGCCTCTGGGGTGGGGGTTTCCCCCCACACACACCCCCGGGGGACTTGGGAAACCTAGCTCCCCCATGGCAGTTACGTTTGGCCCTTGGAGACTGTACGAACCCTTAAGATTTGGCAGAAGGTTTTACCGCTGTTGTCCCTGATAAGGAAGAAAAATCTTTCTGATTTATAAGAAGTGGAAGTTCTGTATGTTGATTGATACTACAGAATCAAAAAGTCAAAGCATGCATGCATTATATTAATGTGGTCCCGTGTGCATGAGAAACGGTTGGGTGGAGCCTGTTAGACTGAACACGTGACGCTACCCTAGACTGACCATCAGTCCATCACAGTATTGTCTGCTCAGACTGGCAGCAGCTCTCCAGGGTCTTGGGCAAAGGTTTTTCATGTCAGCAACTTCACATCCTTTAAACGGAGATGGCAGGGATGGAACCTGGGACCTTCTCCATTCCAAGCAGAAGTTCTACGACTGATTCATAGCCATTTTGCTCACAAGCTGAGCTGCACAATCAAATGTTCTCTAGAGAGCAGAACCCTGAGAGTTCAGAAAGGAGCCACTGCAGTGTCCACTTCTAGTCCTGCTTCTGGAAGAGCAAACCTAAACCAGGTTTCAGGTGCCACCCACAAAACTGTGCAGACTGGTTGGTTGAAAGGAGTTCTTTTTTGGCTGGTATTCCTTCCTGCTTTGCATATTTGCCTTGATTTAAGCATGGTGCTGGCTGAGGTAGCTGTTTTGCATGGGTAGCAGCCTAGTTAAAATGAAATGTTGTGCGGTTGCAGTAGCCTATGGGAGATGTTCAAATTGAACCTTGGGTGATCAGTCACAAGCTGCTGTCTTTAAGTAACAGCCAACTTCTGAATGCCTGTGTTTCAAAACACCAAGAGCTTTTGTGTTTGGAAAGGCCGTTCCTTTCCCTTTATAACCTGAACACAGTTCATAAAAGCAGAACATGTGACTGGATACAGGTTATAATAGCGTAACTAGTCTAGGGTGCTCAGTGTTTATTAAGAAATAGCTCAGTGGGGAAATAGGTTACTTTATTGGGTTACTAGCGCACAGGATCCTTTACAAGCCTTTGATATTTTTTCCTCTTTTTTTGGTGCTCCTCAGGTGAATGAGTTGAAGGAGAAAGGTAACAAAGCCCTGAGCTCAGGGAACACGGCGGAAGCTATCAAGCACTACTCCGAGGCCATTAAATTGGACTCCTCAAACCACGTGCTGTACAGCAACAGGTCTGCTGCATATGCCAAAAAGGGGGAATATCAGAAAGCCTTGGAGGATGCTTGCAAGACCGTCGAGCTGAAGCCAGAGTGGGGCAAGGTGAGAAGAACTTTCTAGCTGAGGCTCTCCTCAGGGCAGGAAAGTCCTCTGTGTGCTCGGAATCCCCTGTGCCTTATCTAGGTCCACTTCTGGTTCCAGCTGAGAGCAAATTCTGCAGAAGAATTCTGACTGGCACCTGTCAAAAGAGTCTGATCCAGGGGTAGGCATGCATGGGTCTGTGAACCCCTGAAGCACTGGGGGTGGGGGGGATGCTGCTGCTGGGAATCGGCTTGCTCCCAGTGCCTCTGGCCTTCACCTTTCCCTCTCAGCATTTTGTTTGCCAGCACACCAACATCTTCACAAGTAGGGAACTGAGGGATTCTTAGTGCTCAGGCAAAAAAAGGTTGTCTGCTGTTGATCTGGTGGTATACGAACATATGAAACTGCCTTATCAGCTCTGGGAGTGGCCCTCCAGGGTTACCAGCAGAAAGAGTCCTATCCCATCTCCTGCTTCCTGAGATGCCAGGGACTCGTTTTGGGACCTGGTTCTTGCCAAGCAGGTGCTGTACGGTTGATCTGTGACACCTGCTCATAAGTATTCATAGCCAGAGTATTGTTTCCTTGCCTTCAATAACACCTTCCACTATCTCTGTTAAGAGCCCTCTTCCAGGGAAAACGCCACCACACAATCTCAGTTCCTGAGCAGTGCATGGAGGGGTGATCTGAAGCCCTGAAGTAGCCATCACTGATATTGAATGCCATGTTTTGTGGAGGTGCCAGTAGCATCTCTTGCCTCCTAAAAGCCTGACTTTGCCTCTTTCCTGCTGTCCATAGGGCTACTCCCGAAAGGCAGCTGCCTTGGAATTCCTAAACCGCTTTGAAGAGGCCAAGAAGACTTACGAAGAAGGCCTGAAACATGAGCCAGGCAATGCACAGTTGAAGGAAGGCCTCCAGAACATGGAAGCCAGGCTGGCAGGTAAGAGAGGCATGCCTTGGTCTGCTTTTTTCCTCGTGGCCCCTGATAACATGTTGAACTTAGTTCTGCAGTTTAATTGAAATCAGAGTTTGAGAAATTGTTCCAAAGGAGGAGTCCACTGAGCCCTGGGCTAGGAGGAACCTTGCTATCCATTGCACTGACTTGCAAAGATACTGATTGTCAGTAGTCTGCGTGGCTCAAAGCAGGAACCAAATGGGGAGTATCAGAAATGTGCCTGATCCATAGGTTTGTATGCAGTCCTCCCCACTTAACTTTCCGGTGCAGAAATGTCTCATCCTCATTGGTTGTCTGAGAACTATGAAGAGTCCACTGGATCACTGTCTGGATCTTTTGAGCAGCTTTGGTGCCCTGCGACTGACCTAGAAGATGGAAGGGACTTGCTTGGCACATGCTAAGCATAGCTGCAAGTGGAGGGCATAGAGGAACAAATGGATTTGTCCTCGCAAAACTGTTGGTGTGGTGGTTTAGTGCACAGTGTAGTGGTTAAGTGCACAGACTCTAATCTTCTCCACTTGCACCTGGCTGGATGACCTTGGGCAAGCCGTAGTTCTGATAACAGCTGTTCTTGAAAAAAGAGCAGTTTCTGTCAGAGCTCTTTCAGCTCCACCTACCTCACAGGGTGTCTGTTGTGGGGAGGGGAAGGGAAAGGAGTTTGTAAGCCGCTCTGAGACTCCTTTGGGTATTGAAGGGCGGGGTATAAATCCAATCGCTTCTCTCTTCTTCTAACCTGGAAAGGCAAGAGTCGTTTTAAAAAATATCCGGATGTGTGGGATGGTGTTCCTTTGTGGCTTCAGAATGGCTGTCGCTGGGTGATACATGTTGTACCCCCTGTTTCCCAGGACTAGAGATCTTTAGTGCCCCAAGAGCCATGCAGAGAGGATTTCAGGGCCGCTGTGCCTCAAGTGTCCCATCATCGGTTGCTTCCAAGCACTCTCATCGAAGATGGCCTTCTGCATTGCAGCAAAAATGTTCACGTCAGATGTCACACAAAGCCATAGTTTAAATTCACTGCAATTAGCATGATTGTCTAAATGCAGATCACTCTGTTAACTATTGGCTAAGGTACCTTATCTGAGTACCTGAAACCATGATTGGAAGCTGGTTTTGAGTGGCCGTGACCTGAACAGTCTAGGCTAGGCTAGTCTCGTCAGATCTGGGACGCTAAGCAGGGTCAACCCTGGTCAATATTTGGATGGGAGACCACCAAGGAATGCCAGGGTTGCTATGCAGAGGCAGGCAGTGGCGAACTACCTCTGAATATCTTTTGCCTTGGAAACCTTACAGGGTCGCCGTAAGTCAGCTGTGACTTGACAGCAAAAAATACAAAAAGAATTTTGAGTGACATACAAAGAGAGATTTCGTGGCTTGTTCACCAGCACCACCCTCCTAGCAATACAGCCTGGAATACCAGCTGGATCATTGCAGGGGAGGCGGAGGAAGATGTAAAGGCATTGAAACGAACAGTTTGAGGCAACCACAGTTTGGTGGCTGCATGTGAGCTGAAACCTAGTTTTACAAAACTAACCACGGCCTTGTGTTATGTCTGACCCTAAACATTGTTGTTTCCGATAGTCAGAGCTCTTGTTGTTATCAGCAACCTCACTGGGAGTACAGTTGGTGTACTTGTCATGTGTGCTTGTGTGTACAGTTGTATAGATCAGGATGAAGGACATGACCTCTTCATGCTTCCATTAGCAGTCAGTTGCATCTGTTTAGGAAGTTCTGTCCTATCCTAGAAACCCTTTAAAATAGTCTGTGGGAACACCAGAGGAGTTTACTGTGCCTTGGGAAGAAAATAAAGAGTGCCTTACAAAACACCCAACTGGTGTGTATTGGTGACGCCTCCTCCTGAATTGATTCCTTTGCGCAACACTTGGCACAGGTGGCCTCCGAGCCCTGCGTTGGATGTCCAAAAGAAGGGAGATCTTCCAGAGATAGTTAGGCTCAAAGTCGATTGCTATCCAGTCAGTACGAAAGGGCTGGGCCTCTGATTTTTGGAAATTCAGCAGCTTGTATTTCCACGCAGGCTGGCTCTTGAAAGACAGGAGTGGAGCAGGCAGGTATTGGCCGAGGGCCATCGCAGGTGGCGGGTGTGGTTGACAGAAGTGATGCTGTGATCAAGAGTAGCGCTGCATGGCATTGAAAAGAAATCGTACTTTTCCTCATGTTCTTTCCTTGCTTGTCCCTTCAGAAAGGAACCTCATGAACCCTTTCAACATGCCTAACCTCTTCCAGAAGCTGGAGAGCGACCCCCGCACAAGAGGCTTGCTCAGTGACCCGAGCTACAGAGAGCTGATCGAGCAGCTCCGCAACAAGCCATCGGAGCTGGGGGCGTAAGTGCCGGGGCGGAAGGGTGGGGAGCTTGGATTCACTTACCGCAGGGCCCCCCAAACCTTTTGAGCCTGCAGGCACATTTGGAATTCTGACAGGGGCATGGTGGGGGGCGGCAACAAAATGGATGCCGCAGGAGGCAGAGCCAGCCACAAAACGATTGCTACAACTTAACTTCGGAAACACAATGTCGATCCTCATGCTGTGGTGGCCACTGTTGCCAAAGCAACGTTATTTTAAAAAAAATGTGTACAGCCAATGAAATCTCCAGTAGTTAATCAGAAGATTTGCTGGGCAAAAGTCCCCTGGCCCCACTCACTTCCTAAAAACATTTGGCAGGTGCCAGAAAAACTGTCAGCGGGGGCCATGGCACCCACAGGCACTGCACTAGGGACCCTGGGACTTACGGGATCAAACCAAAGGTCTCTCTAGCATAGTTCTCAGCAGGCAGTCTCTGGGGTGCTTAATATGATGTGAGATTCATAGCTCTTCCTCTTGTTTGTCATCAGCATCTGGTATTCTCATGTGGACTGCCTGTATATGGCAGTACCATTCATCTATCATAGTGTTGTCTGCATCTTCGAAAGGGGGCTGGGATGGGGGTGTCATCATCCTGCACTACTGGCAGGAAACATGAGCACTCAGAGGGGCAGAATCCATAGGTGGATTTATCGTCAGGTGTGGTGATGGCAACTGGCATGCGATAGCCTTGATGCCTCCATCACCGTGGGCAATTGGGTGACAGCTTCCATTGGTGGTGCACCAGAAAGTCATTTCTTTCACATTATGACTCAGACAAAGAAATGAAAACGGGATGTGTAGTTTGGCAGGGGCCTACTGTCTTGGCTCCCACCAGCAGGAGACAGCTTTGAGGTTTAGGGGGCAAGATTTGGATGCAGAATGTGAGAATAGCCAGACAGAAATGTGAGAGCAACGCATGGCCCCTGGGTTTCACTTTGATTTGGGAAAACTATTGATCTCTGTATGAAGTGTCTCTTGGGATGGGTCTGGTGTGACTGGTGGCGCACGCACCCACAAGTCACCTGCGATTTGGTGGCGCTTTCCACCGTCATCACCAGAGATTGAACCCGGACCTTTCAAATACATTAAAATTCTGTTTTGCTGGCTCAGAGCAGTTTGGAAAACTGTCTTTTTTGCCCCAAACACCAATGATTCTGTTCATTAGGGCCTTGTGAGCGAAGCAGTTAGATGGCTAAGGGATAAGAGATCTAATAAAATCAAGATGATGTTTTTGTAGTCATAGAAGACTGTATTTAGGAAGAAACAAAGACCCATATACCCATACCACACCATACATAATTAGCTCCAATATCCAGCAAAAGAACAGAGCTTTCTGCATAGTGAAGTACTGGAAAGGATAGGGAACAGAATTCAGATACATCTGTAATAGTGTCAGAGTCCCTGGGTTCCTCCTTGGGAATAAGGTAGATCTTCACTCTCAAGGTCTGGAGGTTGAGTTCAGAAATGTTACCCCAGCAACACACAAGTCCAGAACAGTACACTGAACCAGCCAGTGAGATTTGTGCGGGAAGAGAGCTGAACTCTGACAGGGAGAGGTTTAGTCACTTCAATTTGGGGGGGAGGGTTGACAGAGGTTAGAAGTTGTAAGTGGGAGGGAGAAGAGTTAGTTTTATGGGGTGAGAAGATCTGGGGATGTACCATATCTTTGGTTAAGTTTCCCGGTTCAGAATGCTGAGGTTTTGCACTACGTCAGCAGAGCTTGCTAGGTATGGCGTGTAACTTAACTGCAGCAGAGTTCTGTAATTTTCTATGCTACAGACCTGCCTGAGAGAAGGTTTTTGTTTGACCCATGGTATCTGAAATAATTAGGGACAGTTACTTACATTCGTAATGAATTTTGGCCAGTTCATGGATTGCGAACTAAAGTTCACAAACTGAAGAGCCACCATGAACTTCCACAAATTTTAAGGCAGTTTGTGGCGGTTCTTGAAGAGCAGAAAGCAGGGGTTTAACTCTTGGCTTCTGCATCCTGCTGCCCAGCTGTTTTTCACCAAGAGCGGAAAGCAGGGGGGTTAAATGGCTCTGAGTCATTTAAACCTCTGCTTTCTATTCCCTGCCGGTTTTCACAGGGAAATCCCTGCTTTCTGCACCCCGCTGCTTTTTTCAGGGAGAACCCCTGCTCTCTGCTCCCCACAGAAAGCAGGGGTCACAAACCACTGTGAACTGGTTCGGGTCACAAACCAACCTCCCGGTTCATGGTTCAGTTCGTGCCCATCCTTAAATGTAACATCCCCACAACTCCTAGTTAAGTGTCAATATTTATTCTGTCTTTATGTTAGTTCATTCTTCAGAAGTTAAACTGTTGCCTCCTTGTTTATTGATCTAGCCATTTATACCAGCCCAGTCCCCTCAAACCTTTATAGTATCTTGCTGGGAATCCTAGTGCAGTGGGCTAGGCAGGAAATTCTGTGACATAAAAAACCTTCGGGGTGGTATCTGGCCCCCAGGAAATCCGTAGAACCTCTCTGGCGATGGCAGCAGCAACCGATGGCACCTGTTTGAGAAGGTGTTGCCAAGATCATTTGACTGGCTGGGGACCAGAGCTCAGTGGGTGTTCTCTTATCCCTAATCTGTGGCCGCTCCACATCTCCCATGATCTAACTTTATACACTCTCCAACTACAGTTAAGTTCATTATATGGTGTGCATGCATACAAAGGCTTATGCCCAAAATAAAACTTTGTTTGTCTTAAAGGTGCCACTGGACTCAGACTTTGTTCTGTGTTTCCTAGCATTAGATTTGCCTTCCAATGGACAACCAATAACAGTTCAAATTCCAGTTACAGAGCCTTGAAAGAGTCCTCTATAGTTGTGTTTTCCAGCAAGTCTTCCCAGGTCAGAAACTGGTGTGCATCTGCTGTCAGCCTTGGAGGGTGAGCCATCTTTTGGGCTTACTCTCCAAAACTGAGCCCCAGTACCTGGGCTTACTCTCCAAAACTGAGCCCCAGTACCTGACAGCCCACAGTCATGGATGTACGATTGGATATTGATAAGACAGGTCTTCACGTGGGTTGTTGTCACCATCTCAAAGGCACAAGTGCCCTGCAAACTTCAGAAAGACTGACAGGGTTGACAGTCTTGTGATGAAAATCGCCTCTGTTTAGATATTTACAGAGATAGAACGGAGACTAATAGTGACTTCGGCGCTGAGTGGCTCTTTAGCATCGCAGCTGGTCCTAATAAAAGGTGTTGTGTGGACTGTGTTTTAATTTTGGACCAGTACAGCTGTAAACAGCATTTGTCTGTAGTGGAGGCAAAGGTAGAAGTTTGTCTCCAGCCCTCTGGATCCTGCTGTCTGCAGTGTGTAACTGGTTTGTTCCATGCTCTACTTCATAACAGGAAACTGAAGGACCCGCGGGTGATGACAACCCTGGGGGTGCTGCTCGGAGTAGACTTGGCCAGTGCAGATGATGACGATGAAGCGATGTCTCCACCGCCGCCGCCGCCTCCCCCCAAGAAGGAGCCGAAGCCAGAGCCCATGGAGGAGGACCTCCCAGAGAACAAGAAGCAGGTACTGCCCACTGAACACAGAGCATCACAGACACGATGGGCTTCTACGGTATACTCCATGTTTAGACAATGGTGGAACACGGGGAGCAGCCTCAAGGTGGCCAAGCTTAAGAGGCTACGATGCTTCTAACACAGCAGAGCTCCTTTTGGCGGAGAGAGAGTGTGGTGTCATTGTTAAGAGCAGTGGCCTCTGATCTGGAGAACCAGGTTTGATTCCCCACTCCTCCTCCCTATGAAGCCTGCTGGGTGACCTTGGGCTAGCCACAGTTCTCTCTGGGTGCCTGTTGTGGGGAGGAAAAGGGAAGGAGACTGTAGGCCACTTTGAGACTCCCTTAAACAGGTAAAAAAAAAAGCCAATGCTTTGTCTTCTTTCCGGGATGTGTTTTTCACTCCAAGAGTTCTTTTGTAAATGGGCAGTCTCCTACCCCTCCGTGCACAGAAGTTATATAGTTTCCCCCTTTTCTTCTCCTTGGCCTTCAGCTCTTTCCCACTCCCAGAAAGATCATTGCTGGGGTTGCAGGATCCCCTGCAAAGGAACAGCCAGGTAGTTGGAGATGCTGGAGTGAGAAAAGGGCAAGGAGTTGGTAACCACTCCTCGTTCCCTTCTGCGAGTGCAGCTTGGCTGAGGGAGGGATCAGCTACACACTCTCACCCTCCCTCCAGCCTGCCAGCCCTCCCAGCTGTAACTCACCCATGGATCACACAGGCCTTGTATTGAATCAGACCCTTGGTCCATCCAGGTCAGTGTTGTACTCAAGCCACCAGTGCCTCTCCAGGGTCTCAGGCAGAGGTCTTTCACAGCACCTGCTGCCTGGTTCTTTTAACTGGAGGTGCCAGGGATGGATCTGGAACCTTCTGCTTGTAAGGCAGAGGCTCTTCCGCTGAGCCACAGCCTCTCATAAGACCCCAAAGAGCTGCAGCAGTGGAGAAGAAAAACTCCGTGTTCCATCCATACATTGAAGGTAGGATACGGCCCATCGTCCTTTTCACTGTACACTACTCATCATGATTCACCCTCTGGATCTTATTGTCAGCTGCATTCTGCAGAGTAATGCTGCACACTCTAGCCCCGTCCCCCCAGGGTTAAGGGACAGGACATCTGTGTGCCATGCAGAGGGTCCCAGGTTCAATCCCCAGCCTCTCCAGTTGAAAGGACCAGGCCACAGGTGACGTGAAAGGCCCCTGCTGGAAATCCTGGAGCGCCACTAAGTAGACAGTATTGACCTTGGTAGACCAGTGGTCTGATTCACTATAATGCAACTTCATATGAACTCGTGTATATATGTGAATTTATTTCTTAGATTGCTGGGTCACCTGGCCTCCTTTTGTGTGGTGTTCTCTCTTTTCTCCCCTTCTTCCTGTTTGTACCCACACTTTACCTTAAGTCATAACATCTGCTTATCCTGCAGTAAAAGTCTTCATCCTGAAGTGTCCCCAGTTTCTACTCGACTCTGGAACTTGACTCAGAGTAGCTAATCGTTTAAAGGCCCCTTGGTTGCTTTTCACAGGCTCTCAAAGAGAAGGAGTTGGGAAACGAGGCCTACAAGAAGAAAGACTTCGAAATGGCCCTGGAGCATTACAACAAAGCGAAGGAGCTGGATCCAACCAACATGACATATATCACCAATCAAGCAGGTAAGATGAAGGATGACCCTTTTCTCCCTCCCTCCCTAAAAGGCAAAGCTGAGGTGCCCAGCCACAGAGGAGGCCAGAATGGAAACACTTGGGCTGGAGTTGCGCCAGGTTAGTAGGCTTACCAAAGAACTGCCATCAGTTAAGTGTGGGGGTTTGATCATCCATTTGCTGGGGAGATGCAGAAGACAGAAGCCCACCAGATGGCACAAGAGCACTCCTCTCCAGGACCTGATTCAGCAGCAGCAGCAACGTTCTCTTGTTTATGGACTCAGGCACATTCTCAGTCATCTTCACCACATCTGCTAAACCAGGTCTAATGTCTTTATCCCCACAAGGGCTGAAGCTGAGAGCAGGCAACGCCCCCCTTTGAAGGTCGAAACAAGCGCTTCCCAGCTGGCACTTAGCCATTATGCAACTTCATTTTTTCTCAGTTCAAGAACATAAAACGATTAATATGGCATTGGCAGTAAGGAGGCTTGAAGCGTATGGAACTTTGACCCAGCCAGAACATCAAGGGGGCCAGTTCTTGGGTATCATAACCGGCTATCTTTCTGCTCTGTTGGACAACAGCCCCCCCCCCCGGGGGGGGAACAAAGCCTGACTGGCATGAATGCATATTCTCTCCTCCTCTTATTCCTCCTCCTCCCTTCCCCTTGGTTTGAAATTGCAGTTTGTAAGCTCCTCGGGACAGGGACTCGTCATACAGTTTGCTATGGTTCTGTATAAGTGCTGGAATGTGTGTTTACTTGCCTTACAGTCCAGTCAGCAGACATCTGTCCGTCCACAGAGACCTTGCTGCTTATAGCTGTTACAGGTTGTGATGAAATGGGGACCCGCCCTCAGCCCTGAGAGACTGAATAGCCGTTCGCTGGCCTGCAAGCCCCTGTTTTCGCCTGCCCACCCTGCCTGGTGGGGCTATTTTCTTTCCTCATTCGCTGTCACCACTCCCTGGATTCACACCGCCTTCCTAGAGGGACAGTGAGACCCCTCTGGCTAACTCCCCCACCCTTGGGAAGTGGGTACTGCAATCTTTGGGTGCCCCCTGGAGAGTTGGCAAACCCTATGATTTGATCCCATTTGGATTCCCTGGCCTCCCTTTGCCTCTGGTAATGTGCTGAGCGGGGAGGACTAAGTGGTCGAGGCACTTTCAGGTCTTATAACCAGCCCCATAGCTAGCAACTTTTCACTGGGGGGGGGGCAATTTTTTGCTCAGGGGGCCAGCCATTATATGTCTGTATGGAGCTATGCATCTTCTTTCCTCCCCACCCCAGACTGTGCTGGTTCAGATGGGGCTGATCGACTAACTGCAAATCAGTGTACTTCAGAGCTGTGGAGCGCACAGTTGGAATCCTGTGCCTTGTCTCGCACAATGACTTCCCTGTGATCCCATGCAGCCCCCATTTCACTGACAGGCCTGTAGCTACTGTGGAGCTCAGAGGGAAGAGAAGCCAAGGCTCAGTTTGGGGGCCCTGGAAGAAATGTTAGGGGGCCGGGCCCCGTGGGCCCCACGTTAGCTATGGGCCTGCTTATAACTCAAAAAGGTTTATTTGAACTATATACAAGAAAATAAACAGGAGTAAACCGCAATTCCTCTGTCCCTACGCACACCCTCTCTACCTCTGGAGGTGGTGGCCTCATGATGGGATTTGCTTCCCCCCCCCCTTGTTGTGGAGAGAAACTCCAGCCCTCCTCAGGACTGGTCACCAGTACTGCTTACTCTCCTTGGCTCTGCACCACGATTTATAGTGGCCTGGATTGCCCATGGAGGGTGGAGTAGCAGGAGTAGCAGGAGTCCCACCTGTATGCTCCTTTGAAGCTGCCGTCCAAGCTGAGCCAAAGGCCAAGACTAGGCTGAGACTAAAAGCTTCCCCGGAGGGCTAAAACCTTTATCTGCCTGGCTCCGCCCCTGGGGTGGGTCCCTACTTTCGTTCACTTTTTCCCTAAAGCTGCTGGGAAATATAGGCAGGGAGGTATGGCAGTTCCATTGTTCCCTATGGAGCACCTCCCTCCTCCAGGGGACTACCCGACTGGCAGCCATTTTAAAGTAACCTGCTGCCTCTGCCTGGCAGCCATTTCGTTACACAGTTCTGGGATTGTCAGGGGCTCACAACTTTCTGTTTTCACCCACCTTCCCCCCTTAGCGGTCTATTTTGAGAAAGGGGATTACAATAAGTGCCGGGAGCTGTGCAAGCAGGCCATCGAGGTGGGGCGCGAGAACCGGGAGGACTACCGCCAGATTGCCAAGTAAGCAGCAAGTCACTCCCGAGAGCCTTCCTCCGTTGCTGGGGGCTGGGCGTCTTTTGCAAGTCTGGTTGGGTGGGACTTCCATTTCTTTGAAGATCACTTCTGGCTTTTCCAACCGTTGCCGTTTTTCTCGGTGTAGGGAGGTTTTGGGCTCCCGCCCCGATCATTAAGCATACGCTGCTTGCGCTTCTACATCTTTCTCAGCAAACGTCTCTGCCAACCCAGTTGTCTGACCTGTATACCTCAGAGACCTGTCTTTGTTTTGGAGTGAAAGAAATGAGTTGGATTATGCATGTGGAAAGCACTCGTAATGGCAGGTCTTCCCTCTGCAGCTGCTTAAGACTTCCAGAAAGTCAATACTGCAGGTGGAGGGGGGTGGGGTGTCAGAGGAACCTAGCTGAGTCGGTGGTTGAAATGAGGAAGGGGATTCGGGCGCAACATCCTCTTCTCCGAGCACCAGTGCAAACCTTGTTCCATCAGCAGCAGGAAGAGTCAGGAGTAGTTTTGTCTGATTTCCCACATCGCTGTGTGCCTTTTTCTTTCAAAGAAGGCTCCCTCAATTCCCAGCATTGGCTTCTAGCGGGTCTTAGGGGACTGCTGGGGAAGCAAGGGAAGATCTGCCTTTAAGTGCCTTGTACTTCCAGTTGGAAGGACGCAGCCCACTAATTTGCTTGCTTGCTTCAGGATTTGGAGGGACGGGAGACCAGACTATTTTAAGGCTACGAGAATTTTTACTCGTGAACTGAGGCGGAAGCTGAAACGTGATTTCTCGAAATGGCCTCTCTGCAGAAGTAGCCTCTATTTACCCATTGCTTGGCTCTTCCCATAATCCCCAGCAAAACCTCATGGGGTTTGGGGCTCAGGATGTTCTGCGCTTGCTAACTCCTCGCTCTAAGCTTTTTCTTTTCTACGTAGAGCTTACGCCCGAATTGGCAACTCTTACTTCAAGGAGGAAAAGTTCAAGGAAGCCATCCAGTTCTACAACAAGTCTCTGGCCGAACACCGTATTCCCGACGTGTTGAAGAAATGTCAGCAGGTGAGTGTCGGGCTCTTGAGCCTTCTTGTAAGTTTGGTCCTGTCCCTGTGCCTCTCCCATCTCGAGACTCTCCAAAAGCATCTCCAGCTTCCTTGGCTGGTCCTGCCTCTTCCACTACAGGTATCCAGTCTTCATACAACTTGTGCAGGAGTTCCTGCGGAGATCCCACAGACTTAAGAGTTGAGATGTTACAAGTCTTCTTCATGGCTTGAGATAGATATCATTTGCCTTGTTTCAGGGATTGTGAGTTCCATATCTAAGTCTTGGAGATGGACAGCAGGGGATGAATGTGTCTTTCCTGTTATATCTCCTGAATATTATTTTTAGCTGTTATTAATTACTATAATAAGGAGCTGCGGTGGCTCAAGTGGTTAAGACGCTAAACTGCAGGCTGTGGAAGGTCGGTAGTTCAGCAGTTCAAGACCCGAGTGTGCCGCATGATGGAGTGAGCTCCCATCTCTAGTTCCAGCTCCTGCCAACCTAGCAGTTCAAAAGCAAGAAATTGCAAGTAGATAAATAGGTACCACTTCAGTGGGAAGGTAACAGCAGTCCGTGCGCCTTGGTGTTTAGTCATGCCGGCCACATGACCACGGAAATGTCTTCGGACAGTGCTGGCTCTTCGGCTTTGAAACGGAGATGAGCACCGCAACCCTAGAGTCGGATTCGACTGGCTTTCGAGCAAGGGTACCTTTACCTTTTTAATTACTATAATGCCTCCATTTGCTTCAGTAGTGTTTCATTCAATAGGGGCTTAGGTGCACCAGTAAAAGCCTTTAATTTTGTTGTACTTCCAGAAGGGATATGGTTGGTGATGCCATTGCTGGTTTTTATATGCAACTTCCTTCTGCAGGCTGAGAAAATCTTGAAAGAGCAAGAGAGGCTCGCCTACATTGATCCTCAGCTGGCTTTGGAGGAGAAGAACAAAGGCAACGAGTGTTTCCAGAAAGGTGAGAGTCTGTGCACAGCCACATCTTGGAGCGTCCATCCTGCCCCTGAACGTACATAGCTGTGTTACCTGAACTGGTCCCTGAAGAGAGGAATTATCTATAGATGGGATACCAGAAGGGGATGATGTGAGGTCTTGTAGTCTGTGTATACCATGGTAGATCTCTTGAATGGTACTCCAAAAACAAAACAAAAAAATGTGAGGGAAGAGAAAGTGATTGTGAACACACAGAGATAACTATATGCGAAAAAATGAAAAATATAGAGAACCTACACTATGCACCTGAGAACTGCTTCCCCAAGCACTGACACATACACACCAGCAACAGGGTGCACCTTATTAGAGGGAGGAGAAATTGGGAAGACTTGGGAAGGGGCATACAGCAGATCTGAGGGCCTGGGGCTTGAAGAGATCCAGCAGCTGGTGTAGCAGAGGTCTGAGGAGCAGAGCAAGGAGCCAGCAAAGGAGGGAGAAAAGCCTGTGGAATGCAGCAGGGGCTCTCAAAAGGAAGCCAGAGTTCTCACTAGCAGAGATCTGGACCGGAGATCTGAGGAAGAGTTTGCTGACCCTTGGAGTCCTCCTTGCATATCCCAGGTCCTGACTTTGGATTGGGTTAAGAATAAGGAGTTTGAATCTTACTGGCAGGTTTAACTGCTGTCATATTTCAGTGGGAAAAATCAGGAAAATCATTTCAGTGGGACAAATCCGGAAAATTCCTCTGATTATCCTACCGTGAGCCAGATCTGCTTGGGCACAAAGACCCTAGAGAGGCAAGAATAACTCCCAAGGTGAGGGTGGAGGACAAGTTAATGACTTAAGCATCTTCCTCAATTGAATCACCGACCTTGGGCTGGGCAGACACCTCTGGGTGTGTGTGAGGGCATTGGGTGATGTCTGCAGCATTGAAAAGTCTTTTGTTATTGAGAGATGGCAGGGCGCTGGGGAAGATTGCACTTGACCTGCTTTGCGCTGGGGAAGATTGCACTTGACCTGCTTTAATTCAGGCCACACCCCTCCCGTGTCATGGCTGAACCCAGGGGCTTTACTGAGACTCCAGAAGTTTTAGATCCCCTGACATTTAGGCTTTAAAAAGGGGTTGCCTATTAAAAGTTGGGGGGGGGCTTTCTGAGGGGTCTCAGCTGGAGGAGCGCTGAGGTCCTCACATGTGCCTTAGAGTGGGTCAGGCCTTCAGTCCATCTACGTCAGTGTTCCCTGACTGGCCACAGCACACCAGGGTCTTTGGGTCACAGAAGGCCTTTCCTGCTGCCTGAGGCCCTTTTGGCTCTGTGGGTGCTTTTGAGCAAAGGGTTGTCTTGAGAATGCCGGGGGAGTGGCATTGTTGTCCTGTTGCAGCAATCCACGGAGGCTGGTGGGGGTGGGAAGTGCCATCAACCGACGGCTGACTTAACGGCAACCCTGCTGGGTTTCCAAGGTAAAAGACGATCAGAGGCAGTTTGCCGTTGCCTTCCTCTGCATAGCACCCCTGGGCTTCCTCAGTGGTCTTCTGTCCCAAGTGTGGAGCAGAGCTGGCCCTGGATGGCTTCCCAGATGTGATGAGATTGGGCTACCCTGGGCCGTCCAGGTCGGGGCCTGTGGAGCCTAGCAGCTGCTGCTGTTTTTACTATTTTAAATTTTAGCCTGCTTTTCACCTAAGGAGGTCGGAGTGGCATTATGTGGTTTTTCTTCCAGTTAACCACTATACACTGTCAGATATGCCTCAGTGACATCTAGATTAATTGTAAGAAGTTGAGTGTGCCTTCGAAAAGTTTTTGGAAATTTGATGCAGAACGTGCCTGTCAGAGCGATCTCCAGATCTCATACCTTCATGTATGTTGTGTGAATATTCCTGCCCATTCAGTGAAATTTCTTGTGGTGCCTTTTTGAGTCCTTCTCACTGAGGATGCCTAGGGGCAGGGCCTTCTTGGTTTCCACATCACAACACCAGGACACTCTTTACGCGTGAGGGGTCACTTGGGACAGCATTTAGGTGCCAGGTGACCATTTCACTGACTCAGTGGTAGAGCATCTGCTTTGCATGTAGAAAGTTCCAGATTCAGTCCCCCGGCATCTCCACTTAAATGGATCAGATCGTAGGTGATGTGAAAGACTTCAGCTGGAGAGTGTTGCCTATCAGAGGAGAACTTGGTAGGCTAATGGTTTTGCTTTGCATAAAGCAGCTTCCTTTGTTCGCTACGCTTTTGACTGAACTGATCAAATCCAAGGTTATTTGAATTGCTTTGCTGTGATTTATCTGCTGCTGGTTTTACTTTTCTGGTGTTCTGTGTCAGTTTTGCTATGTTGTTCAGTTCCGGTGTTTTTCATTAATAATTAGCCGGCTTCAGCAACTTTTGAAGCAAGTTAACAGTCTGAGTCCAGTGGCACCTTCAAGACCAACAAAGTTTAATTCTGAGTGTGAGCTTTCGTGTGCATGCTCACTTCATCAGATAACATTGAAACAGACTTCCTCAAGCTTACATATAGGTTGGGAGGATTAGTTGCCAGGAAGGGCTAGTTAGAGTCAAGATGCATAAGTAGCTGAATGATTATAGCTAAGATTGGATTAAAGCAGTTGGTAAGACCTGTGAATAGCAGCAAATTAGCATACAAATAAAGAGTTTGCTAAATGTGAGAACTAAGTTTGAGTCCAGTGGCATCTTTAAGACCAACAAAGTTTAATTCTGGGTATAAGTGAGGACTTGAGTGATTTAGCACGTATAGATGAACACTTCTTCAGATACTTAAAACAGACTTCCTAAAGCATTACATATAGGTAGAGAGAGGGTGGAGGGGGGTTAGTTGCCAGGAAGGGCTATATGTAAGGCTTGAGGAAGTGTGTTTCAATGTATCTGAAGAAGTGTGCATGCACACGAAAATGGTCTTAAAGGTACCACTGGACTCAAACTTTGTTCTGTTGCTTCAGACCAAAATGGCTGCCCAGCTGAATTTATCTTGAAGCAAGATACACATTTTTAATCTGATCATCTATCTGTTTTTTTTTCTTCCAGGGGCCTATCCCCAGGCAATGAAACACTACACAGAAGCCATCAAACGCAATCCCAACGATGCCAAACTCTACAGCAACAGAGCTGCCTGCTACACTAAATTGCTGGAGTTCCCGTTAGCACTGAAGGTAACTGTGTCCTCGAGTTGAGAGGGCTTCTGAACTGCATTCCAGGAAGCCCTGGAGGCTCTCTGAAGCCAATCAGCATTCCTTAAAACTGCAAAGGTTTGCAAGACCGGAATAAGGCTGTTAATGATAGAATGTTTTGGATGTCATTAGTTTGCTGTAAGTCAGAAATGACTTGATGGCACTAGACACACACAAAGGCAGATAAGCTTCCTTAAAAGACAGGTTCAAGAAGAAGGCGACTCGCCCTTCACTCAGAGTCTCAGAGTGGCTTACAAACTCCTTTCCCTTCCCCTCCCCACAACAGACACCCTGTGCAATGTTCCCTCTAAGCTGTGGAGTCCTGTGAGCAAAAATTCTACTTTGTGAGCTACTGGCATTAAAGTTGTGAGCGAGCGATTTGGCTCCTGCATAAATTACTTTGCTCTGGAGCCGTCCTTCCTGAGCTAAGGCAAAAATGTGTGAGCCGGGGGCTAAAAAACTGTGAGCTAGCTCACACTCAGCTTAGAGGGAACACTGCCTGTGAGGTAGGTGTGGCTGAGAGAGCTCTTTCAAGAACATCTCTTGTCAGAACTATGGCTTGCCCAAGGTCATCCAGTAGCTGCAAGTGGAAGAGTGGGGAATCAAACCCGGTTCTTCCAGATTAGAGTCTGCACACTTAACCACTACACCAAACACTTAACCATTACACCAGTAGCACCTTAGAAACCAGCAAGGTTGTCAGAATATAAGCTTTCAAGAGTCAAAGCACCCTTCAGCAAGTACAAAAGACAGGTTGCCCACAGCTGCTGGTCCCCAGGGAGGGCACACATTCATGGGTGGCAATAGAGAAGCTCAGCAGGCCTGGCTAATAAACTGAGTGCACCCTAGAAAGTCACCCAGCGTCCTTTGCAAAGCACACATATTCTGTGGCACAGGAAGCTGGCATTACAGAGTGGCGAAGAGGATCGGCTGAGATCTGAGTAAGGGTGTGCATTCAGCCAAATCTGAGCCGGGAAAAATATCAGTATTTTTCGGGTATTGATTCAGCTGGATAGTGATTTTGGATATTATTTGTCTATCTGAAATGGCCAAGCCCCAAAAATATTTGGGATTTTTGGGACTGCCGGGTAGACGAATAAAGGGATTATGGTTTAAATGCCCTTTTTCTTCCTCCATTGAAATCAATGGAGGATAGGGAGACCTTCTTTGGGGGCCCATAGAATTGGACCCCCTGGCCCAATCTCTTTTAAACTTGGGGTCTTTTTGAGGCGAGGCACTAGAAGCTATACTGCAAATTTGGTGCCTCTGCCTCAAAAAACAACCCCTCCCCCGAGCCCTAGGTACCCTAGATCAATTCTCCATTATACCCTATGGGGGAACCATTAACTATAATGGTCCCTGTAGGTTATAATGAAGCTGGAAAAATTCCGGTTTCCCAAATATTTTCCAAATCTGAATACCATACCGGTATTGGGATTCGGGAATATCAGGAGATACCAATATTTTTCAGGTTCAATATACCCAAACCCGAAAAATACCGGGCTGGGGTTTTTTGCACACCCTTAGACCTGAGGCAGTTTCCAGTTCAGATCTCTGCCAACAGATTCATTGATAGTTTGCTGAGCCACTCTTTATCTCAGACCTCTGCCTGCAATATAGGGATAATACTGATCCTCCTTAGATCTTTGTTTCTTGACAAGTGAACCTGAATTACTTTGAATGCTGTGTTTTATAAATGCTAGGGGGTGGTTCCTGTTGGCTTAGGGAAAGGTTTCTTGAAGGTAAAAAGACTGAAAATTGCTGTCAAAGCATTGAGCACTGACTTTGAGGAGCGATTTCTGCATGGGTTCTTGCTTCACCTGTCGCCTGGGACTTGCCTCACTTTACTCTGGAAGAGCTTGAGGGCTTAATGTGCACAGCTCTCTGCTGGTGGCAACCCCCACCTGTGTGTTTGTGTGTCCTGCAGAATTCCCGTGGTGTCAAATACGGCCCTCTTGAGGGTCCACGTTTTTTTAAAGACCTCACCAAACATCTCAGTAAACCCAGCCTCTTATCAGCACCGTGTGGCATTGACTTTGCTTCAGGGTCAATCTGCATGCTTGCTTTTAAGTTTTTAAATCCTGAGGGGACACCTCAAGACCCCAAGAATTAATGAGCCTTTTGCTTGCAGAAGAAAATCTGCTGCATGATCAGTGAATAGAAACTTTGGCTTACTGTAAATCAGGGGTCTCCTATGTGATCCCCGGGGGGTGTTTTTAAGAAGTGGGGCTTTTGCCCAGGAAGGCTTTTGATTGGTCAGTGGAGATTTGCTTGGCTGTGCAGGTGTTTTGTTTTTGTTTTGTTTTTTAATGTTGCTTTGGCGGCAGCTTCTACCACAGCCCAAGAACTGTGTGGCTGCAGGTAAGCTGCAGCAGCCATTTTGTGGCTGGCCCTCCCTTCTGCGGCAACCATTTGTAGCAGCCGTTTTGTGGTTGGGCCCACCACACTGTGTCAGAATTCAAAAGGTGCCCAGAGGCTCAGAAATGTTCACAGCCCCTGGTTTAGATAACCAAATCATAGTACTAATCAATAATATGTAGTATTAGCTTATCACTTTTGAGCATTCAGAGTGCTTCCTGTATATTATCTAGTGACAGTCACTACACACTGTGATGCTGTAGGTAAGCATTACCCCCCTCCACCACACCCCTCAATATTGCAGACTCGAGGTTGAGCATGAGTGGCTGGCCAAAGGCCATCGAGAGAATTCATGGCAAAGTTGAGAGTTCAGCTGGGAACTTCTGCTTCATGGCTCCATCTTTTAGCTGCACTGCACAGTAGGTCTCGGAGACAAGGTGGTAAAATCAGTTTCTAGACTGTTAATGCTTTAGGTTGCCAGTTGGGGGTTCTGTGCTTTTAATGTTTTACATGTGCATGCTAGAAAATTCCTTTTCCAGGAAGAAGGCTATGGTAGAAGGAAGATACCTAGTGGTCATAGGGGGAGAAATTCAGCTGTGTGGACTGGTGCAGTTGGGAAACAGATTTACCTCTGAATTTGTGGCAGCCGCTTGCAACTTAAATCTGGTGTGTAGATGAGCTGCTGCGATACCTTCCCTCCCTCAAGTTCTGTGGCACTTGGTGTTCTTGAACAGCTGAGGACCAATTCCCATCTGTTTTGGAGTTGGGTCACTCTGTTGCAGGTCCTTCAATATCACAATACACCTGCCCCCCCAAATTAATGAATAAATTTAATGCCTAGTTAAATGAATAAATCTAACATGTAGTTTAAAATCCTGGGTTCTTCCTCCCTTACCATCAGATTGTTTTGTTTGAAACAGGTAGCTAGGCTGACTTGAAGGTTTGAGGAATGTCTGCATCGGACCGAACTGCAAGCTCTGTTGTTTAGAAAATGTATATGCTGCCTCTTTAAAAATCTGCTAGAGGCAGCTTGCAATACAATAAGATCAGAAACGTAACAGTTATGAATAATAAAACGTTTAGCAGCTTCAAATGATAGAGTAGTCAGGCTAGAAACAAAGCATAAAACCCCCAGTCCTGCAGCAATTACACTGGCTTTTAATCTGTTCCTGGGCGCAGTTCAAGATGTTGGTTTTGACCTCTAAAGTCCTTACATGGCTTGGGACTGGGCTGTTTGAAGGACCGTCATCTCCCATATGTTCTTGCCCGGGAACTAAGATCACAGGGAGAGACGCGTGTCTGACGGGTACATGAGAGAGGGCCTATCAGTGGCAGCCCCACAATCATGCAACAACCTCCCCAGGAAGGCGTGCCTTGCCCCCTCACTCTAGATCTTTAGGAGGCAGTGGAAGACAGTTTTACTCGTGATGGCATTCAATTGGTTCTTCTGCCTACCAGCAGTTTTAAATTGTTGGTTTTAACTAGTGGTTTTTATGGGTTTGGTGTAGTGATTAAGAGCGCGGACTCTAATCTGGGAGAACCAGGTTTGATTCCCCCACTCCTCCACATGCAGCTGCTGGTGTGACCTTGGGTCAGTTACAAGTTCTTTCAGAGCTGTTCTCTCAAGAGCAGTCCTCGAAAGAGCTCTCTCAGCCCCACCTACCTCACAGGGTGTCTGTTGTGGGGAGGGGAAGGAAAGGGGATTGTAAACTGCTCTGAGACGCCTTTGGGTAATGAAGGGCAAGGTATAAATCTTTTCTCCTCTTCTTTATTTACATTGCAAGCTGCCTTGGCTTTCTGTAAGTAGAAAGGTGACTAATAAATGCAATAAATAAGCAAAACTCAAAAAGAGGGGAATATATCTGTTAAAAGCCAGGGTAAAAAGATGGCTTTTTCCTGGTCCCTGAAGGACAGGAAGTTTGACATCAGGCGAGCCTCAAGGGCTTGCTGTGAAGCAGCGTGCCCGCTCCATTTTAAAAACTCTCTTGTTGCCCCCTGCCTCACCTCTGCAGGCATGGGGTTGAACAGCAGGCCTCGGGAGGAGGATCTGAACTGGTGCCTCTGAGCATGGGGGGGAAGAAAGCAGTCTTTTAAAAGCGGTTTCTCTTTCCACAGGACTGTGAAGAATGTATCCGTCTAGAACCCACCTTCAGTAAGTATGTGGTCCTGAGAATGCTGACTTTTGAAGAGGGATTAGGGAAGAGGGAAAGGCGATGAAGCAGCCCACCCCGGAGCGTTTTGGGTGACGGGGAATGGCCTAGAGCAGGGGTGGCCAAACTTGCTTTACGTAAGAGCCCCATAGAATAAACGGCAGATGTTTGAGAGCCGCATGACGTCAACAAATACTACAGGCATGTTTTCATTGAATAATATGCAAATTTGTTTTTTATTAACATTATAAATGAGACTGCCAGAAATAAAACCAAAAGGGATAAAAATAGATATTGATAATGATATTTGTCCAAAGATATTTGTAGGCTTGGGGGGGGGGGGGGGCTTTGAGAATGCATTTTAAGCTAAAGTTGCTTTCTTTCTCTGCTCCCCCCTGCCTCAAGCCTACCCAGGAAGGGAAACACTGGCTGGGGAAGGGAAGACCGATTGGGGAGGCAGGCCTCCCCTTCGCTTCCCCAGCTGCCCTGCTGGGAGCCACACAATTTGTGTGAAAGAGCTGCATGTGGCTCCCAAGCTGCAGTTTGGCCACCCCTGGCCTAGAGGCCTGATTACAAGCTGCCTGCAAGTCCTCAGGGCTGTGGCTTTCTCCAAGCAACTGCAGCTGTTTCCAAATGTTAAAAACCAAGCCGTGGTTTACCGCTACATGAATGGGTGCGCCCCAAGCTCCTCCCACGGGATGACCTCAGAGGACTCTTTTGCAGCAAAACCGCAGCTGTTTTATCCAAATCGGCACAGCTATGGTTTGTGTTTTCCCTGTGAGCCAAGATGCCAGACCTTTGGAATCCTGTGTCGCAGAGTATGGACTGCAGATTGCTGGCATGGAGGCAACCACAAACTGTGGTTTGCCACGAGAGCAAAGATACTTCTCTGGTAGTGTGCAAAGGGAAGAGGAAGAAGGGAGAGCGTGAGCCCAGTGATGCCCTCGGCTCTTTTCCTTCTGCCCAGCATTTTGCTGATGGACAGTGCAGTCTTTACAAGAATTGCCCTTCTAGGTCCACTGGAGTCAGGGGGCTTAGAAGGATGTAATATTCCTTGAGTCCAGTAGCACCATGGTAAAGGTAAAGGTTCCCTTGCTCGAAAGCCAGTTGAATCCAACTCTAGGGTTGCTGTGCTCGTCTCCGTTTCAAAGCCGAAGAGCCAGCGCTGTCCGAAGACGTTTCCGTGGTCATGTGGCCGGCATGACTAAACACCAAGGCACACAGAACGCTGTTACCTTCCCACTGAAATGGTACCTATTTATCTACTTGCAATTTCTTGCTTTCGAACTACTAGGTTGGCAGGAGCTGGAACTAGAGATGGGAGCTCATGCCGTCATGCGGCACACTCGGGTCTCGAACTGCTGAACTACTGACCTTCCACAGCCTGCAGTTCAGCGTCTTAACCACTTGAGCCACCGCAGCTCCAGTAGCACCATAGCAACCAACAAAATTTTGGGGGTATAGGTTTTCGAGACTCAAATCCCCCTTTGTCAGGTGTCCTTAGGATTGCACTGTAAAAAGCTTAGCCGTATAGCCAGTGCTGCCGGACAACTGCTTTCTTCTCTCAACAAAAGAAACAACTCGGGGTGGCAAACGTGGGCCAGTAATTTTTGACATGAGGGTGACCTGTCATTTGCTGTTGGCTTGCAGTCAAGGGCTACACACGCAAAGCAGCAGCCCTGGAAGCGATGAAAGATTACACCAAAGCCATGGATGTTTATCAGAAGGCACTTGAGCTTGACTCAAATTGCAAGGTGGGTGCATGTTTGTTGGACATGGCTGCTGTAACAGAGGAAATTTGGGGGGAGGTCAGGTTTTCTTTCCCTTGAAGAGGCACAAAATGTTAGGAGGTTGCAGGGTACTCTCCTCCTCCCCAGGAGTAAAAACCGGCATTGTGATTGCAAAGGGAAGGGCCTTCTTAGTGGAAACCAGCTTTCTGTTCCAGGAAAGGGGTATTCCTAAACTTTGCCTTCACTTACATATGTGTTCCTATGCCCCCAGGCAGTCATATTTTTCCTCCAGCTGGCTATGCTGAGCTGTCTTTGCAGTCCAGGAATCAGTTGTCTCTTCAGCATGCTCCGGTAGGGGGCAAGAAGCTGTTGCAGAGAAATACAGGTCTTTGCAGGACTTGCCAGGTTCACGAAAACGGGGGGGAAACGGAGGCAAGGCAACACCAGTCTCCCAAGCAGAATCTCTCATGCCACTGCCTTCAACCCCACAGGAAGCCTCAGAGGGTTACCAGCGTTGCCTCATGTCCCAGTACAATCGCAACGACAACCCGGAGGATGTGAAGCGCCGTGCCATGTCCGATCCTGAGGTGCAGCAGATCATGAGTGACCCGGCCATGAGGCTGATCCTAGAGCAGATGCAGAAAGATCCGCAAGCACTAAGCGAGTGAGTGAGGGCTTGGGGGGGGGGGGCTGGGTTGGCGTGGTCAGCTTGGGCAGAACTGGCCTGGGGTCTCTACCAATGTTCCCTCTAAGCTGTGGAGTTTCATGAGCAAAAAATCTACTTTGTGAGCTACAGGCATCAAAGTTATGAGCAAGTGATTTGGCTGCTGCATAAATTAGTTTGCTCTGGAGCCATCCTTCCTGAGCGAAGACAAAAATGTGTGAGCCAAAGGCTAAAAAACTGTGAGCTAGCTCACTCTAACTCAGCTTAGAGGGAACACTGGTCTCTACAAGAATCCTTCCTGGGGTCGTGTGCTAGTCCAAATGGTATCCGTACACAAGAGATGATATTCTGGTCTCCGGTTCCTTTGTCTTTAGCCTGGCAGCTCCCATGTTGTGCCAAATTGCATTGGTAGCACTGCAGTTCTAAACACCGGAGCACCCCATTGAAGTCAGAGGGACATAACTGGCAATCAGTTGTGGAATGGTGGATATTTTGAACAACATCTCATACTTTGGACCAGCCAAGAGAATATAGGAAGTACAGGCTGGGGCTGAGACTGGTCATTGCGCCCATAGGTGGGTGAGGCTCTTAAAGCAAAGAGGGTTTGTAATCCAGGTGTTACGTCAGATAAATGCAGATCAACACTGCCTGTGCCGATTGGTGTTTTGGATAGATTCTAATTTCATAAGCTTTATTCTGGGCGATTTCGAAGTTCAGGACTTTTAACATTCCAGGAAAACTCTTTTATGTTGTCAGGGCATCAGAGCCAGTTTGGTGTAGTGCGTGGATTCTAACCTGGGAGAACCGGGTTTGATTCCCCACGCCTCCACTTGCAGCTGCTGGATGACCTTGGGCAAGCCACAGTTCTGTCAGAGCTCTGTCAGCCCCACCTACCTCACAGGGTGTTTGTTGTGGGGAGGGGAAGGGATAGGAGTTTGCAAGCCACTCTGAGACTCCCAAGTGAAGGGTGTGGTATAAATCCAATCTCCTCCTCTTCTTCTTCTCCTTTTCCTCCTCCTCCTCAGAGTAGTTATGAGGAAGGGCTGGCAACGGTTTGCGGTCTGTGGCAGTCTGTAGGGATTGGGTTGGGGGGTGGGTTCCTTCAAAGCCTTTTAAGGATTCCACTTGTGCTTTTCAAAGCATTTCTGTACACTCGTGAGAACTAGAGGCACTCTCTCCCATGCGGCCGTACTGCACAGTTTGCTTTGGTAGCCCTCTGGTTTTTGAAGTTTGCCACGTAAATTGATGATGAGGCTTTATTTTATTTTGCTCCATTTATGCCCCACCTTTCTCTCCAGCGGGGACCCAGAGTGTCTTACCTCCTCCTCCTCTCCTCCATTTTATCCTCACAACAATTCCATGAGGTACGTTAGGCTGAGAGAGGGCTGTTGACTCGAGGTTGCCTGACCAGCTTCCAGGACAGAGTGTGGATTTGAACCTGAGTCTCCCAGGTCCTCGCCTGACACCCTTAACCCCACTGCACTGGGCTCCACACTCGTCTCTGTGCCCGCAGAAGGCTCCTGCTGCAACTCAGGACCCCCTAACTGCTCGACCGTATTTGGCGGCGGCGGCCCTGACGTGAACCTCCTTGTTTCCTCTCTCTGCAGACACTTGAAGAATCCGGTCATCGCTCAGAAAATCCAGAAGCTAATGGATGTCGGTCTGATCGCGATTCGGTGATGATTTTGACTCCGCCTTCCCTCTCCTGGTTGAAGAGGGCAGCTGGGACTTTTGGATGCTGGCAGCGCAGTCCGAGGGCGCCTCTCCTGTGTCGGAGGCAGGGACTTGTACAGTCGAGCGGTGTGTCGATCTCGCTCTCTTTTCACACATAAACGTGTGTGTGTGTGTGTGTGCTCACGCCAAACTCCCTGCCAGCACAGGGGCTGGCCCATCGATCATCTTGCCCCATTGCTCTGCCTCTCGGCACTTGTTCCCGTCTGTATGCTGCCCTCTTCTTTCCCCCTCTGCCCCCCTCGCAGTTTTAATCCTCTTCGCCAGCGGCCCTGACGTGCGGGAGGTTCATCACTTGTTGGTTGTCTGGTTTCTTCTTCTTCTTTTTTTTTTTCCCGGCTGTGAGGCTGCGTTTTGTCTGCTGCACACCCAATAAATAAAAAAGCAAAGTTAGTGGCCTTGGCTTCCTGCCTCGCCTCCCTTCCTCCGCGACTCTTGTCTCGTCTGCTTCAGGGCTTGTTGTTGGTCATACATATGCACAACAACTGTGCAAAGCATGTTTCTGCAGTAATTTGTGAGCTAGCCCTGTGGCTAGGCCATCTCCTCTAGTATAGCACAAACTCCCTGACTCCTCCCTGCTTGTTTTCTAGCATTAGGCGCCCAGTCACGACGGCACAGCCCAGAGCCATCTTGACAAAATAGCAGTCAGCACTAGAAATTCAGCAACCTGAATAAATTGGGCAAACATACACAGATTCCGCCCCACCCTGGATGGCCCAGGCTGGCCTGACCTCCTCAAATCTCGCAAATTAAGCAGGGCTAGCTCTGGCTGGTACTTGGATGGGAGACCACCAAGGTTGCTACACAGAGCCAAGTGATGGCAAAACCACTTCTGTTTCTATCTCTTGCCTTGCAAACTCGACAGGGTTGCCATAATTTAGCTGTGGCTGGACAGACCTTTCCACTGCCACATAGATTCCCATTTTGCATAATTTATTCTGCTAGGCATGGGAAGAATAAGGTTTTCCTCCCAACTACTGGACATCTTATTTAGACACTCCCCTTGAGATTTCACCTAAGCATTGCCTATACACTTCTAAGCATATCTTTGCAACCCTAGGGCCTAGTAACTAAGTGCAAACTAACTCTGTACCAAGGGCTGTATTTTGTGCTTCTCCAATGCCGTGTGGTGTGTGTGTGTGTGTGTGTTAAGTGCCCTCAAGTCACTTCCAGCTCATGGCAGTGCTCGGAATTAATGACCTTCAGAGCGTTCTCCCTCTCCCAAAATATTAGAACATCCAATGAACCTGGTGGGCAGTAGGTTCAGGACGGACAAAAGGAAATACTGCTTTACACAGAGAGTAGTTAAAAATGTGGCGTTCGCTGCCAGAGGATGTAGTGGCGGCCAGTGTTCCCTCTAAGCTGAGTTAGTGTGAGCTAGCTCACAGTTTTTTAGCCTCCGGCTCACACATTTTTGTCTTTGCTCAGGAAGGATGGCTCCAGAGCAAACTAATTCATGCAGCAGCCAAATCGCTCGCTCACAACGTGAATGCCAGTTGCTCACAATGCAGAATTTTTGCTCACAAGAGTACCGCTTAGAGGGAGCATTGGGGGTGGCCACAGGAATAAACAGCTTGAAAAGGGGGATTAGATAGATTCATGAAGGATAAGTCTTATCAGTGGCTACTAGCCATTGTGGCTGAGGGGGACCTCTAAGTTCAGAGGCACTAAGCCTCTGAATCTCAGGGACAGGAGACAATGTCAGGGGAAGGCCTCAGCCTCTGTGCCCTGTTGTTTATTTATTTGATATATATACTGCCCTCCCTGAATGGGCTTAGGGCGCTGCACAACAATTAAATAATAACATTAAAATAACACTAAAATAACAATTTGCATAGAATAATATCATAAAATACCATGATGGGTGATTGGCCAAAAGCTGGGGCGGGGGAGGAGTCAACTGCCTCAACCAAATGCCCGGTGGAAGAGCTCCATCTTGCAGGCCCTGTAAAACTGCAATAAGTCCCGCGGGGCCCTGATCTCATAGGGGAGCTCACTCCACCAGGCAGGGGCCAGGGCCGAGGCATCCCTAGCCGAGGCTAATCGGACATCCCTGGGGCCAGGGACCACTAAGAGATGTTGATTTGTGGACCTCAGTGCCCTCCGGGGCTCCTATGGGGAGAGGCGGTCTCATAGGTATGCTGGCCCCTGGCCATATAGGGCTTTAAAGGTAAGCACCAGCACCTTGAAACGGATCTGGAATTCAATCGGCAGCCAATGCAGTTCACACAGCACTGGGTGGATACGAGCCTGCACAGGCGTCGCTGTCGGAATGCTGCCGCATTCTGCACTAGCTGCAACTTCCAGAGCACAGAGTCAAGGGCAGCCCCACATAGAGAGAGTTCCAGTAATCAGTCTGGAAGTGACCATTGCATGGGTCACTGTAGCTAGTTCTTGGGGGGGTGAGATATGGGGCTAACTGCCTGATCTGCCTCAGATTGAAAAAGGCAGACTTGGCAGTGGCAGTGACCTGGGTCTCCATGGAGAGGGAGGCATCCAGGAACACCCCCAGACTCTTCACCCCCGACGTAGGCACCAGTGGAACCCCATCGAAGGCTGGTAGCCTAATCCCCTGACCCAATCCCCTGCGACTCAGGTACAGGACCTCCGTCTTGGAAGGATTTAACTTCAGTCGGCTCTGTCGTAACCAGCCACAGCCTGTAGCGCCTTGTCCAGGTGTCCTGGGGCCGTGTCTCCATCAGTAGATAGAGCTGGGTTGTCATCCGCATACTGGTGACAACCCAGCCCATATCTCCAAATAATCTGGGCAAGGGGGTACATATATTGAACAGCATGGGGGAGAGAATTGCTCCCTGCGGGATGCCACATTCCAGTGGATGCCGCTGGGATAACTCCCCCCCCCCACACACACACACAAGTGCCACCCTCTGTCCCCGACCCTGGAGGAAGGAGGCCAGCCACTGCAAGGCAAGCCCCCGTATCCCGGCATCGGCAAGGCGGTGGGTTAACACTGCCAGTAGGTCAAGAAGAATCAGCAGCGCCGATCCGCCTCAGTCCAGGTGACTCCGGAGATCATCCACCAGGGTGACCAGCACCGTCTCCATCCCATGGGCAGGGCGAAAGCCATACTGGAAGGGATGCAGGACTTTAGCCTCCTCCAAGAAAGCCTGAAGTTGTGTTGGCACTGCCCTCTCTACCGCCTTGCCCAGGAATGCTAGATTGGACACTGGGTAGTTATTAAGGGCCGTTGGGTCCAGAGAAGGGTTTTTTAAGGAGAGGGTGAACTACCGCCTCCTTCAGTCCCCCTGGGAAGGCCCCCGTTGAAAGGGACAAGTTAATAAATCTCCCTCAGCGGGGTCCGCACCTCATCACCACAGGCCTTAACGAGGCACGATGGGCAGGGATCTAGAAGGCAGGTAGTAGGCTTAACAGCTATCAGGATCTTGTCAACTTCGTCCTGGGAGAGCGGACTGAAGTGGGCTAAGACTGGACCTGAAGACGGCCAGTGGGCTTCCAGTTCTCTTACTGTGTCACTTGTGGACGGGAGGTCGCGGCAAAGCGACAAGACTTTGTCTGCAAAATGGCTCGCAAATGCCTCACAGCCAGTAGCCCAGTTCCCTAGCATTTGGTATGCCCTGAGGCAAGGTGGTCAGTGACCGGATGACTCTAAATAATTGGGCCAGGCGAGAGCTAGCCGTTGGCTGTCCAGAGGACCCAGTCGGCCACTGTGTGAGACAGGATGCTGGACTGGATGGACTATTGGTCTGACCCAGTAGGGCTCTTAGGTTCTATCATGAACAGCCCTGCTCAGATCTTGCAAACTGAGGGCCGTGGCTTAATTGACGATTGGGTCTTCCTCTTTTTTCCTGCTGCCTTCAGCTTTTTCCTGGCATCGTCTTTTCCAGTGACTGTCATCATCTCCTAGTGTGACCAAAGTATGATAGCCTCAGTTTAGTAATTTTAGCTTCTAGAAGAGAAGAGGAGGAGGAGGAGATTGGGTTTATACCCCGCCCTTCACTATCCAAAGGTGTCTCAGAGCAGCTTACAAACTCCTTTCCACTCCCCACAACAGCCACCCTGTGAGGTAGGGGGGGCTGAGAGAGCTCTCACAGAAACTGCTCTTTTTCAAGAACAGCTGTGCCAGAACTATGGCTTGCCCAAGGTCATCCAGCAGGTGCAAGTGGAGGAGTGGGGAATCAAACCTGGTTCTCCCAGATTAGAGTCCGCACACTTAACCACTACACCAAACTGGCTTGATTTGATCTAGACTCCCACTGCTTTGTCCATGGTATCCATCAAATTCTTCCAAAAATAGCCAAGCCAGTTTATTCTCAGTGCCAAGCATCGGGGGACCATCCGTTTTATATATAGCTGCAAACTTATTTTATCTTCCATCTTTCCCAATAGAGGTCCATGTGGAACACTGCCTACTTTAAGACTCCTCCAGCAGTCTTTATGCTTTGGGAGGCTTAAGTTTGTCCTGTTTCTTCCAGTTTTTCAGCCTTGAAGATGGATACCTGCGGTCTGCCATCTGGCAATGCAAACAGTGTCCCTATCTTATCTCCAAGGCCATTCCCTGGAGACTGAGGATGAGCTAAGGTCTGCAGAAAATCTATGCATCACTGACTTGGCATGACACCGGCCCTTAGAGTTCATTTAATTTTGATTGTCCTCCATCAACCAGGTTTCACCATGATTGTGAGAGGGTGCCAGAGTGGCTGTCGCAGGTGTGATACCGAGCATGATGAGGTACCAAACAGCACAGACCCTTATGCGTAGTCTGGAAGGAGGCGTCTTCAGCGACAGCTGTGTGGTGCCGCTGCTCATAGGCTCAAAGCCTGGGGTGGTTCAGCATGAGGCTTTTCCTGTAGCTTTTCACAGCAGTTCCCCTTTCCCTCCTTAGTTGCTAATTCAACCTCAGAAATCCTTATTGCAACAAGATTGGGAAATTCAGGGCCTTAGAAGGGGGGGCTACAGTTGCTGCTTCACGTTTCTCAGCAAAGAAGAAGAAATTGGATTTGTACCCCGCCCCTCACTACCCAAAGGAGTCTCAGAGCGGCTTACAATCTCCTTCCTCTCCCCACAACAGATACTTTGTGAGGTAGGTGGGGCTGAGAGAGCTCTTTCGAGAACTGCTTGTGAGAGAACAGCTCTGAAAGAACTTGTAACTGATCCAAGATCACACCAGCAGCTGCATGTGGAAGAGTGGGGAATCAAACCTGGTTCTCCCAGATTAGAGTCCGCAATCCGAACCACTATACCAAATTGGCTGCCTTGTATCAAAGGGAAGCGGAATTGAGAATGTATGCTGGTTATCATGTAGTGAGTTGAAGGGCACAGGCTCTAGCTTGGAGAAAAGCAAAAGAAATGGCTGTGTATCCTTTGCTTTTAAATAAAATACAATGCAGAAATCTGAATGAATAGATCTGCATGCTTTGGATGCCTGCCAACAAAGTGAGGCTAAGGTAGAGAGGCTCGGAGAAGTAAAAGATCCCATTGGGGGATGGTTGTTTCAGTTTTGGAGGGAGGTGCTACAGGAGGAGGGATGTGGCGTAGCTCACAGCTGCCTCGCCCCCTCCCCTCTGAAGCAGTAGAACAACTCCAAGGCATTGCTTTATAAGTAGAAAGCCTTACACGATGTGGTCACAGCAACAGGAAGCGGCTGGCAAAACCAATTAAAAAATATTTACAGAGAAGGGGAACCACAGTCATAGCTGCGACTCTTTGTCTCCTCCCGTATCTCAGGGACAGGCCTTTTGCAGCTCAGAAACGTGTCCGGGTTGTGCCCTTCTTTGCGTGTCAGCAAGAGGACAGGTGGGTATGAAGCGGAATTGCAGAGGAGAAAAAAACATTGGCTCGCCTCACACACACACACACACACACACACACACAAACTATAGTCCTGAGCAGTTCTCCCTCTCAGCTGTGGAGTCTTGTGAGCAAAAATTCTACTTTGTGAGCTACTGGCACGAAAGTTGTGAGGGAGCCATTTGGCGACTGCATACATTCGTTTGCTCTGGAGGAGCCATCCTTCCTCAGCTAAGACAAAAGTGTGTGAGCCGGAGGCTCAAAAACTGTAAGCTAGCTCACCCCAACTCAGCTTAGAGGGTCCTGAGTCTGTTTCTGTGCCACTTAATTAAGGGCTGCGACTTGACAGCAGACTTGGGGGAGGTTTTGAGGCAAAGGGTGAGAAGAGGCGATCCTTCCTTTGCACAGCAACCCTGGTCTCCATGGTCTCCCATCCAAGTATTGACCACTGCAGTGCTGACCTTGTTTAGCTTCTGATCTAGGGCTAGTCCTGGGCTATTCAGGCTGCTGTCTGTGTCACTTACCCATAGCTATTGAGTCATGATGGCTGCAGGGGACCTCCATGTTCAGAAAACATTCCTGCAAGTACCAGTAGCACTGGCAGTGTTCCCTCTAAGCTGAGTTAGTGTGAGCTAGCGCACACCTTTTTAGCCTCTGGCTCACACATTTTTGTCTTCGCTCAGGAAGGATGGCTCCAGAGCAAACTCACTTATGCAGTAGCCAAATTGCTCGCTCACAACTTCAATGCCAGTAGCTCATAAAGTAGAACTTTTGCTCACAAGACTCCACAGCTTAGCGGGAGCATTGAGCACAGGAGATGAGCCACTGGAAGCACTGGCCTTTGTTCACCATCTTTGGACCTTCTGGGGCTATCTGTAGGGAGCAGGATGCCAGACGTCGGTCTAGTCCCACTGGTTTTCTTTGGGTCACGCCCTTCGTGGTGGGGAACACTTCTGCTATCATGAGCCAGATCAAGGGACCAAGGAGTATGTGTTGCAGGGCTTCTGACGTTCTGTTGCTCTTTGTATCAAGTAAAACTCTCCAAACCTGTACAAGTTTAGTTCTGCGCGGTCTTGCAGCAAATCACCATTTTGCAAAATGTTCTACTTCTGTTAGTTATAGACGTGGAGTTAATGTGGGGCGCCAAGACTTTGCCTTTGGCACCTGCCCAAATTACCCAATTCCTTTGGCTTCTATTTCCCTGTGGACTAAGAAGCCTCCAGACTTTGTGGCCATAAGGCCTGGGGCTTTGCTGTGTTTTTGTTTCAAATGAGATAAGGTTGTTGGGGAAATGACTACTCGCTGAAGGGGAGCCTCCATCTGCTGAGATAACGTGTTTGAGTTTTTTAGCTAACATTTCTAAAGAACCGTAAGAACCACTTTCTAGTCCTTACGGCTGTGAGGGTATGCTTGAGGGTGTGCATAACATGGTGACTTTCAGAGGGGCTTGCTTTCTATACTTCACTTCCTATACTTCACTAACGATTACGTGTAAACTAGCTTTACATTTCTACAGTTTTCCTCCTCCAAGTTGCTGAGTACAGGGTTGGATCCTGTGCATCTCTCCGTTAATTTCATTTCCGGTGAAGGGCTGGGGTTTCTTCACAACCTCCAGAGATAGTGAGGGTGTGTAGGGGACAGAGGAATAGTGTTTTAAATTGCCACTCTGAAACTCCTTTGAGTAGTGAAGCGCGGGGTATAAATCCAATCTCTTCTTCTCTTCTTCTTTCCAAAGCAACCATTTTCTCCAGGTGAACTAACTGGCTATCTGGAAGTCTCCTATCCAGTCCAGATTTAGGGTACTCGATCCCACATGGGTGGTGAGCCTGTATTTCCCAATCATCCAAGGACAAATGTTCCCCACATCTCAGCACCCAGATCACATTGTACAAGAGCAATCCATCTTGCCCTTCCTGGCAGATAGAGCAAATGGTTGTCGCTTAATGGGAACAGGTTATCTCTTCCTGGGAACACATCTCTGCTCTTGCTGACCTGTTGGTGCATTTTATAGCCCTCTTCACTGGGAGAGTAAGTGGCTGTCATGGTCCCAGGAAGCTCCTGGTGAGCTTCAAAGCAACCTTATAACTGTGGGTTCATGACAGGTTACACCAAGAGAGTGTGACGGGCCCAAGGTCACCCAGCAAACGTCCATGGCAGAGTGGAGATTCAAACCTGGATTTCTCAGATCCTAGTCTGACAGCTCCTAACCCCTACACCGCCCTGGTGCTCAGACACAGCCATACTCATAATCAATGGTCCCCCTAAGCCAGTGATGGCGAACCTTTTAGAGACTGAGTGCCCAAACTGCGACCCAAAACCCACTTATTTTTCGCAAAGTGCCAACACGGCAATTTAACCTGAGTACTGAGTAGGGTTGCCAAGTGGGTTTTTTAGCCGCAGCGGGGGACTCCCGGCTGGCGGCTGGAGTGTGCGCGTGCAAAGCGTGCGCCAGCCACACGCGCGTCACCTGGAAGTGAAGTGACCACGCCGCCCCCAGTGTGCCTGGCGTAGTCGTGTCACTTCCGGGTGACGCGCACGTCGGGGTGGGGTTCCCCCCGGGGCCCGATCCGGCACCACCGGGGAATGGGCTTCTGGGGTGGGGGTTTCCCCGCCCCCCGGGGGGACTTGGCAAGCCTAGTACTGAGGTTTTACTTTAGAAAAAACAACTCATACATTAATTTAAGATGATCCAAACAAAGTAAGGAAAGCAATCCCAAATGCTTTCATTTACTTAATGAAATAATTTACTTAATGAGATAATTCGACACTTTAATGATGGTCTGGGCCTGGCTGGGGCGATGGCATGCGTGCCCACAGAAAGGGCTCTGAGTGCCACCTCTGGCACCCGTGCCATAGGTTTGCCACCCCTGCCCTAAGCTGTGGAGTCTTGTGAGCAAAAGTTCTACTTTGTGAGCTACTGGCATTAAAGTTGTGAGCGAGCGATCTGGCTACTGCATAAATTAGTTTGCTCTGGAGCCCATCCTTCCTGAGCGGAGACAAAAATGTGTAAGCCGGAGGCTAAAAAACTGTGAGCTGGCTCACACTAACTCAGCTTAGAGGGAACACTGCTCATAATGTGTCTGTTCACTGGAGTAATGTCCTCTTACCCCTTCTTTACACTTAGAACAGACCGGATGTAGAATGACAGGAGCGAGTAGGCTGGAGGAGGGGTGTTGGAGCTGGATACCACTGTAAGGGTTCTGTGAAGAGGAGAAGACCTCCAGCAAGCATAAGACTATGACAACTGGGGATGCCTAATCCAGCTCTCCCACTCGTTTTCTACTGGCAGGAAACTGGAGGATGGGGGTCACCAGGGGTCGTTTCGTAGAAAAAGAGCTAGGGGAACTCATTAGCATATGCCACACCCCCTGACATCACCGGAAGTGTGTCATAAGGCCACACCCCCTGACATCACCGGAAGTGTGTCATAAGGCCACACACCCCGCCCCCAACGGCCCCGGCCGCCGCTGCCGGCCTTGCAGCTCCACTGCCGAGCCCCATGAGGGGTCCAGCGGTGGATCTGGAAGGCCGTAAGGAGTGCAAGGAAGCCCCGCGAAGGCCCTCCCTGGCCCCAGGCAGGCAGGGGTGGGGAGAGGCAGGGAGGAATCAACTTACCCTCCCTCTTCTCCTGCCTCCTCCTGGCTGAATGAGGGCCGGAAGCGGGGCGGCCGGAAGCAGGGGGCGGGGCTTCGTCGTGTGCCACGCCCCCCGTACATCACCCGGGGGAACTGCGATCCCCCACGATCCCCCCCGAAATGACCTCTGGGGGTCACCACATTCAGATTAGGAGATTTTCTTCTTCCTCACCCCTTCTTTCACCTGCATATGTTGGCCTAGACATTGATACCTTTCTAAGCATTTTCCAGTTGTCCACATATTTGGGTAGGCATCTCCTCCTCTGGCCAACAGGAGACTGGTTGTTGCCTAGGGTTACCAGCCCCCCCCCCCCCAGCCACTGGCAGAGGCATAGGGTTACCAGCTCCAGGGGAATGTCTGGAGATTTGGGGGCGGAGCCTGGGGAGGGCGCGGACCTCAGTGGGGTACAGTGCCATAGAGTGATCCCTTCAAAGCATCCATTTTCTCCAGGAGATCTCTGTAGTTTGGAGATGAGCTATAATTCTGGGAGATCCCCAGGCCCCACCTGGAGGCTGGCATCCTTGCAGTGTTGACCGATGCCTTTGTCTGTGTTCAGCAACGGGCTAGCCAGCTTTTCTGCTCTGAAGTGTACTTTGGTTTGTTTATAATGCAAGATACGACTATAAAGAACCACCGGCAGGTGCTCACCTGGCCCAGCCAACCCAAGGAGCTGAACAGTTTCCTGCGCAGAGCAAGCGAGCTTGTTCAAAAGTGGAAGTCGTGTTTTGCAAGGGGGTGGGTTCGAGCATGTGGCGTGTGCAGTGAGGAAGTTGATAAGGGAGGGGGAGGAGAACGCCCTGAATGTGGAACAGTGGGGGCCCTAGAGGCATGCTGTGACGGTCCCTAGAAGCTTGGACCCACATTCTAATCCACATCAGAGGCATCCAGGGCTTTGGTGGCGAAACCCACACATAAAGGTATGTTTCCGGTGTCCTTTTAAGGGTGCAGCAACAAGACTAGGCGGTTCCTCTTTTTTTCTTAACTGTTCCTGGGCAGGGCCACTTGGAAAAGTGATCATAGTTTAAATTATTTTCTTTTGGGCTTCACTGGAGCAGAGTCCCATGCCGGGAGGAGGGGGGGGGGCTGTGTTGGTCTGTTACAGCAGAGTGTCTTGTGACACCTCTACCTTGAAGAAGTAAAGGGTTGTGGACGGTTTAGAATAAATTTCATTAGGTGCAGGAAGGATTCAGATAGATGCACACGCATACACATTAACTGTGAGGTCAAAGCTAAATGTAATCTATGTAATATATACTGACAGGTTACCTAAACATCTTGCATTTCGTGCGCTATTATTTGAGAAGTATGGTTTGTACCATTTCTCTGCAAAGTTCAAATGTACCCAAGATAAGTGCAGCATGCTAAGAGTAGTAACTGGTGATTTCATGTGAACAGCTGTGCTGGGAAATAAAGCCTTGGTCTTGCTTAAGCCCTAAATGACTTGAAACAAATTTGGTGATGCTGGTTTCCTGGCTTCCTGATGGAGCTCCCCCTTGAAATTATTTTGTTGTAAAATGGTAATGCTCAGGCCAGAAACTGGATGCTGAGATAGCCCTGCCTATTTTATAAATGTTACAACTTTGACATAAAAATGGCTTTTATGTGGCTTTTTTCCAATGCGAAGGATCATCCACATCTTGAGTTTTTGGAGTGTATTGAACACACACTTGAAGTTGCTTTATACCTAGTCTGACCCTTGGTCCATCAAAGTCAGTATTGTCTACTCAGATGGGAAGTGGCTTTCTGTGGTCTCAGGCAGAGGTCTTTCATATCACCTACTACCTGTTCCTTTTAACTGGAGATACCAGGGATTGAACCAAGACTTTCTGTATACCAAGCAGATGCTCTACCACTGAGCCATGGCCCCTCCCTGCAGCAGCCACTCCCATTTTATTTTTTTGTTATTGGTAAAGCACTATTCAATTCCATCATAAAACATTTTAAATGCAGTTGCTTTGACTACAAAGTGAAAAGCAGTATTTAAGATGCCATACCTTCAGGAACCTTGAGTTATAATTATCCGTTGATTCAAGAGTGCCGTGACTACAAGGAGTAACCAGTTAAGCTGGATGGGAGAAAAAGAAAATTGCAGCAAGACATGGAAACTTTGCTAAAAAGGGACTTGCCTGTGGGAATGGATGTGGCAAGATTTGATGGGAAGATAACAGCCCTATATTAAAGGCTGTGTGGAACCTCAGTTACAATTCCGCTTGCAGCTGATTATTTAGAAGGAATGACTAACCATGGCAACAACACAAAATCTTAGTGGGACCCAAACTTTGAGCAATGGAAAGTAACCAATGAACTGGTCTTTTTTCCTGCTGTTTCAGGGCACATCACTGACTAAGCATAAAATTATTAGTAACTAGGGACCGAATTGCCAAATAGACTTAAGTGGAATCCTTCCTGAACACTGTCTCCCCAACCCCTCAGGCCTGTAGCCAGGATTTTATGGATTGTGGGGCAATTTTTTTTTTCCGGCGGGCTGCTATTATTTGCTATTATTTTTCGAATAAAAATTAAACAAAAATGTATGTAAATAATTGTACATCCCTCTATTCTCCCAGCCTCCCTTCCCATCCTCCATTCACACAATCTTTAAAAATGTTTTTAAAATGATTTTAAAATCATTTTTTTGAGGAAAATCTTATGAGGCTATGCCTTTAAGAGAGGTGAGGATCCCCCCAATAGCCTCACCAAAGCTATGGGCCAGTCATCCTCCCACACACAAATAAAAAGATAACTCGTCATTCTGAGTAGGCTGGTCACTGTGATCAGGGGTCATTTCGTCGGAAAAGAGGTGCAGGAGCTCATTAGCATATCTTATTTGCATATGCCACACCCCCTGACATCACCGGAAGTGTGTCAGAAGGCAACACCCACCGCTCAGGCTCCACTGGACTGTTTTGGATTGCTAGCTATTGGGGGGGGGGAACGTATAGATCTGCCCTCACAGAGGAGGGAGAGCTTGTACCTGAATAAAACCTAGTCTTAAAGGTGCCACTGGACTGTTTTGGACTGGGGGGCCGGGGGGGGCTCTGCAGCTTACCTGGCTGCTTCTTGCTCTGACTGAGGGCTGCTGGGAGCAGAGGGTGGGACTTGTTGCATGTGCCCGCCCCCTGGGCTCTTTCCTGCCGGAACTCCGCTCCTGTGCTCTCCTGCAGGAAATGACCCCTGACTGTGATACTTTGATGATGGCACCCAGGCCAGGATTTTTTTAGTCAGGGGGCATTTAAATTTCTTAGGGGGCACTGGCTAATCAAATTAAAGGAACGCCCTGCTCCTTCCCCACACCTGCTGCTGCTCGGGGGCCCTGGGCTGGATAGGAAGTTGTAGGGCCTTGCCAGAAAGTTGTAGGGCCTTGCCAGAAAGCCTAGCCCCAAGAAGCCCCACTGTAGCTACAGGCCTGATGGCACCTCACAGAACATAGGGATTATTGGGTCCCTTCATCTCGTCTTTCTGAACTCTTCACCCCAACCGTATTTTCTAAGGAAATTTGGCAGGCAAAGTGGTGGGTAGCTCACACAGAGGCTTTTGGCAGCAACTGTGACTCATCAGTGACTTCAGCGGATGATGAATGTTAGCGGAGGCATTTGGAACCAGCCAGAGAAGGGAGCTCACAGTAGCGGAAAAGGAAGGAATGCAGAAGTTTCACAGTAGTCTAGACCAGAGAGATCTGCATAAGCATTTTGACAGGAAGTATGGAGGGAAGGGAGATGGGACGGAAGATCTGGTAATTAACATCTTTGTCACAGGCAGCCCAAATCTTTGATCACAGGCCTTAATATGGATGTATACGTAAAGCAAGAAGAGGTTGTGGTTGAGTAGACGATGCAGCTGTATGTGTCATTTTTAATACTTTCTTTTATTAGCAAATTCCCTGCAAGCACATCACACTTTTATTAGCAAATCCCATGCGAGCACATCACACTGAAGAATTAACTCAGCTCAGTTCATTGTTAGGCTGGTCTTCCACTTTCAAAGGGTTTTCTGACCTGTAGCCTGAAGTGGCATGGTCTGTTCTACCACCGCATCCCCACATCTTGCTGTTGTTTGTAAACCACTTCTAATATCTTCACCATCAACAGAAAGTATGGTTGAGGTCAGCCCCACCCACCTCACAGGGTGTCTGTTGTGGGGAGGGGAAGGGAAAGGCGTTTGTAAGCCGCTCTGAGACTCCAAGTGAAGGGCGGGGTATAAATCCAATCTCTTCTTCTCTTCTTCTTCTTCTTTATAGGGTTTCCTGCTCTTGGCTGGGAAATTCCTGGAGATTTTGGGGGTAGAGTCTGAAGAGGGCGGGGTTTGTGGAGGAGAGAGATTTCAGCGGGATATAATATGAAGTCCACCTTCCATTTTCTCCAGAGTATGTCTAGAGATTAGTTTGTAACGTTGGGAAATCTCTAGCCACCACCTGGAGGCTGGCAACCCTAGGCCGTCATTACTTTTTCTCATCTGAGGTAAAAGTTATTTTTGTCCTCAGATCTTTCTTGTTGCACTTAGGTGGCAGCCAGGAAGCACCTCCAAGAGAGCATTAGCTGTGTTGGCTTAGAACCATTTTAGGAAGTGTGTCTGCCACCATCTTGGTCAGAGGTGTCAAACTCATTTGTCATGAGGGCCGGATCTGACATAAATGTCAATTTGTCGGGCCGGGCCATGTGTGCCATAAAACGTAATGCCAGGTACCGGAGATATAAACTGAATAAAGGACAGCAGCTGGTAAGCTCCCAGTTGTTGTATCCTCACTGCAAGGCCCCATGGGCTGGGGGGTCCCCAAAGGAAAACCCACATGGGTGGACTGGAGAGCCAGCGGTGCAGCGCTGGGCAGATGCTCCCATGATGCTTGACTGCTACAGATGAGGTTTTTCTGCCATGCTGAAGCCACAATCGAAGTGGCTCCGTCCACTCCCCCTGGAGCAGTCTCCTGTTCCCTCCCTAGCACCAGTTGCTCGCAGGCAGCATAAAAACCCTGGATGGGCCGATTCCGGCCCCAGGGCCTTATGTTTGACACCTCTGATCTTGGTGATATTCAGCCTGTGTTCTCACTTGTAACATAAGAAACTGGAACTGGCAAGCTGAGTCCTAGGAATGACATGTTTGGGACCAAAGTTGTCCTCAGTTTGCAGACTGAGGCAGCAAAAAAGATCAGGTTGCCCTTTCCAGTTAACGCTTTGTGAATTAATGGAGACCGTAAGGCTAAATAATGCCGTTTCAGACTACTTCAGTGATCATTTACAAGTGGATTTTGCATACATTAAAATAGGGCTGGGTAGTACCTGGCCCCATCCCCCAGCAGTATTGCTCCAGACTCCACTCATCTGATGGCTGCGTCCAGGGGTTATTTCCTACAGGAGCACACAGGAGCGGAGCTCCGGCAGTAAAGAGCCCAGGGGGCGGGCACATGCAAAAAGCCCCACCCCCTGCTCCCAGCAGCCCTCAGTCAGAGCAAGAAGCAGCCAGGTAAGTTGCAGAGCCCCCACCCCCCCCACCCCCCAGTCCAAAACAGTCCCAGTGGCACCTTTAAGACCAAGTTTTATTCAGGTACAAGCTCTCCCTCCTCTGCAAGGACAGATCTGCATGTCCCCCCACCCCTCCAATAGCTAGCAATCCAAAACAGTCCAGTGGAGCCTGAGCGGTGGGTGTTGCCTCCTGACACACTTCCGGTGATATCAGGGGGTGTGGCATATGCAAATAAGTTATGCTAATGAGCTCCTGCACCTCTTTTTCTACGAAATGACCCCTGGCTGCATTCAAGACTCTCCCTGGCACAGATTTTTCAAGAGAAGTATTGACAGAAAGAGGGTTCCTCGGGGGGGGGGACTTTCTTTAGCTCATCACGACAGGCCACTTAGAATTAGTAGGAGTGACCGAAGGGAGCACACTTATTCTAAGCAGCTTTAAACTAAACCAGAACTGTATTTGTTCACATTGTAGGTCTCTAACACTGACAGTTCACAGACCCTAGACACCAGGATTTGGTGAGAGAGGGCTCTAGAACTGTCTGTGATTGTGAAGGAACCATGTTTTTTTTCCATTCATTTGAAGACACACTTGGAAGTATGGCCGTCTCAAGAGACAATTCACACGCTACAAAGCACTCGTGTCTGCCATGTGACTCATTGACAGACATGTTCTGGGTGTTTCATGATCAGAAATTAATTCTCAGACATGTAGAACCCACTTTAAATGGGAGGGTAGCTTAAGCTGCCCCCCCCCCCCCAGGCTGAAACAGTCACAGGAGGAGCTGCTTGTCCCAACAATTAAATTTTCAGTATACATAAGTTTCCCTAGTGGGGTAAACAGCAGATCCCTATTGTCATTTTGGGTTAAAAAATGGAGCGGGGGTGTGTGTAAAACCCCTTCTTCTCATACGCTATGGGCCCTACATGGCCCAGAACGGCTATTAGTCACAACATATAGATGGAACACTCTGGCTTGGGCAGTGATGCTCTGTGTTCTTGGTGCTTGGCGGGCAAGAGTAGGAGGGCTTCTGGAGTTCTGGCCCCACTGGTGGACCTCCTGATGGCACCTGGTTTTTGGCCACTGTGTGACACAGAGTGTTGGACTGGATGGACCATTGGCCTGATCCAACATGACTTCTCTTACGCTCTTAATTGAGTTCTCAGCAGAGAACTCTCAGCATCGTCTATATTGTCCTCTAATTGGGGTGGGGGTGGCTGTTTCGGCACTTGAAAAGGTGCTGTGGGGAAAACAAGAACACCTGAGCTCACTACACTGTGGGCCTACTAGGCATTTTAATTCACTTTAAAATCATGCTGTTGGCAGTATCCACAGGTCAAACCCGTGGACACTGTCATGTCTAGTTTGGGCCTTAGCAAGGCTAGCTAACTATGGTGCTGGACTATTCCCATGTGGCCCAGCGCTTCCTCATTACTTGAGCATTCTGAGGGTTGAATCCTATGGTTCTAATAATGGTGCTCTCCTCCAGAACAAGAAGCCTAACAACTTCCTGCCTTGGAGGAAAATGCTGCTGTTAGTAAACCAGATCTGTAGGATTGGGGCAGAGGGGCTCAGTGGGTGAGCTTCTGCTTTGCATGTGGGCGGTCCCAGGTTCAATCCCTGGCATCTCCATTTAAAAGGATTAGGTGATGTGAAAGAGCTTCTGCCTAAGATTCTGGAGAGCCTCTGTTAGTCTGAGTGGACAATAGTAATCATCATCATCATCATCATCATCATCATCATCAAATGGCATTCTGTGTAGTATAGCCAGGAGATCCTAAGATTGTCTGGCAGCCTAAAGTTCTAGCTGTTTCACACCACTAGGTGGTGAGCTAGAGTTGTTTTTGAGACAAGAGACAACTCAGAGGTGGTTTGCCATTGCCTGCCTCTGTGTCATGACCCTGGTATTCCTTGGAAGTCACCCATCCAAGAATTAGCCAAGACCACCCCTCCTTAGCTGAGGAGATCGGGCTAGCCTGCGCCATCCAGGTCAGGGTTAGTAGACAGTGGTGACCTTAATGGACTAACAGTCTGATTCAGTGTAAGACAGCTTTGTATGTGTTCGTGTGTGGTTGTTTCTTGCTGGTGTTCAGTTGCTGTTCTGGTAACCTAAGGCCTGAGACCATGGCTAGTGTGTGTCGAGCTGAACCTGTATCCTGGGATTCCCAGCTCTTTGAGTAGATTCAGAGCAGACACAAGGAAGTTCTTCCTTACACAACACATAATTCATGTATGACTTCATTGTCACAAGATACGATGGCCACTAGTTTAGGTTAACATAGAAGGCAGAAAAATGCATAGAGGGGAGGGAGGAGGAGGAGATTGGATTTATACCCCACCCTTCACTACCCAAAGGAGTCTCAGAGCAGCTTACAATCTCCTTTCCCTTCCCCTCCCCAAAATAGACACCCTGTGAGGTAGGTGGGGCTGAGAGAGCTCTTTCAAGAACTGCTTTTGAGAGAACAGCTCTGAGAAAGCTGTGACTGACCCAAGGTCACGCCAGCAGCTGCATGTGGAGGAGTGGGGAATCAAACCCACTTCTCCCATATTAGAATCCACACTCCTAACCGCTACACCAAACTCTGTTAATGACAGAGCTCTGTCAATGGCAGTTAGTCATGATAGCTAGATGGAACCTCCATCTAAAGGGGCTGTATATCTCTTTGTTTATCAGATGCTGGGGAGAAACAGCGGAATCACATCACCTATGTATTTGGACTAGACGGACCTTTTGATTTGATCCAGCATGACTCTTCACTCAAGCGACTATGTTTTCTTTCCTCTCTAGGACTTACCATGGCTGGTATAAAGACAGCCAGTGGGGAATATATCGATGACTCTTGGGAGCTCAGCGTGTTCGTGGAGGATCTGGGGTCTGAGGCTGACCCGGTCCCACTCCGGATCTCCGGCAGCATGCATATCGGAGGCGTCATGCTCCAGATAGTGGATAAATTAGGTAAGTCCCCCATGTGCCTTTTGTTGACTTGGAAATGATAGAACAAGCTTGTGAATACATAAATACTCCAAAAAAAGATATTATATTGATTACATGGGGAGGGGACTCAAGGGGGAGGGGAAAATTCTGTCCTCCCTTCCACTGCTGGCCCCAGCTTTCCCCGATGTTCTGGTCAGTGTTCCCTCTAAACTGAGTTAGTGTGAGCTAGCTCACAGTTTTTTAGCCTCCGGCTCACATATTTTCGCCTTCGCTCAGGAAGGATGGCTCCAGAGCAAACTAATTTATGCAGTAGCCAAATCGCTTGCTCACAACTTTAATGCCAGTGGCTCACAAAGTAGAATTTTTGCTCACAAGACTCCACAGCTTAGAGGGTTCCACTATGAATTCTTTTCTCCTGTCTGGTCTTCCTTCCTACCCATCCTGTTCTCCACCAGCCACCTCAGGGTTGCCAACCTCCAGGCAGGACGTGGAGATCTCCCAGAGTTACAATGGATCTCCAGAGTCAATGTTCCCTCTAAGCTGTGGAGTCTTGTGAGCAAAAATTCTACTTTGTGAGCTACTGGCATCGAAGTTGTGAGTGAACGGTTTGGCTCCTGCATTAATTAGCTTGCTCTGGAGCCGTCCTTCCTGAGCTAAGACGAAAAGGTGTGAGCTGGAGGCTAAAAAAATTGTGAGCTAGCTCACACTAACTCAGCTTAGAGGGAACACTGTTCCAGGCTATAAAGATCAGTTCTGGAGGAAATGGCTGCTTTCGAGTGTAGACCGTATGGCATCGTACCTCACTAAGGTTCCCCCCCTCCCCAAACCCTGCCCTCCCCAGGCTCCATCCCCAAATCTCCAGGAATTTCCCAGCACCGAGTTACATTCTTCCCCTTGCTCCCCCTGTCCCAAACATTTCTTCCTTTTTTGACATCAGTTGTTGGCAGTGTTCCCTCTAAGCTGAGTTAGTGTGAGCTAGCTCACAGTTTTTTAGCCTGTGGCTCACACTTTTTTGTCTTCGCTCAGGAAAGACGGCTCCGGAGGAAACTAATTTATGCAGCAGCCAAATCGCTTGCTCACAACTTTAGTGCCAGTAGCTCATAAAGTAGAATTTTTGCTCACAAGACTCCACAGCTTAGAGGGAACAAACTTGTTGGTAGCCATTTGGGGTTTAAAAAATGGCACCTGATGTCTTTTGGGGGGGAGGCGGTGTTTCTGTGAAATTTGTGTATACATAGATGGCACAGCTACTGTTTTTTGGAGTTTTTTTTTTTAAAAAAAACCCCCACAGTTCTTCGAGGTTTGCAGAAACCTAGCTGTGCGTGATACCTTGTGTGGGCTTTTGGTCCCCACGAGTGGGGGAACTAGATAAGGTACACAAAGTACTTCTTTTTTTTTTCCTTTGTCAAATTCTTTTTTTTTTAATCAACAAAGGTTTATTCAAGGTTTTCAACATGTAACAATACAAGAATATAATAACAATATGATGAGAAGAGCAAAAGGAATAACAACAAACATTAGTTAACATTATCTAAATACAGAAGGAGGTATCATTATGCTCATTAACATAACTTCTATCTTGCTGCTAACTACAGTTCATTGATGGGTTAGTAGCTTTAGCCTATATGTTACTTTAAACCAGGGCTATTTTTGGGCAGGAACGCACAGGAACGGAGTTCCGGCTGGCTCCCAAGTTGGCCACGCCCAGCAGGAACTCATTAGTATAATAGGCCACACCCAACAACAGCAACTCATTAGGATTGGCTACAATTAGGGGTGTGTGGCCTAACATGCAAAGGAGTTCCTGCTACAAAAAAAGGCCCTGGGTTTTGGCAACAAACAAGGTAAACAGAATAACAAGCAAAAGGTGGGTGTGGCTGGATAACCACACTTCTGGTAACATGGGGGTGCGGCCTAATGTGCTAATGAGCTGTGCTGTCAGGGGTGTGGCCCAATAGGCTAATGAGTTCCTGCTGTTGGGTGTGGCCTATTATGCTAATGAGTTCCTGCTGGGCTTTTTCTACAAAAAGAGCCCTGCTTTAAACAATTCTATTTTCAGAAACAAAGCCAGTATTTATCATTAGCAAAAGAGGGAACCACTTCCTTTTCTGACAGAAACTGAATTATTGGAAACCACTTACATATAAAAGGTGTTTGATAATCCCCGTTAGTGTGATTTGCTATGCCATCCGCTATTTTCCCCATAATAAATTGCATCCAAAGTTTATCATACCACAAGTCTAATGACGGGCCTGCGACTGATTTCCATCTAGCAGCTACAGTCATTCTAGCCACAGCCAATAATAAAGAGATTGTTTCTGTCATTTGTTTTGGGGGAAGAGACTCCAGCCACACTTCAAGTAATATGAATTTAGGATTAAAAGGTATCACCAGACCAGTACTTCTAAATAACGACACTAGGGTGGATCCAGACTAATGTCTCTGTGCATGCAAGGAGCATCAGTTTCCCATCTCCCCCCCCCCCCCTTTCTACATCAGCCCGAAAAAGCCTTCCTGAAATCCTCTTCCTGGGGGGAGAAAGGATCCTGGGAACAGAATTTCAGGGGTCATTTTGGGCTGTTGCGAGAGGAGGAAGTAGGAAAACAGTGCTCTGTGGGAGGAAATCCTTGCACCTGTGAAAACTTCTCATCCGAACCCAAGCCATTATCTTCTTGTTTCCCTTCTTTCAAGCCACAGCCAACCTATGGTTGGGGTTGCCAGCCTCCAGGTGGGGCCTGGAGATCTCCTGCTTTTACAACTGATCTCCAGCTGACAGAGATCAGCTCCCCTGGAGAAAATGGTTGCTTTGGAGGGTGGACTCCATGTCACTGTACCATGCTGAGGCCCCTCCCCTCCCCAAACCCCACCCTCTCCTGGATCCGCCCCCAAAGTCTCCAGGTATTTTCCAACCCGGACCTGGCAACCCTACCTATGATGATCCCAACAAGGGGCTTTCAAGGCACGTGAGAAGCAGAGGTGGTTTGCCATGGCTTTCCTTGGCAGAGCCTTCCTTGGTGGTCTCCCCATCCAAATACTGACCATGCCTAGCTTCTGACAGCTGGTGAGATCAGGCTATACCATGCTACTTTCCCTCCCCTCTCCTCTCTCAATCTGCTTTTCCTTTGCACTGTGATGTTCTGCTTCATGTTCCAGCAGTATGCTTTACAGCACTTTTGCAGAGCAGTGGGTCGGCAAGAGCTGCACTGCTTAAGGCTACCAACCTCCAGGCAGTCGCTGGAGATCTCCCGCTATTACAATGGGTCTCCAGGCAACAGAGATCAGCTCACCTGGAGAAAATGGCCGCTTTGGAAGGTGGTCTCTACGGTGTGTCATGCCCTATTGAAACCCCTCCCCAAATTCTGACATCCTCAGGCTCCATCCCCAAAATCTCCAGGTATTTCTCAACCCTGAGCTGGCAGCCCTACCACCGCTTTCCAGACAGTGCCCAGTTGCTGTTCCATCTAACAGACGCAGGAGTGAACTAAGCCCAAAGACAAAGCTAGAAATAAAAGTTTTGTTATTTCTGTGCATGTTTTTAAGTTTTGCCCTAGGGCTCCCAGAGATCCAGTGTAAATAAGTGACTTCTAGCTGAGCACAGAAACGTCTGTCTGTGCAGTTCACAAAATACAATAAAGATGGATCTGACTCTATCCAGTTGCATGTGTATGGGGGGGGGGGAATACCAGTGACTCAGCTAGGCATTGTGGTCAGATCCCTTTTCCCCTGTGGGTTTCTGGAATCCCTCTGATAAACATTAGGACACTTTCACCCTTAGGGGCTGATGCTAAACCCCCTCATCCCTGCTTGGTTTAGGGGTGTGATAACCAGGCCAGGAAATGACACAACCGTTCATAAACTTAGCTCCTCTCCAGTCATTTTACCACCCAGCTTGGTCTTTGCAATCCTGTCAATTTGACGGGGAAGGGGAGGTTATTTGCATGAAGGTGGGGAAAAACAAGGGTGTCAGCACTGTAGTGTGGGATACAACCTGGAGGGGGAAATCTCCTTCCACTGGAAAAGCAACTATGTATGATTGTACTAGTGACAGTCCCTGCTTCCAGGTCCCTATTTTCTGGGTAAGTCACTGTCCCTATATTGGGGATGCCTCAAAAAAAATCATAGCTGAAGTTAGTTTCAAAGGGTGGCTATTCCGGTCTGTAGTAGAACAGCTAGGTTCGAGTCCAGCCACACCTCGGAGATCAACAGGAAAATCTTATTGGTCTCCAGGGTGCTACTGAACTCGAATATTGAATGAAAACAGATATTCCGAGACAGGGGGGAACTAGGGTCCATTCTGCATCTGGCATTTGCTCCACATTTTCTCATCACTCGACCTGGTTCCCCCTTGCCTCAGAATGTCTGTTTTCATTCAATCTGGTATGCAGATTTTCCTGTGTCAGTACTTGCCTCAGTGGTTATTAGCCGCCTGAACCAAGTAATTAATGGCGAAGTGATAAATAAAGAGGGGGAAATAGGGCGGGGGAACTGTGGGAGATCAGTGAAGCCATGTCAAGTCGTTTGCTTATTGTTCCCTTCCAATTGGAAGCGGAGGAAGGATAAGGTGCTGCTCAAAACCACATTCAGATACCCCAGGCCAATGCTATACTGACTGCAAAGTCACCCCTGAATGGCCATAAATCTATGCAGAGGGTACCATAAAACCCAACGAGCAAAGAAAGTGAAAGCGGCATGCAGTGTAGAGGGAGATTAACCTCCCAACGTGGCTGTGGAAAAACTGCGAGGAAACAGATGGGTGCAGAATCAGCTCAGGTCGAGTGCTGAGAAAATGTGGAGCAAATGCCTGATGCAGAATGGACTTAGCTGAAGCTGTCATTGTTCAAAGTTAACCCATTTCTAGAGGCTTCGTCCTGGCAAAGAGGTTACATCTTATGTCTAGAGCCTTTACTTATTTATTATTTATTTATTCAAGTTACTTATAGTCTGCGTTTCTCACTGGGAGTCAAGACATAAGAACATAAGAGAAGCCAATGTTGGATCAGGCCAATGGCCCATCTAGTCCAACACTCTGTTACACAGTGGCCAAAAATAATAGGTGCCATCAGGAGGTCCAGCAGTGAGGCCTGGACACTAGAAGCCCTCCCACTGTTGCCCCCTCCCAAGTACGAAGAATACAGAGCATCACTTGCCCCAGACTGAGAGTTCCTGTCTATACCTTGTGGCTAACAGCTACTGATGGACTTCTGCTCCATATGCTTATCTAATGCCCTCTTGAAGCTGTCCATGCTTGTCGCCGCCACCACCTCCTGTAGCAGTGAATTCCATGTGTGAATCACTCTTTGGGTGAAGAACTACTTCCTTTTATCTGTTCTAATCCGACTGCTCAGCAATTTCTTTGAGTACCCACAAGTTCTTGTATTGTGAGAAAGGGAGAAAAGTACTTCTTTCTCTGCCTGCTCTATCCCATGCATAATCGTATAAACCTCGATCATGTCACCCCATAGCTAAAGAGCCCCAAGTGTTTTAACCTTTCTTCATAGGGAAAGTGTTCCAACCCTTTTATCATTCTAGTTACCCTTTTCTGCACTTTTCCCAATGCTACAATATCCTTTTTAAGGTGTGGTGACCAGAACTGTACACAGTACTCCAAATGAGGTTGCACCATTGATTTATATAGGGGCATTATGATACTGGCTGCTCCAATGTGCATCACCTTGCACTTGGCCACATTGAACCCCATTTGCCCATGTTGACACCCACTCGCCCATCCTTGACAGATCCCTTTGGAGTGCCTCACAATCCTCTCTGGTTCTCACCACCCTGAACAACTTCATTTAATTTGCAAATTTAGCCACTTCAGTGCTTACTCCAAATCATTAATGAACAAGTTAAAAAGCATCGGACTGAGTACTGATCCCTGTGGTACCCCGCTGCTTACCACCCTCCACTGAGAAAATTTCCCATTTATACTCACTCTCTGTTTCCTATTAATTAGCCAGTTTTTGATCCACAAGAGGACTTGTCCTTTTATCCCATGACTATTGAGCTTACTTAGGAGCCTTTGATGAGGAACTTTATCAAAAGCTTTCTGGAAGTCAAGGTAAACAACATTTATTGGGTCCCCCTTGTCCACATGTTTGTTCACTCCCTCAAAAAACACTAACAGGTTAGTGAGACAAGATCTTCCCTTACAGAACCCATGCTGAGTCTGCCTCAATAGTTTTTGTTCATCAATGTGCCTACTAATTCTTTCCTTAATAACAGTTTCCACCAACTTACCCGGTATCAACATCAGACTGACTGGCCTGTAATTTCCCGGATCTCCTCTGGAACCCTTTTTAAAGATGGGAGTGACATTAGCTACCTTCCATTCCTCAGGAATGGAGGCAGATTTTAATGAAAGATTACATATTTTTGTAAGGAGATTCGCAAGTTCACATTTAAGTTCTTTCAGAACTCTCAGATGTATGCCGATAGATAGACAAATAACACAGAGTGAATCAATATCATCAACAAGATAGGGACATTCAGTACACAATGATATGGGATTTGGGTTGTAGAACTAAAGAGAACTAAAGAGAGGCTAAGTGTTAACAGGACGCATTAAATGAAGCAAAATTACACAATGGGAGCCAACCCACAGCAAGCAATGCACAGTAGCACAGATCACATCCCCCAATAATTTATCCAAGTAACTTTGCAAAGCCTTTTGTTAACAGGGCTACCCTATTGCCTGTGTAGAAAAAAACCCTCTGAATAATTCAGTTTTGCATAGTTTGCAGAAAACCAGGAGAGCGGGGAGCCTTCCTGACCTTTTTGTCGTGGGTCAGCCAGGGCTCAGTGAGGACTCCTCAGGAGAAGAGGAGCCCCGTGTAGCCAGCTCTGAGTCAGCCGAGGCCAGCAAGCAGGAAGACAAACTGCAGGTTTCTCAGGATTCACAGTCAAGAGCTGGTGCAGAGCCACCAACACCCTCCAGCCCTGATTCAACCAGTGGAACTAAGTTAATCGCTCCCAGTATCACCCACACCCTTAGAACGCCACAGACAGGGTCTACAAGCAGAACTACAGGAGAGACAACAAAGTGCTCACCTACTGGACTGACACCAGCTGCCTGAGTAGTTGCAGGATTACTCCTGAGCAGCTGGCTGCAAGCATGACCCTTAGGCACATGCCTATAAAAGATCCAAAACCTCCAAAGGATGTTTAGAAAACTAGTAAGGGGCTAAAAGTTAAAATCATCAATAATTATAGACAAAAGTACAGGTGCTTATTTCAAAAACAGTTAAAAACCTTGTAGGGGCTCAAGTAAAGCCTCATAACATAATCAAAGTGACAAATGCACAAAAGGAACCGTAGATGACCTGATGCGTTTCGGCCCCAAAGAGCCTTCTTCAGAGGTCAAATGGTGCTGATACATATTGATCAGACTTCTACATATTGATGTTACATTGGCCCTGATAAGGTGATTGTACTTGTAATCTTAGGACCTAAACTGGATGGTACATATTGGCAATATTACTTTCTCCAGTATATGTAATTGCCACTGACACTAGGCCAAATACAATTGTGGCCTCACATTATCTTTTTGTGTGATCTTAAATGGTTCCTAGTTTTCTAAACTTCCTTTGGAGGTTTTGGCTCTCTTGCTTGCTTGGTTTAGTTTCTCTTCCCCTTTTTTCGTGTGTATGCCTATAAAAACCAGCTGAGGGAGGCTGTTAGGCGTGGAAGCAACAAGTCGATTTAGCTCCCACCCTGTGACCACTACATCCGAACCTGTCTTGGTGTAGTGGTTAGGAGCGCGGACTCTAATCTGGGAAAACCGGGTTTGATTCTCCACTCCCCCACTTGCACCTGCTGGTGTGACCTTGGATCAGCTGTAATTTTTCTCAGAGCTGTTCTGTCAAGAGCAGTCCTTGAAAGAGCTCTCTGAGCCCCACCTACCTCACAGGGTGTCTGCTGTGAGAAGGGGAAGGGAAAGGAGAGTGTAAGCCGCTCTGAAACTCTGAGTGAAGGGCGGGGTATAAATCCAATCTCTTCTCTCCTCTTCTCTCTTGTATCCTGATTACGCTTGAATCGGACTCTGTGACTTATCAAACTGCCTCTGACTACAATTCTTGGATTTGCTCACTTGTGCTCGACTCTTGGACTGCTAGACTCTGCCTTCAGACTGCCCATTAACCTTCTCTGTGTTGACATTTTGACCTGGTGCTTGACCCTTGGACCAGACCCTGACCCCACTCTTTGACTAACTTCTCCCCCCATGCCACTATCTGCCTGCACGTCATGACACTCTTCAGGCAGGTAATTCCACAAGCTGGAGGCCACAATGGAGAAAGCACGTATACAGGCAGTTGTTGAGGTGTATCAACAGTGGCATAACATCCAAATTGCAAGATGTCAACTGCATTGGTCAGGCCACACCTGGAGTATTGTGTGCAGTTCTGGAGGCCTCACTTCAAAAGGATGTGGACAGAATGGAGCAGGTGCAGAGGAGAGCGACGAGGATGATCAGGGGCCTGGAGACCAAGCCCTAGGAAGAAAGGCTGAGCGACTGGGGAAGGTTTAGTCCAGAGAAGAGGAGGTTGAGGGGCAACGTGATTGCTCTCTTGAAGTATTTGAAGGGCTGTCACTCGGAGGAGGACAGGGAGCTGTTCCTGTTGGCAGCAGAGGATAGGACTTGCAAGAATGGGTTTAAATTAAGGGTGGGAAGGTACCAGCTGGATAAAAGGAAAAAACTTTTTGACAGTCAGAGTTGTGCAACAGTGGAATGGGCTGCCTAGGGGAGGTGGTGAGCTCCCCCTCCCTGGCTGCCTTTAAGCAGCGGCTGGACAGACACTTGTCAGGGATGCTCCAGGCTGATCCTGCATTGACCAGGGGGGGTTGGACTAGATGGCCTGTATGGCCCCTTCCAACTCTGTGATTCTATGACTCTGTTTGCCCATTTGCAGGCTGCACCTGCAGCTTGTACATATGCACATGCCTGAAATGCTAAGGCACCAAACAGTGCATATCCTGCCTTTTTCACACCTTGCAGCTACTGTGGTATATTCTAAATTGCTGAGTGTACTGTAGAACAGTTTGTGTTTTTCTGTTGTGTAGCCCAAGCCAAAGCTGTGCTGGCTTTAAATCAGCAGAGGACAGTAGATGTTTACAGTCTGCAGTCAGCTGTGGTGAAGAGCCTCCGGCAATGAGTGATAGTGGATGGCAGATACAGGTTTTATTCCAGGTTTTGGAGAGGGGCCCCAGGCAGAGAGTTCCCAGGAGCCCCCCCTCCCCTCCTCCGCCTACCATCAGGCACTTATCCCCGCCCACTCCCCTGCATGCCTTCCACCTGCTTGCGTGTCCTTCCCTTATCTGCTCTCAAGCGTTCCCACAGCTCATGCTTCAAGCTGCCTGCAGTGGCACCAGGCACCAATACAGCAGGGGAGCATGGGTGATGGAATGCTAAAAAGTGAGAGGGCAGGGGGTGCCGCTGGCAGCAGTGGGCCCAGCCAGAAACCCTGGGTCCCAGCAGCTGCCTCACCTCGGGGTATGCTGACACAGCCCTGGGTACATTTCTGCTTAGGCAATGAGCATGTGAGTGTTGTATCGGTCTGTTTTCATGTCTGAAATCTCAGAAATGTAGTGTTTCACATACATACTCTTCATAATCTTTACCATATTCTTGTAAGGCAGGCCGGGGGTCTTATTCCCCCACATTGCCGTTCGGGGGTGACAGTGGCTTGCCCAAGGCTACCCAATGAGTCTGTGGCTGAGACAACCTGGGTCTTCCTCACAGGTCCCTCTTGGGCATGATTCAGATGACACACCAGAGTTTAATTAACTGTGGCCAGTTGATTAACTCTGGGGTAGGGTCTGTCGAACCAGGATCTGACATCGTGATTTGAACCTGGTTTAATAACCACAGTTGGTCTTTCACATCGTGTTTGGATGCAGATGCCCTGGCTCGTTCCTTAGCGACACCCCCAGACACTCTCCAGTGATGGAGATGTCCAGGCAGAACAAAGGTTATGGAACCAGGGTTTATCAAGGTACACCAGGATGTGCGTGACCGAGCTTTTCTGTGTTCTCATTTTCCTCACCTGTAAGTCCCTGTTTCTTCTGGGGAGGGGGTGTTCTGTTCCACAGGTGTTTTATTTTATTTATTTTTATTTATTTTTCGTATTTATACCCCGCCCTCCCCGTGGGCTCAGGGCGGCTTACAGGGGCTCCCTCTAGTGGTCGATTCGATATTACACCAGTTTATTTCCAGAGTATATCCCTGTAGATTTTAACTGCAGGTTTTTATGCTGAACAGAAACTGGTGTAATATCGAATCGACCACTAGAGGGCGCGGAATGCATGCAGAATAGACAAAAAGAAATGGGAAAAAAACAGGAATGTACAAGCGAGGAAAAACAGAATGCGGAAGAGCCCGCTGTCTGGGAAATGAATTCTGGGTTCACAAACAGACTGTCGTTACCATGGTTTGCTGCTTTGTCTGGCCTGTGTCTCTACCATAGTAAATACAAAATAAATTGCTGAAAAAGTTCACAAAAATATAAAGATGTAATACATTTCAAATATCAAAGATGTAATTTAATATTTGTTTAAAAATATAAAGACTGACTTGTCCATGTAAAAGAATCAGTGTGTAGGAGCTGTGTGAGCCATTTTGAATGTTTTGGATACCCTTGTGGTGCATTGAATTGCAGAAGTTCATTGAATATTGAAGACTGAGATTGAGAAAGATCACTCGAAACGAACGCAGATAGACTCGAGAAGTGTTCGTCCTTGTTCCTGTGCTGTATACCTGCTAGCACCTGCTGGAAAACAAATATTAAATTACATCTTTGATATTTGAAATGTATTACATCTTTATATTTTTGTGAACTTTTTCAGCAATTTATTTTGTATTTACTATACTCTATTTGCTGTACCCCATAGTCTATATGCTGTGTCTCTACCATTACATGTAGATTCAAGTCCAGTAGCACCTCAGAGATCAAAATGATTTTCGGGGTATGAGTTTTCGAGAGTCCAAGCTCTCTTTGTCAGATACTGCCATTACATGGTCCTTTATCCAGTTATGCACTGTTTTACAGATGCAGTTTGCCAGTGTTTTACATAAGTACAGAATTTCAGCCTCAATTCCCCTCTGAAGGAGATTATTAACTTGTCCCTTTCAACGGGGACCTTCCCAGGGGGACTGAAGGAGGCAGTAGTTCACCCTCTCCTTAAAAAACCTTCTCTGGACCCAAGAGTCCTTAATAACTACCACCCGGTGTCTAATCTACCATTCCTGGGCAAGGTGGTAGAGAGGATAGAGGCAACACAACTTCAGGCTTTCTTGGAGGAGGCTAAAGTCCTGCATCCCTTCCAGTCTGGTCCATGGGACAGAGACGGTGCTGGTCACCCTGGTGGATGATCTCCGGGTACACCTGGACCGAGGCGGATTGGCGCTGCTGATTCTTCTTGATCTATTGTCAGCGTTCGATATGGTTGACCATGAGGTGTTAACCCACCGCCTCGCTGATGCTGGGATATGGGGGCTTGCCTTGCAGTGGCCGGCCTCTTTCCTCCAGGGTCAGGGACAGGACAGGGGGGGGCCCCGGGGGGGGGGGGGAGTTATCCTAGCGGCATCCACTGGAATGTGGCATCCTGCAGGGAGCAATTCTCTCCCCCATGCTATTCAATATCTATATTGCACCCCCTTGCCCAGATTATCAGGAGATATGGGCTGGGTTGTCACCAGTATGCGGATGACACCCAGCTCTATCTACTGATCGACTGCAACCCGGACACGGCCCCAGGACACCTGGACGAGGCGCTACAGGCTGTGGCTGGATGGTTACGACAGAGCCGACTGACGTTAAATCCTTCTAAGACGAGGTCCTGTACCTGAGTCGCGGGAGATTGGGTCAGGGGATTAGGCTCCCAACCTTCGATGGGGCTCCTCCACTGGTGCCTACATCGGGGGTGAAGAGTCTGGGGGTGTTCCTGGATGCCTCCGTCTCCATGGAGACCCAGGTCACTGCCACTGCCGGGTCTGCCTTTTTCAATCCGAGGCAGATCAGGCAGTCAGCCCCATATCTCACCCCCCCCAAGACTGAGCTACAGTGACCCATGCAATGGTCACTTCCAGACTGATTTCTGTAACTCTCTCTACGTGGGGCTGCCCTTGACTCTGTGCTCTGGAAGTTACAGCTAGTACAGAATGAGGCAGCACAGGTGTTGACAGCGACGCCTGTGCAGGCTCGTATCCACTCAGTGCTGTGTGAACTGCACTGGCTGCCTATTGGATTCCAGGTCCATTTCAAGGTGCTGGTGCTTACCTTTAAAGCCCTATATGGCCAGGGGCCAGCATACCTATGAGACCGCCACCCCCCATATGAGCCCTGGAGGGCACTGTGGTCTACAAATCAACATCTCTTGGTGGTCTCCAGCCCCAGGGATGTCCGATTAGCCTCGACCATGGCCAGGGCCTTCTTGGCCCTGGCCCCTGCCTGGTGGAACAAGCTCCCCTACAAGATTAGGGCCCTGCGGGACTTATTGCAGTTCTGCAGGGCCCGAAAGATGGAGCTCTTCCACTGGGCAGTTGGTTGAGGCAGCAGAACCCCCCCCCCCCAAGCTTTTGGCCAATCGCCGATCAGTGGCCTGGATCTGACTGGACTTCTGATTAGACATCGGATTTCATTTAACATCTGATCTCTCTGCTTTTATACAGTATTTTACAACATTATTATATGTAAATAGTTATATTAATTGTATTATTTAATTGTTGTACACTTCCCTGAGCCCCTCTGGGGAGGGCACTATATAAATCAAATAAATAATTCAGTAAATTTTGCTGGCTCCCCTCTTTGCCTATGGCTTTCATACTGATACCACAGAACACTCATGTATATATATTTTGAAGCTACCTTAATCCCTGCTCAAAGCTGCGGTCTGCCTAGCTGAGTATTTTCTATTCTGACTGGTGGCAGCTTTCCAGAGAAGAACTGTTCCCAGTGTCTAAGTCCCCAGCAGGGATTGAACCTGGAATTTTCTGCATACAAAGTATGTGATCTGACCGAGCTTCTTCTCTTGCTCTCTTGCTTTTTCCTTAGAACTGCAGCGAGATTGGTCAGACCATGCCCTGTGGTGGGAGCAGAAGAAAATGTGGCTGTTGAATACACATTGGAGCCTGGATAAATATGGGGTTTTGGCTGATGCCCGCCTGCTGTACACTCCACAGCACAAGCCGGTGCGTCTTTCCTTGCCGAACCACTGCGCCGTTCGTATCCGAGCCAACTTTGCCCAGCCAGTCTTCAGCGCAGTGATCGACATCTGCAGGGTTCTTGGTGAGCACCCCACAAAGCAGAGGGTGGCGCTGGGGCATCAAAGTGGGCAGTAACGGCCCTCCGCAACACTCAACTATTCTTTATTCTGTGAAGAGAAGAAAAAAAATAGGTGCAGTGGGAAAATAATTTTACTGATATTTGTAGATCCCTGCGTGTTTTGCATGCCGCTTCATCATGGGATGTAATGCAGTAACAGGAAAATTAAAATGTACGAGACTGTTTTATAAAAGAAATGTTAGGACTGAACAGAATCTTTTTCTCTTAAGGAGCCACATAGTTTGTCTGTTTTGTAAAGTTATAACGTATCTAAGGTTTTTGTCATAAGACAGGGCTGCAGTAACCAGGATAAAGCTATTTGTACTAATTTTTAGAGTCACAAGATGTGCAAAGTTTAACATGTAAGAGGATTCAAAATACGAGAGAAGCTGATGTTATTATATTCTCTTATTTTGTTTTTAATCAGATCCCCTGATGAAGCAGCGTGCAAAATGCGTAGGGATCTACTAATATACTGAAAAATACTTTCACACTGTAATTCTTTCCCCTCCCCCTTCTCTTCCTGGACTCTGTATAGATGCAGCCGCCTTCTTCTGTTTTTCAATACTGGATATTACTATTCTACCCTGATGGATGTCGTTTCAAAATCTGCAGGACAAAGTCTGAGTCCAGCGGCACCTTTAATACCAACACAGTTTTATTCGTGGTATAAGCTTTCGTGTGCAAGCACAGGTATCTAACAAAGTGTGCCTTGCACACAAAAGCTTACCCCGTGAATAAACCTGTGTTGGTCTTAAAGGTGCCACTGGACTCAAACTTTGCTCTGCTGCTTCAAACACAGTTACCCCACCTGTTTCAGAATTTGGGCACTCTACTTCATTGCTTCTGACTCTGGCATTCCAGATGTTGGAAGTTCAGGTGACCCTTGCAAAGGAAGACTCCACCATTAATGGCTGTATAAATGAGACAATTTGGCTTGTGGTTCAGGGCAGAGAAAAGCCATACCTCCCAGTACATTATCTCATAAAAAGCCAGCCCTCCTAGCTCCATTCTCTAGTGTCCCGGTCATCCTCCCCTCTAGCTCCTCCTCACAATAATGAGGACTAGGAACTTAGTGAACGGGGATTTTCAAGAAGAGGCTGAATTTTAGACATGAAGCCAAATTCATGGCAGATTCATGTCCCAGTCCCTGTAATTAACTGTGATTAAAAGCAAGAAGGTTTCAGGGGAAGACTGGGAAACAGGTTAGAGTGCTTTGTGGGACACCAAGAAAGGATAAAGCAACAGGTGAGATCAGCTAAGGGGCTAATGGAAATATCTTGCAGGTATCCGCCATCCTGAAGAATTGTCCTTGCTGCGTGCACCTGCAGAGAAGGAGAAGCGGAAGCACAAGGAGAAAGAAGGAAGCGCCACGGAGACCTATGACCTGACGGGAGTGCGGCTCCCAACAAGTGAGTCGTTTGGGGGGAGGCCGAGTGAGCACGTGTGCACATCCAAGTACAACAGCATATGCTTTCTAATCTTGCTGGAAGACTGTGCCTGTCCTGCTATCTCCACCAACGCTCAAGATGGCATGTAGAGAATTAAAACAATATAACAAATTTAAAATACCAATATAGTAATTGCATATTCAAATCACATATTAAAATATATATGATCAACAGGAACAAATATGCCTTCAGAGAGTGCCAGCCAGCTGCAGAGAGGCGTATTCCATAATCAAGGTGCCACCACAAAATGGGTCCTGTTTCGACAGCTTCCCAGCTTATTTCAGTTCACAGTGGCACACAGACCGGGGTTTAAGATTATTTCATCAGTTATTAGGCAGGTTCATATGGGAGTACACAGTCTTTCAGACACCATGGCCTATTTGCCACAAAACCATGGATCCCTTGAGCACAGTTTGCCAATTTAAATTACTGCTCATCTTGGATTAAAGAGCAGGATTTGGGGGTTAGAATAGTGGCTTTAACCCTGATCTTGTCAGGTTTTGGAAGCTAAGCATGGTTGACTGTGGTTAGTACTTGGATAGGAGACTTCCTTGGAATTCCACATCAGGAGGACAGGGCAGGCTTTCAGCCACCTGTCAGAATATCCTCCAGGCCCCCAGTTGGGGTCAGTCACCAGAGGTCAACGTGACTTCCAAGTGCAGAAACACGCCCAGAGAAAATACTAACAAAATATAGTGGCTTTCAAAATGCCTTTTGAGAAATCTCAGAGTTCCTTGGGAAGTTGATCAAGGCCTCTCACTCTAAGACAGGACACTTTATTGACTATTTTAAAGCTCTTTTTCAGCCACAATGCATGATGAAACAGTTAAGAACTGTTTGGTGTAGTGGTGAAGTGTGTGGACTCTAATCTGGGAGAACCGGGTTTGATTCCCCACTCCTCTACTTGCACCTGCTGATGTGACCTTGGGTCAGTCACAAGCTCTGGCACAGCTGTTCTTGAAAAAAGAGCAGTTTCTGTCAAGAGTTCTCTCAGCCCCACCCACCTCACAGGGTGTCTGTTGTGGGGAGGGGAAGGGAAAGGAGTTTGTAAGCCACTCTGAGACACCTTTGGGTAGTGAAGGGCGGGGTATAAATCCAATCTCCTCTTCTTCTTCTTAAGTTTGTGTTCTTCTCTGGAAGGGAAGGGAGAGATTGTGACAGATTGTCTGTTCTCAAGTAAGAGGAGGGATATAGCTCAATGAAAATCTGTTCCTGAGGGAACTCTTGAGGTAGCATGGGACCTGAGGCGGGAGAGTGCAGTCTGAGGGGGAAACCGAATGAATGGGAGACACGCTATCATGCTCTTACACATCTGGAACTGGGTGGGTATGGTTACCAACTCCAGGTTGAAAAATTTCTTAAGATTTGGGGGTGGAGCCTGAGAAAGGTGGGATTTGAGGAGGGGAGATACTTTAATGAGGTATAGTGCCATAGAGTCCACCTTCCGAAGTGGCCATTTTCCTCAGGGGGAAAAAAATCTCTGTCCTCTGGAAATCAGTTGTAATTTCAGGAGCTCTCCAGGTGCCACTTGGAGGTTAGCCATTCAAGGGGTGGGGGAGGCATGGCTTCCAGCTCCAAATCTGGCTGAACTCATAGGTCACATCCACTGCAGTTATGGAAGATGCCTCTGGGAAGGTTGATATAATGTAGTGTATTCCAAAGCTGCCATGGAATGCATGATGTATGTGAAACATCTCATTGACTTGTAATGTTAAGCTTCGTCCTGGGCTAGGATCCAAATACATCCAATCGTGTTACTAGCCCAGGAAGCACCTAACCAATCACCTTCTAGTAAGCTCCCTGAGTGGGAACATCCGTGATTGGTCCTTATGTGAACAACCTTATTGGTTGGTATTTGTACAGTGGGTGTGGCTACATTAGCCGGGAATGTTTAAAAGCAGGACAGCTGCACTGTAACGGCTGTTCTGGCTATCAGATGTTGATCCGTGTTGGAGTTGTGTTTGAGTTGAAGGATAAAGCTGTGTTCCTGCTGAATCACTCTCCGACTTCTTTGTTAAGCGAGCGACTTAACAGACACATATAATAGGAATATGGAACGTATGGATCTGTCAGCTATGCTGCCATGGGGGTGGGGAGGTTCGTTCCCTTCTAATCGCCTTTGGATTCCTTCTGTGCAGGAACAGTATAAAAACATGAAAAAGGACCAAAGGAAAAATAAAAATGTACAGCAAGCAAAATACAAAATCAGCTTGGGTAAGTCCTATACAGAAAGACATTAAAACATAACGCAGCTCTATATGAGGTGTGTGTGTGTTAATATCTTTCAATACATGGTATTCAAGAAAGAAATTGCATCTTTTTTTGTGATATATTTCTATCTTTGGTCCATTTTCTTGTTTTCAAACTAGGATCAGAAGCCATGGTTTAAAAGTCAGTTTGCAAAGGGGTTTGCAAGCCATGGTTTGGCATGATGCATTGTGTAGCACAACATAATTATACAAAAAAAAATGACTCTGGAGGCCGCTACCCATAGAACACTGCTGAGCAAGACGGAAAAAGGAAGCGGAAAAACAGTTGCAGAGCGTGGTACCCGTATGTGTTTCAAGTCTGGGTTCTCAATTATAATTGGTGCAAACTATGATTTGGGGAGGGGTCTCAATCGAGCTGGTGTCTTGAGACAGTCCTGGTTCACCTCCTAGAGAGTTCATGATGCCTGCTTTGTCAGACGACCAACTGGCGGTCCTTCTGGAGACTACAAGACGTAACACACTGACCTTTCCCCCAATCTCTGGTCTCCCCACCCCAATCCATTCCAACACCAGATGCAGAGCAGCAGCTGTTCCGTGGGATGCCGGCACACTTTTCAGACAGTGCCCACACTGAAGCCTGTTACAGAATGCTGTCCATCAGTCAGACCGGGCTGACCCCGGAGCAGATCTTGCGCAAGCACCGGCCAGGATCCCTTGTCGAGAAGACTCAGATCAACAGCAGGTAAGGAGGAGGCAGAGGGAGGGGCTGGGGAGAGAGGGATGGGACCAGGGCTCGCCTCGGCATACCGCAAGGTAGGGCAGCTGCCAGGACTCATGGATTCTAGCAGGGCTTGCCGCTGCTGACTCCCTGCCCATGCATCTCCTCTGATGCCTGCACTTAACAACCTTCCACTACCTGCTTGTGAGTGTTTTATCACCTGTGTGCCCAGTGGCCCTACACTGCCTGGCACTACTGGAGAAGAGCATGAGGATGGTGCACAAAGCATCAGCATCTCCGGTGGCCGTAGCCCTTGCTGCCCTGACCGCTTGCTCCGGAGAATCCGAGGAGTCAAGCCTTAAGGGCTGACTTTGCAGTCGCGTGCATTCCCTCTGCACTGGATTCCCCCCCCCCCCGGTTTATTTATTTGTGTATTCCGTATGCATCCTGCATCTACGAGCAAGTCCCGCGTTTTTTGAACTAACCGGCTGCTTTGTCTCAGATGAAGCGAAAGGCAAGCATCTTTCAAAACCTTTAACTGCAGACCCATCCCCTCTCTCCCTAACTCCGTGATTCTGCAAAAAGAAAGGGGAGGGAGGGGAAAATCCAGGCCCACGCAAGCAAGACTGACACATTTGGGAGCAGGGAGTCCCCTCGTCCTTTATATTTATAGATTTGAAAAGTACTAGGTTCGACGCATGGAGAACTCGGACTACGACATGCGTTCAGACGCGTTTATTGTACTTCACAACAGGACAAGGAAAACCGGCCAAGGCCAACTATATACACTCCACCCGGCACACCTCTGTCCCCATTGGAGGGTTTGAATTTCCCGCCAAGGGTGCTATCGGTGGACTCTAGGTGGACTAGGATCCTAGGCCCCCTTTGTGTTTGGGGACCAAGTGCCTGCTTAGCCGTGGACCCCTGGTGGCGGTCCGCGTACATAACAAGATTCCTTCTTATGCTCTCTCTGGCTCTTTCGTCTTTGGAGAAGGAGAGAAAGAAAGCAGAACTGGGAGTGAGCGAACAGCAGGGTAACAGTGTGCTGGAAGTAGTCTGAGTGCAGATCCCTGTAAAACAAATGCAGAAACAAGAAAAACTCCCGACACAAACTGGAAGTGGAAGCAGGAGGAAATGCAGAATGGAAGAATCGGATGCGCTCAGAAACAGGCAAAATATGGGAGCAGAAAGGGCCAGTGGCGCTCCTAGCAACACCCTCTAGTGTGGGCACCTGTGACTGCAGGTGGTGGGAGAGCTTGCAGGTGGGAAGAGGAAGGATGCACAGGCAAGAGAGGGCATGTGGTTGGGTGGGTCAGAAGGGGAGGCCTATAGTCCTCAACCAGGATGGTCCAGACCTCTGGAGGCTGAGGCTAAGAGACAAGGGTCTGGTGCTTCTTTTCTTGACTTTATTCTGGGCCATCCTGGCCGAGACATTCCTCCAAATTCTCAGAGCGAAGACAGAGTCGCATGTGGGTCTTCCACTGCAGAAACGTATCAGGAGAAAGGAGTACCTTTCCCTCTACATACACAGACTCTGGAGACTTTGCCATGATCTGTGTTCTGTCGCTCTCACTAATTGGCTCTGTTTTTAGCCAGCAACCAGCCACCTCTCTGGTCTCTTTGAATGGGTGTGTGTGTGTGTGTGTGTGTGTGTGTGTGGAAGCAGAGGTCCATCAGTGGCTATAGGCCGCAGGGTATAGATGGGACACTATGTCTGGGGCAAATTTTGAGTCCAGTGGCACTTTTAAAACCAACAAAGGTTTATTCAAGCTCATACCTTGAATAAACCTTTGTTGGTCTCAATGGTGCCACTGGACTCCAAATTTGTTCTACTGCTTCAGACCAACATGGCTGCCCACCTGGATCTATGTCTGGGGCAGTGATGCTCTGTATTCTTGGTGCTTGGGTGGGCTTCTGGAGGTCTGGCCCCGCTGCTGGACCTCCTGATGGCACCTGGGTTTGGGTCACTGTGTGACACGGAGTGTTGGACTGGGTGGGCCATTGGCCTGATCCAACATGGCTTCTCTTATGTTCTTATGAGGGGGCACCTACAGAATCTACCACGGACTGGTCAGCTCGTTGAACACATCAACATAGATTGCGATTCTAGATAGGACTAAAGAGCCACCATGACCAGGATTCTCTCTCTCCTAGCAGCCAGCCCGTTTCCCCTGGGGGAGCTATCAAAGGAATACAGAGATAGCCAATTCCCCGTTTGTTCATTGTGTACTGCACTTTTCCAGCCACAAATGGGCTGCCAGAGCAGCTTGTAGCAATTAAAAGATAACAAATATCAATTAGGGTAGAATTTTAATGAGATCCTGGTCCAGGCACTCTTTTATCATCTCTGGCTGTCGACTCTTGCCCCGTGGGGGTATCCTGAGCCCATCTGAACTCTCCTCTAATTTTTAAAAGCCATTCCCAGGACCCGAGTTGGGTACATAGAATCTAAACACAACTTGTTACAAACCTGAACATGTTGTTTGGACCCTTAGAATAGGTATTCCTATTCTTCCTCATACTAGGAAAGCCTTGGTATGCATGGGCATGATCGAAGACTGCACACTGCCCAAATTTCACTCACAGGAGAGCCTCTTCTAGCATGTTACTTGTTGTGATGTGTGTAGGCATAAGAAGAGGCATTCCCACCGCCCTCAAACAGAAGAGAATGCCTCTTCTAAGAGGATACATATTGTGTGTAACAAAAAGGTACTTTTTCTTCAGAATTATTACTCATCCAAACATATTGCATACCTTTGGATGATTAAACAACTGAGATCTTTAATTATTATTTGACAAACCAATCTCTACTCCGATGGGCCTGAAATCTAAAATTTGATATCAGAAGAATCGTCAAAGACAGAGAAGGTGTTGTGTCCGCGGACGGCCACTGGGTGCCTGCGATACAGCGGAGCTTGAGTCCAGAGAACAATGGGGACCAGGCTCCTGCACCCTGCCACTAGGGGAACCAATGGGACATTGGCGGGAGGTTTGAATGGGCCAATGGGAGGTTCCCCAGACTGTAAAAGGAGAGGAAGAAGCTGAAGAAGCGGAGTAAAGTGAAAGTGCCCACTGCAAACCACCTGTGCTTCTCCTTACAAATCTTACCACACAAGGGGAAAATAAGACAGCAATGCGAACAACAGCAAGAGCACAGAAACAGGTTCTTCTTGGGATTTATATGCCCAACAGTCTTCATGTTTGCTTACTTCCTGCTTCCCCAGGTGGTTGGATTCATCACGGACTCTGCTGCAGCAGGATATTAAGGAAAACGACCATCTGTGGCTACGCTTCAAGTATTACAGCTTCTTTGACCTAGAGCCAAAGGTCAGTGCAACGTCCCTCTCCACAGGGATCCAGGCCCCCATTAGTTCCTCAGGCCCCCTCCTTTAATCTCTCTGTGTGTGTCTGCGCATACGAAGAGAGGCCCGCTTTTATGTTGTTTATTTTTAAAGGGGGCATTTCTCCCACCATTTTTTGAGGCAGGGTCATGGCAGCATCCCAACTCAAGGAACGAACGTGGGGGTTTCAAGGCAAGAGATGTCCAGAGGTGGTTTGCCAGTGCCACCCTGGTGTTCCTTGGTGGTCTCCCATCCAAGGACCGGCCCTGCTTAGCTTCCAGGATTTGATTGGGCTAGCCTGGGCCATCCAGGTCAGGGCTTAGCTGGAATGCAAAAATCCAGTTTCTAGTCTGTGGAGCAAAACGTGACTCCTGGGAGTCTGCAAGTTATACCTCTGGGTTTTTTCCCTTTCTGGCGAGTGTTTAAGAGCAGGGTAGGGCTTGTCTTGTATAGTCCGTTGGCCAGGGCTTTTTTTGTAGAAAAAGCCCAGCAGGAACTCATTAGCATAATTGGCCACACCAAACAGCAGAACCTCATTAGCATATTAGGCCACACCCCTGACAGCGTAGGTCATTACCATATGAGGCCACACTCCTGTGTTACCAGAAGTGTGGTCATCCAGCCACACCCACCTTTTGCTTCTTATTCTGTTTACCTTGTTTGTTGTCAAAACCCTGGGCTTTTTTTGTAGCAGGAACTCCTTTGCATGTTAGGCCACACACCCCTAATGCAGCCCCGTAGCTAGGGATTTTGGGGGGAGGGGGCCTGGGGGGGGTCAGCTAATTAAATCAAAGTGAATCACATTAATTCAATTTGGGACTGGCCCGGGAGAGAGGGGGCCCAGAAGAAATGCTAGGGGGCCAGGCCCCACAGGCCCCGCGTTAGCTACGGGCCTGCCCTAATGTAGCCAATCCTAATAAGTTCCTGCTGTTGGGTGTGGCCTATTATGCTAATGAGTTCCTGCTGGGCGTGGCCAACTCAGGAGCCAGCCGGAACTCCATTCCTGTGCGTTCCTGCCCAAAAATAGCCCTGCCGTTGGCCCAACTGTGCTTTGCTTTCTTGCATTCAGTATGATGCTGTGCGGATAAACCAGCTGTACGAACAGGCCCGTTGGTCTGTGCTGCTGGAGGAGACAGATTGTACTGAGGAAGAGATGGTGGTCTTCGCTGCTCTGCAGGTAACTTTCTCTCCCTCTTCCCGAGAACATTTGAGTGCCCACTACTAGGTGACTGTCGGGCACTTAGTAAGGTTACCAGGTCCCCTCTAGCCGCCAGTGGGGGGGTGGGGGGCAGGGTTGCCAGATCCTGGAAACTCCTGGAGATTTGGGGGTGGGGCCTGGGAAGCACAGGGACCAAAGTGGACCAAAGCATCCGTTTTCTCCAGGGAAACTGATCTCTGTAGTCTAGAGATGAGCTGTAATTCTGGGGGATCCCCAAGTCCCACCTGGAAGCTGGAATCCCTAGAACTTAGCCAGGGTTGCCAATCTCCATGTGGCACCTGGAGATCTCCCACTATTACAATTGATCTCCAGACAGCAAAGATCATTTCCCCTGGAGAAAATGGCCGCTTTGGAGGGTGGACTCTGCGGCATTGTGCCCAGCTGAGGTACCTCCTCTCCCCAAATTAGGGTTGCCAAGTCCATCTTCCACCCCCAGCGGGGGACTTTGGGGGCGTTCCTGGAGGGGGCGGGGCATCCCCGACGTGATGACGTCACGTTGGGAACGTCCGCTGCCCTCCCCACCCGCCCGTATGCCAGATCTCCAGAAACAGCAGTTCCCTGCACTTAGAAGAGCCGGCGTTTCCCCTTTAAGAGCAGCCGCGTTTCCCTTTTAAGAGCACGAAGCTGGCATTTCCCTGCAAGCTTGCAGAGATCCGGCTTGGGAGGAAACACGGGTTCCACACACTTAACAGAGATCAGTTCCCCTGGAGAAAATGGCTGCTTTTTTTTGGGGGGGGGGGGGCATTTATGGTATTGTTACTCCACTGGGGGCCCCGCCCTCCTCAGGCTCCACCCCCAAATCTCCAGGTGTTTCCAAACCCAGAGTTGGCAGCCCTGCCGCTGAGTGCCACTCACCCGATGCATCTCGAGCAGAACTTGTCTGTGTGGTCCCTTCCAGTATCGGATCAACCAGCTGTCCTTGAACACCGGCCCCACAGACCACGCTGGAGACTCCGGCCTCGATGACCTGGATGCCGCTCTTGCCACGCTGGAGGTCAAACTGGAGGGGAAATCGACGACTCCGAATGTTCTGGTGAGTGCTGAACGGGGCGTGGCCTCCTTCTACACTGAAACTATGGGATGGGACACATCCTTGCCATAGCATGCCAAGGCCAAGCTGCTGGGGTCTGAGTAGGGTTGCCAACTCCCAGGTGTGTCTAGTAACAAATAAATATACACCGCAAAAACCTTTTAGCAAACTAGTGTGTTCTATTTATGGTCATTGTTTAGTAAAGTGCACCGTGTCTCATTATTTCATCCTAGTCAGGTATAAATGTTCATTACATTCAATAAGCAATAACATTCAGTACATACAGGTTGCTTCAACTTCCGGGTGGTGGCTGGAGATCTCCTGGGATTACAACTGATTTCCAGGCGACAGAGCTCAGTTCTCCCAGAGAAAATGGCCACTTTGGAACATAAGAACCTAAGAGACGCCAATGTTGGATCAGGCCAAAGGCCCATCCAGTCCAACACTCTGTGTCACACAGTGGCCAGAAATACCAGGTGCCATCAGGAGGTCCACCAGTGGGGCCAGGACATTAGAAGCCCTCCCACTGTTGACCCCCCCCAAGCACCAAGAAGACAGAGCATCACTTGCCCCAGAGTTGTGGCTAATAGCCTTGTGGCTAATAGCCACTGATGGACCTCTGCTCCATATGCTTATCTAATTCCCTTTTGAAGCCGTCCATGCTTGTAGCTGCCACCACTTCCTGTGGCAGTGAATTCCATGTGTGAATCACTCTTTGGGTGAAGAAGTACTTCCTTTTATCTGTTCTAACCCAACCGCTCAGCAATTTCATTGAGTGCCCAAGAGTTCTTGTATTGTGAGAAAGGGAGAAAGGTACCTCTTTCTCTACCTGCTCTAAGGAACCTGCGTTTTAAGAACATAAGAACATAAGAGACGCCAATGTTGGATCAGGCCAAAGGCCCATCCAGTCCAACACTCTGTGTCACACAGTGGCCAGAAATACCAGTGCCATCAGGAGGTCCAGCAGTGGGGCCAGGACATTAGAAGCCCTCCCACTGTTGACCCCCCCCCCAAGCACCAAGAAGACAGAGCATCACTTGCCCCAGAGCCCCTAGCTATACCTTGTGGCTAATAGCCACTGATGGACCTCTGCTCCATATGCTTATCTAATTCCCTTTTGAAGCCGTCCATGCTTGTAGCCGCCACCACTTCCTGTGGCAGTGAATTCCATGTGTTAATCACTCTTTGGGTGAAGAAGTACTTCCTTTTATCCGTTCTAACCCGACCGCTCTGCAGTTTCATGGAGTGCCCACGAGTTCTTGTATTGTGAGAAAGGGAGAAAAGTACCTCTTTCTTTACCTGCTCTTTCCCATGCATAATCTTATAAACCTCGATCATGTCACCCCTCAGTCGTCTTTTCTCCAAGCTAAAGAGCCCTAAGCGCTTTAACCTTTCCTCATAGGGAAAGTGTTCCAACCCTTTTATCATTCGAGTTGCCCTTTTCTGCACTTTTTCCAAAGCTATAATATCCTTTTTAAGGTGTGGTGACCAGAACTGCACACAGTATTCCAAATGAGGTCGCACCATTGATTTATATAGGGGCATTATGATATTGGCTGATCTGTTGTCAATACCCTTCCTAATAATCCCCAGCATAGCATTGGCCTTCTTTATTGTAGTCACACACTGTCTCAACGAGTTATCCACTACAACTTCAAGATCTCTCTCTTGTTCAGTCTCTGCCAGTTCAGACCCCATCAATGTGTATTTATATTTAGGATTTTTGGCTCCAATGTGCATCACCTTGCACTTGGCCACATTGAACCCCATTTGCCACGTTGACGCCCACTTGCCTGTCCACAACAGATCCCTTTGGAGTGCCTCACAATCCTCCCTGGTTTTCACCACCCTGAACAACTTTGTATCATCCGCAAATTTAGCCACTTCACTGCTTACTCCCAACTCCAAATCATTAATGAACAAGTTAAAAAGCATTGGACCAAGTACTGATCCCAGTAGGCCTCAGAGCAAGCAGGAGAGTAGGAGGGACTTACTACTTCTCTTCTCAGTCTCCCTGCTAGCAGCCTGCAGGAGTGCAGGGCCTACTAAAAATCTGAAGGACCAGGCCTGGCCTAGAGCTAGGGTAGGGTTGCCAAGTTGGTGCAATCGCCTCAGCGGGGGACTCCTGGGTGGCGACTGGAGCGCGCGCACCGCACGCACATCACCCGGATGTGACGTTAGGACGCCATATGACGTTAGGACGCCATAGAGTTTTCCCTCCGATGGTCGTGGCCCCGCCCCCAGCGTGCTCGGCGTCCTAATGTCAGTTCCTGTGACGTGCACGTCTGGGCAGAGTTCCCCCTGGGGCCCGATCCGCTGGCATCGGGGAACGGGCCTCTGGGGCGGGGGTTTCCCCACCCCCCGGGGGGACTTGGCAGCTGAAAAGTACTCAGAACGTGGAGTGATTCAGCAAGAGTGATTCAGCAAGAGTACCTTATTTGATCAGGAACAAGACAAAGGAAACCCGCTCACAGGCCGGTTTATATGCGTTCAGAAAGCCCACCACCAGTACACCTAAACACACCCCCTACTCCCGATAGGCTATTTACAATAACCGGGCGACCGTTGGTCTCCTGGCTGGGAAGCTAGCCCTTTGATTGGGCCGGCTAGGATCCTTCGGATCCTTTGTCTATCGACTGAAGTTACAGATGAATTGTGCCTGGCCAGCCCGGGCAAGTCTGGGCATGTCAGGCTGATGCATTACACTGATGCCTTACACGTGGAAAGGCAGCAGTACATTACACCCCTCCCCCCATAGTCCAAACTACCCACATACAAAGTCCTGGAGGTATGCGGGAGACTTCCTGGGCCTTGTGGAACGGCGGAGTTCCGGGGTGCTGCTTGGGGCTGCTCCTTGTGGCCGTGGCGGGGCGGTTGGCTGCGGCGTTTCCGGCGGTGGCAATGCCGGAGGTTCCGGAGTGACCGGGGCCAGGGCCGAGGCCGGGTTCTGCGGTTCTGGTGCGTGGACCGATGCTTCGTCGTGCT
>NW_015169782.1:1042436-1056119 GCF_001447785.1 Gekko japonicus | reverse complement strand
ATTCGGCGTCGGTGACCCGCATGCAGGCGAGGTAGTGCTTGAGGATCCTCACCCATGTGGTCCATCGTTCGGGGTGGGCCAAGTCAAACGGAGCGATGCCTTCGTGCGAGGTCCCTGCTGGAGCGGCGGTGGCGACCCCGGGGGAGGCTGGCGGCGGCAGCGACTGGGGCGTGAAGAGCGACGCTGCTGCTCGGGGGGTCAGCAGTGTGCGAAGCGGAGCCGGGAGCGGAGCGATGAGCAGTTGCCGGAGAGCTGGGATGCGAAGTTGCGCGGTTCCCGGAGAGGTCTCAGCGTCATGGCGTGGAGAGCGATGCTGCTGCTCGAGGGGTCAGCAGTGTGCGAAGCGGAGCCGGGAGCGGAGCGATGAGCAGTTGCCGGAGAGCTGGGATGCGAAGTTGCGCGGTTCCCGGAGAGGTCTCGGCGTCAGGCTCGGTGCAGTACTCGTGTTGGCGTCCAGGTCTTGTTCATGGGGTCGTAGATCCCACCTTCGTCGCCAGTGAAAAGTACTCAGAACGTGGAGTGATTCAGCAAGAGTGATTCAGCAAGAGTACCTTATTTGATCAGGAACAAGACAAAGGAAACCCGCTCACAGGCCGGTTTATATGCGTTCAGAAAGCCCACCACCAGTACACCTAAACACACCCCCTACTCCCGATAGGCTATTTACAATAACCGGGCGACCGTTGGTCTCCTGGCTGGGAAGCTAGCCCTTTGATTGGGCCGGCTAGGATCCTTCGGATCCTTTGTCTATCGACTGAAGTTACAGATGAATTGTGCCTGGCCAGCCCGGGCAAGTCCGGGTATGTCAGGCTGATGCATTACACGTGGAAGGGCAGCAGTACATTACAGCAGCCCTAAGCTAGGGTTGCTAGCCTCCAGGTGGGGCCTGGGCATCTCCCTCTTTTACAACGGATCTCCAGCTGACAGAGATCAGCTCCCAAGGAGAAAATGGCTGCTTTGAAGGGTGGACTATGGCACTGTACCGTGCTGAGGCCCCTCCCCTCCCCAAACCCCACCCTCTCCTGGATCCACCTCCAAAGTCTCCAGGTAATTTCCAACCCAGACCTGGCAACTCTGGCCTAGAGCTCTAGAAAGAGCTTAGTTAAGTATTAGAACAAAGTTTGAGTCCAGTGGCACCTTTAAGACCAACAAAGTTTAATTCTGAGTATAAGCTTTTGTGTGCATGCACACTTCATCAGTCAGGAATTGTGCATGCACACAAAACCTTATACCCAGAATTAAATGTTGTTGGTCTTAAAGGTGCCACTGGACTCAAACTTTGTTCTGTTGCTTCAGACCAACACGGCTACCCGCCTAAATTAGTTAATTATTCTTATTCCTTATTCCAATAGCCAAGTTGCCTGCCCTACAGTTACTGTTACTAAAGAGGCCTTCAGCCAAACGGAACTGGGTGTTTGTTATTTGCTCCCCTATGCAAAAGGCACCAGACCCAAAGCGTTCATTTTCATTCAAGGTTTTAATTGAAGGGTCAGCTCATCCTTTTAAAATTGTTGTCATTGCTGTTTGTCTGCTGCAAACATTGTTCCATTCTGCTAAATGCTATTTTTATACTGCTCTGTGCTGTTTTTGTCACTCGTTTTAGTGCTGGTCTTCATGTCACTGGTTTTCGTGATTTTTATGGTTAAAGTGCTTTACCTTGTGAGCTGTTTGGGGTAGTTGTCTTACATGCTCTAAATAAAGTAAGAATTCATCTTGCCCTTCTAGGACAGTCTCACAGCGATCCCAGAACTGAAGGATTACCTCCGAATACTCAGGTGAGCCTCAAAACCATAAAGTAGATCTTGGAGTAGCTCTTAAATTGGTCAGGTTGCCAGCTCTGGGTTGGGAAATATCTAGAGCTTTTGGGGGGTGGAGCCTGAGGAGGGCGGGGTTTGGGGAGGGACCTCAGCAGGGTATAATGCCATTGAGTCCACCTTCCAAGCAGCCCTTTTCTCCACCTAGAAATCACTTGTAATCCCAGGAGATCTCCAGGTGCCAACTGGAGGTTGGCAACCCTGTACATTGGCAATAGCAATTCCTTTGCCCTGACCTGGATAGTCCAGGCTAGCCTGATCCCGTCAGATCTCAGAAGCTAAGCAGGGTCAGCCTTGGCTAGTATTTGGAAGGGCGGCCTCCAAGGAATACCAGGGCTGTGAAGCAAAGGCAGACAATGGCAAACCACCTATGAAACGTCTCTTGTCTTAAAAAACAAGTCTAGCTCGCCACCTAGTGGTGCATAATGCTAAAAAAAGAGCTAGAACTTCTGGCTGCCAGACTGTCTTAGGATCTCCTGGCTATTCTACACACAATGCATTGAGCAGGGGGTTGGACTAGATGGTGTGTATGGCCCCTTGCAACTCTGTGATTCAATAATGATAATAATAATAAATTATTAGTAATTGCTATGCTTCTGATTTCAGTACAAACATTAGCATTTTGTTAAAGCTTAGGAAGTCGGGGGAAGGATGCCTGGTTTCTGTTGTCATTATGGAAGGTGGGGATGCGGAGCCAAGGTTCTTGGGAGTGCTAGCTTTGGCCTGCACTTTGCCCAACCTTTTGGGCAAGACAGTTTTATTAGTATTGCTATAAACAAAGTGGGTAGATTGCGTCAGTCACGAGAGCAGCAGAAGCTCCCGGTCACTTGCAGAGAAAGCGTTTCTACATGCGTGGAGGTGGGGAGGGATCCACAGATATGAAGGAAAAATATATATTACTTTGTAAATTAGCCAAAGGTGGGGTGGAACTCTCCCCCCCCACAGCCTGATGGGGGGGGGGGGACTGAGCGTGTTCCAAGAGGCGTGCAGTGTTGAGAGTCAGTTAAAGTAAGGAAACAGAAGGAGATGTGAAAATCGGCCTGCTGATGCCCCAGGGAGTTTAGAATTTATTGAGAGGGGAGGTTTGGGGAGGGGGATCCAATTCCAAATCATTAATCCTCCTTCCCTGGCTGATTCCTTGCAGGTGCAGAGCTTGTTTTATTTATTTCTCAAGCACCTGTAACTCGCTAGGGGCAGTACAAAAATCAATAATAAAACAGGCCTTGCCAGCAGAGCACATCCCATATTTTTATTTACAGTCTTTCCAGACAGCCTTTCGACAGAAAACTTGTTCATAAGGCAGTTTGCAAAAAAAAAAAAAAAAAAAAAATTTAAAAAAAACCCACAAATGTAAACAACCATACAAAACAGGGACCCCAAGAATTAAGTGTCTTGGAAAGTGAATTGGAAGAGAACCTCACCTGCCAGGATAGCTAAGGTGAAACTTCCAGGTTCAGAGATGGTGTGTTTGAATACCACTCAAGGGATGGGACTAGGGTTGCCAGATCTTATCTATCTGCCAGCGGGGGGCTCCTGGCTTGGTCCTTGAGTCTTCTGGTGCATGCAGAAAATGTGTGCACCATGATGATGTCACCCAGAAGTGATGTCTTTGCACTGGGCATGTTGTATAGGAGACACTCTAGCATTTGGCTAAAAACTCTATGGTGACCATAGAGTTTTTAGCCAAATGCTAGAGCGTCCCCTGTGTGATGTGCCTGGGGGGGCTTCCCTGCTGGCCAGCTGGCTGGGCAATGGATTGAGCCCCCTGAAATCGGGGAAAACCCTGCCCCCATCAGGGGGTTGGCAACCCTAGTAGCCAACTCTTGGTTGTGAATTTCCTGGAGATTTGGGTACCGGAGCCTAGGGAGACCAGAGTTTAGGAAGGGGATGGACCTCAGTGGTGTACAATGCCATCAAGTCCACCCTCCAAAGCAGCCATTTTCTCCAAGGGAACTGATCTCCTTCTCCTGGAGATCAGTTCTAATTCCGGGTGATCTCTAGGACCCACCTGGAAGCTAGCAACCCTAGATGGGGCAACAGGGAGTGCCGTTTCCTTCATGACCTGGTTGTGGACTTCCCAAAAGCATCTGGCCTGCTATCATTGGATACAGGATGCTGGAACAGATGGACGTTTGGTGTGACCCAGTGGGATTCTTAGGATAAACTGAGGAAATGTGTGGAAATGTGTTTCTTAAGGAGGCCCTCGAGTTCAATAAGAGAGGAAGAGAGTCTAATGCCAAGTGGCAGGGCCTCCCAGTGGCAGTAGGGTTAGCAGCTCCAGGTTGGGAAATACCTGGAGATTTTGGAGGTGGAGTGAGGAGGGTGGGGTTTAGGGACGGGAGGGACTTCAGTGGGATATATAATGCCACAGAGTCCACCTTCCACAGCCACCATTTTCTCAGGTTAACTGATGTCTGTTGCCTGTAGATCACTTGTAATAGCGGGACACAGGCAGTTTTAGATTTAGCTAGAAGATTCATAGCTTCTCGAGTGAAGGTTCCGAGGAGCCAGGTAGAGAGGAACAAGCCCATGGAGCTGTTGGAGGAAATGACAGAGGGGCTGGGTGTGCAGGTGAGAGAGGGAACCTGCGAAAGAGAATGCTAAAATGAGGAGGGAAAGCCACACAACGTTGCTTTCTTGTCCTTTCCCACTGCACAGGCCCCGCAAGCTGACGCTCAAAGGTTACAAGCAGTACTGGGTGACCTTCAAAGAGACCTCCATCTCCTACTACAAGAGTCCTGAGGAAGCCCTTGGAGAACCGGTGCAACAGCTCAACCTCAAGGGTGAGTGACTCCAGTTACTGGGCCCAGAGCTCCAGAGGTGAACAGGTGAATCTGCCTTATATTGAGTCAGACCTTGGCAGTGGCTCTCTAGTATCCCAGGCAGTGCTCTTTCTCAGCACCTACTGCCTGGGCCTTTTAACTGGAGGTGCGGGGGATTGAACCTGGGACCTTCTGCATGCCAGGCAGATGCTCTGCCACTAAGCCATGGCTCATCTCCTGTCTAAGCACAGTCCTGTGTGTTCAAAGTTAGAAACTGGGGAGCAGAGCTTGGAGAGCTCCTGCCAGTCAAGGTAGGCAGTACTGGATGAGAAACCAGTGGTTGCCCGTCAGAAACACCTGCGGGGGGGATGGGCGGGACGTTCCAGGAGCAGGAAGTGATGTTTGACCACGTGCCCACGTCACCAGCACTGGGGGGCAACACTCTGGTTTATGGGCAAAACTCTATGGTAAAATCAGCCTCAAACCATAGAGTTTTGCCCAAAAACCAGAGCATCACCCCACAACATCAACGACGTGCCTACTTCCCTTCTGGGTGACGTAGGCATGATGTGTTTATTTCTGGCGATGTTGCTGTTTTTCGGGGGAATTTCCTCTCGCTGGCCAGTGGCGGGCAGGAGACCACAGAAACGGGGGATCCCCCATCCCCAACTGAAGAATGGTAACCAGTGTTCCCTCTAAGCTGAGTTAGTATGAGCTAGCTCACAGTTTTTTAGCCTCCAGCTCACAGATTTTTGTCTTAGCCCAGGAAGGAGGGCTCCAGAGCAAACTAATTTATGCAGTAGCCAAATTGCTCGCTCACAACTTTAATGCCAGGAGCACACCAGGGAGATTTTTTTGCTCAACAGGCTCCACAGCTTAGAGGGAGCATTGAATTGGTAACCCTAGGCTCCATACAAGTTACCTTTAGAAGCTGTTACAGGACAAAGGTCCATAGAAGAGCCGTCTTTGCATGCTTAGATGAGAGAATGTCTACAGAGGGAGGCTACACGTTTTCATCATGAATAAGAACATAAGAGACTCCAATGTTGGATCAGGCCAAAGGCCCATCCAGTCCAACACTCTGTGTCACACAGTGGCCAGAAATACCAGGTGCCATCAGGAGGTCCACCAGTGGGGCCAGGACACTAGAAGCCCTCCCACTGTTGACCCCCCCCAAGCACCAAGAATACAGAGCATTACTTGCCCCAGACTGAGAGTTCCTATCTATACCTTGTGGCTAAGAGCCACCGATGGACCTCTGCTCCATATGCTTATCTAATTCCCTTTTGAAGCCCTCCATGCTTGTAGCTGCCACCACTTCCTGTGACAGTGAATTCCAAGTGTTAATCACTCTTTGGGTGAAGAAGTACTTCCTTTTATTCGTTCTAACCCGACCGCTCAGCAATAAAGCAATAAAGACAAATAAGGCAGTTTGGAGACATGGTTCTGAGTGAGTTCCTGTTGCTGTAAAACAAGGCAGTTTTGGAGGCACTTCTTCCTGGAAGAACCCATCGATGTGCAGTCCTAACGAAGGGATCGATTACCCATTGAAAATCTGGAGAATGGGTCCACTGCAGCTCATCATTGAGTGTTTGCCTCAAGTCTTAAGGACTGGATTCACTTGCTTCATGGACATTTGTGTTTTTCCAGTTTGGGATTGAGAAGCCTTTTCTTCATTTTGGAACAGTGAAGTTTTTTTCTAGGATTGTAAAGTTTCCTTCAAGTTCTTAACTTGTCTGTGTACCCATTGTTTTGAATAGTATATTTAAATACGAACATTTAAATAACAAGAATTGTTTAAGAATTGGAATATTTTGGAGCTTTATTTGATGTTAAGTTATATATGGTCTACACTATTCATCAGTGTCCTTAAACTGTTGTGAGACCCTGGAGAGTCATTACTAGACAATAGTGAGTTCAGATGGACCAGTGGTCTGATTCAGTATGAAGCAGGCTCATACATTTTTGCATCCTTTCTCCTCTCAATTTCTAATGCTATTTCCCCCCCACACTCCAGGCTGCGAGGTGGTACCCGATGTCAACATCTCAGGGCAGAAATTCTGCATCAAGCTACTGGTTCCTTCGCCAGATGGAATGAGTGAAATTCACTTGCGCTGTGTAGATGTGAGTGCCGGAGTGCGGAAATGAAATCAGGTTTAAAAGGAGCCATGTGTTATATTAACGAGCTGGTGGTGTGAACCTGTTGCAGACAACACTTGCTTCTGCTAAGAGGTTTTTGCTGTGCTTTGGCATCCAATATGCAGTGAGATATTTTTGGATCATCTCCACGGCAGTAGCCCCTAATGGTCCACTTTCCAGGTTCTCCCCTGCTTTGACGTGCTCTTTCCCAAACCTGAGTTGACGAATCAGTTTGGAAAGATCTCAGTCAAAGTGCCTTTGTACCATGTGTGGACAGGAAGGTGCACACTTATGTAGGTCCTGCCCACATAGTGCTGTCATTTTTCTAACCTCCATCCCCTGCACTTGCTTCATTGACATTTGTGTCCTTCAGGTAGTGAAGGGCGGGGTATAAATCCAGTCTCCTCCTCCTCTTCGCTTTCTCTTCCTTCTTCTCCTTCCCCACCCAGAAGTGAAGAGAGCCAGTTTGGTGTAGTGGTTAAGTGCATGGACTCTAATCTGGGAGAACCGGGTTTGATTCCCCACTCCTCCACTTGCACCTGGCTGGATGACCTTGGGCAAGCCGTAGTTCTGATAAGAGCTGTTCTTGAAAAAAGAGCAGTTTCTGTCAAGAGCTCTCTCAGTCCCACCTACCTCACAGGGTGTCTGTTGTGGGGAGGGGAAGGGAAAGGAGTTTGTAAGCCGCTCTGAGGCACCTTTGGGTAGTGAAGGGTGTGGGGTATAAATCCAATCTCTTCTTCTTCTTCTGCAGCCACCATTTGCCCTCCACCACCAGAGTGCTTTTTTCCAAGCTTTTGTTTTTTGAATTGTTAGGTCACTGCAACACAACGACGTTGTAATGACTGATAGTCACAGCCTACTAGCTCCTCTAAATCTCCAGCTTCTATTGAAAAACCCCTCTGTGGTCCTTTTGAGAAGGCATAAGAGGAAACTTTAGTTGAGCACACACACAAAGCTGCCTTTTACTGAATCAGATCCTTGCTCCACCGAGGTCAAGATTGTCTCTTCAGACAGGCAGCAGCTATCTAGAGTCGCAGGTGAAGGTCTTTCACATCGTCTAGTCCCTGGTCCTTTTCACTGGGGATGCTGGGGACTGGACCTTCTGCATGCCAAGCAGATGCTCTAACACTGAGCCACATCCCCTCCCCAAAATGTGCATCACATGAAGCTGCCTTATACTGCATCAGACCCTTGGTCCGTCAAGGTCAGTATTCTCCACTCAGACTGGCAGAGGCTCCCCGTGGTGTTATACAGAGGTCTGTTCTGGTGTAGTGGTTTAGGAGCGTGGACTCTAATCTGGGAGAACTATGTTTGATTCCCCACTCCTCCACATGCAGCTGCTGGTGTGACCTTGGATCAGTCACAAGTTCTTTCAAAGTTGTTCTCTCACTGAACAGTTCTTGAGAGAGCTCTCTCAGCCCCACCTACCTCACAGAGGGTGTCTGTTGTGGGGAGGGGGAGGGAAAGGAGATTGTAAGCCGCTCTGAGATTCCTTCGGGTAGTGAAGGGCGGGGTATAAATCCAATCTCCTCCTTCTCTTCTCCTTCCCCTCCTTCTTTTTCTCCTCCTCCTCCTCCTCCTCCTCCCTGATCCCCTTAAGTATTGATGCTGTGGAATTGAACTGGGGACTTTCTGCATACCAAACAGATGCTCTACCACTGAACCATAGCCCAGCTGGGAATTCAGAAAAGCTAGTAGATTGTGGCAATAGATACTTCTTGGGTCATTGAACTACGGCAATCTATCTACTAGTGATTCTTATTTTAAAACAAGTTCTCTGGTTGTTTGGGAGGGGGGTGAGGCATGGAAATTGCAAGGGCGGCTGCTGCATGGGTGCTCCCTTGCTGTTCTGAATACCTCTGCTCTTGCAGCAGGTACAAGAGGCTCTGTGGCTCGGTGGTAGAGCATCTGCTTGGCATGCAGAAGGCCCCAAGTTCAATCCCTGGCATTTCCAGTTAAGGATCTGGCAACAGGTGATGAGAAAGACCTCTGCCTGAGACCCTGGAGAGCCACTGCCAGTCTGAGTAGACAATACTGACCTTGACGGACCGAGGGTCTGGTTCAGGAGAAGGCAGCTTCATGTCTACATGGAGAATCATGGTGTGAAAGCAGCCAAAGTTTCCTGATACCATCTTCCTCCTCTCCCTGCCCCCAGGAGCAGCAGTACGCCCGCTGGATGGCTGGGTGCCGGCTGGCGGCAAAAGGTAAAACCATGGCGGACGCATCGTACCAGGCTGAGGTGCAGAACATCCTGTCCTTTCTACAACTGCAGCGGGCCAACCCGGACGCTCCCCTCGCCACCGAAGCCGAGGGCGCCCAGTGGCTGGTGTCGCCCCGTTACCAGAAGAAATTCAAACCCAAGCAGGTACCTCTGTCATGCGACCAAAAAAACAGATGGCGTCAAAATCCTGAGGGCGCTGCCATCTTGCAGCACTATCTAAGTCTCAGTGGTGCCAGTATCTTCGGGGGGGGGGGTGGAAGTAGGAGCACCAGGTTGACCCATTACTGTCCTCAGCTAAAGGCCTGGTGGAACATCTCTGCCTCGCAGGCCTTGCGGAAAGATAGTAAACCCCGCAAGGCCCAGATGGGATTTAGCAGAGTTCCACCATGTTGGGGCCAGGGCGGAAAAAGCCGGATGTCTCTCGGGCCAGGGAACACCAGCAGATGTTGATCATTGGAGCACAAGGCTCTCCTGGGGGTATACATGGGTCCCTGGCTGTTAAGGGCCTTAAAGGTCAACACCAACACCTTGTACCTGATCTGGGACTCTACTGGAAGCCAATGCAGCTCTCGCAGCACCAGAGAGATGTGAACTGTGTGCAGGGTCCCTATAAGGACCCGAGCCGCTGCATTCTGAACCAGCTGGAGCTTCCAGGTCAGTTTCAAGGGTAGGCCCACATAGAGCGAGTTGCAGTAATCCAGTCTGGAGGTGACCATTGCATGGCTTACGGTGGCTAGTTCGGAGCGAGACAGGTAGGGGGCCAGTTGCCTGGCTTGGTGCAGTTGATAAAACGCCAGCCTAGCAATATTGGTGACCTGGGCCTCCATTGTCAGGGAGGCATCCAGGATCACCCCCACACTTCAAACGGTAAGTGCCAGTTTTAATGGCACACCGTCAAGCAATGTTCCCTCTAAGCTGTGGAGTCTTGTGAGCAAAATTTCTACTTTCTGAGCTACTGGCATTAAAGTTGTGAGCGAGCGATTCGGCTACTGCATTAATTAATTTGTTCTGGAGCCCTCCTTCCTGAGCTAAAATAAAAATGTGTGAGCCAGAGGCTAAAGGGAACACTGCCGTTAAGGACTGGAAGCCGGCACCCCACACTAGCATCTCCCTGTCCCAGCCACAGAATCTCCGTCTTTGCAGGATTCTGTCTCAACTGGCACTGCTTTAGCCACCCCACCCCACCACGGCCTCCAGCCCCTCAGCCAGATTAACTGGGACGGCATCTGGCCAGCCACCCATCAATAGGTAAAGCTGAACTACAGCATCTGGATTCTGTTGATTAGTTTTTTGTAACAGGAGATAACTCCAAGGAATACTGAGATATCCGGATGAAACGGAGTACCCAGACTCAGAGCACATTTCAAGTTCGCAAAACAGCTCAACACGCCCGCACCCTTTTTTTGAATGGGCAAAGGAAAATGCAAAAATGCAGCCCTGTGCAGTAAGCCCTGTGAACGTTGAGCCGTCAGACTGAAAGCCCGCATGCATCTTTAAGCCAAGATGTTGGGCTTCAAGTACAGACATGCCAGCTTGACTCTTTCAAGGGAAAGAGGTTAAACCTCGACACAGTGTGATACTTCCCTTGACTACTGAGATTAAAGGCTGTTGCACATTCAAGACTTTGATCTCTTTGAAGTGCAAGCCCCTGATGAAGCCCTGCACCCGTTTCCAAGGAGGCCGTTATGAATGAGCAAGGTTTCTTTAAACATAACTGAGAATGCCATCTTAAGAAAATGTTCCTGGATGTACAACCCATTGCATAGTGTGTGTGTTAAGTGTCGTCAAGTTGCTTCTGACATGACAATGCTGTCAATTAACGTCCTCGAAAACATCCAATTGTTAACAGTCTTGCTCAGGTCTTGCAGACTGAGGGCCATGGCTGCCTTGAGTGAGTCCATCCATCTCTTGGTGGGTCTTCCTCTTTTCCTGCTGCCTTCAACTTGTCCTAGCATAGAATAGGATAGAGCAAACCTACTTGGATTGCTCTCTGATACTCTCTACCGGAACAGTCCTCATTTGGTCATTTGGCTTTTACATAAAATCCAGACAATATCATGTTCAGCTTATAGCATCCTAGTACATGCGGGGTGGTGGTGGTAATTGTTTTCCCATGTATTTTTCCCCAGACCCAGTTTGTGGAGGTTTTTAAGGGGCATCTGCAGTGCCTGCCAGTCCGCACTGGTGTTGAAGCTTTCTAGGGCCTCGTTAAATTTTGTTCTGTTCCTCTGTGTTGCTGCTTCTCAATTAATTACTTCCTCTTAGCTCTCAGTAGCTGCAGTACACCTGAATTAAGTCTTCTTCTAGAAAGGCTCTAATTGGTGCTTTGCTTTTTGCAGCCAAACCTATTGCTCATTGCTTTCCCCTGCGTGATCATAATATCGTATTTTGACAATTACAATCGTAAAAAGAATACGAATGAGCAATAATTCTTTGCTGCAAAAGTATGGTAATAGAACACCCTACGGCGCTTGGGTTGCCAAGTGCCTGGAGAAAAAAAAGATGCCCTGTTTCTTTATGAGAGCTTTAATGGGATGTTACTTGCCTGGTGATATCTACTTCTGGGCCACAAAAAGTTTTAGCTATCCATTTCTACACATGAAGCCTCTGTAAAGGCACGGGGCATTTTTCTCCAGGCCTGTTGGCAACTCTAGATTGGCCATTGTAGAAAACAGGATGCTGGGCTAGATGGACCTTTACGCGGATCCAGCATAGGTTGTTTGCTTATTTATTTATATCCCTTCCTTTCCTTTCCCTGTGGCTTCAAGCACTTACAAATCATTTCCGATGTTCTCTATTTATAAACACACACAGTTAACCCCACGCATCCTGGAAGCCTATCAGAACGTGGCTCAGCTCTCACTCATCGATGCCAAGATGAAATTTATCCAGGCCTGGCAGTCGCTCCCCGATTTCGGCATCTCTTACTTCGTAGTCAGGTAAGGACCCGTTCTGTCTTCCCAGGCTGGTCATGGGGATATAGTCCCCATTCTTGAAGTAAACCAGAGATGATTTTGACTTTTGCTTGGAATCCAGCTGCTAAAGGCAATGTGCATGCTTAACCTATAATTTTATAGCAATGGGGAGCAAAATAAAGCACTTTAAAAGTTCATTAGGGGAGAGAGTTAAAGATGTACTGAGGTTATTCCCAACCACTGAAACCAGTGGAATTTGAAAGTACCCAAAATTGACTGGATTGTGTCTTAAAATTTAAGTTGCATTAAATGTATGTCATTTTAGACATATTCCAAAGACATTGCCATATCGCCACAAAAATGGGAGTCTTGTGGGACATTAATGAATTCCTGGGGTATTTTTTTTTTTACCCTAATATGTTAAATGATTTTGTGGAAGAACAACAATTCCCCTGACAAAATGCATACATTTGAGTTTGTTCTTTATCCAGGCAAAGCAAACCATTAAGTGGTAACCCGTTGTACTTTGGGGAGTTTATTTACTACCGTGCAGGTGACAATATCCTAACAGGAAAAAGTTCTAGAGCCACTTTTCTGTACATTCTGCTAAAAAAAAGTTCAACAGGGGAAGGAATAAAGCTTGGTTCAGACATAATGCATAATTCGGGGTTTAATTAAACTAGCTACGGTTAGTGTGCTTGTCAGAATGCAGGCCACTCCATTAACTACAGTTAGTCGAGATCTATCAAACCAGGAACTGAAGGTGGCTTCTTAATCACCACTCATCTTAACAGTGGTTTCATGGCACATACAAATGCAGGCCTGGCTTAATTCTGCTTTGCTCCCTGGTCCCAACATCCTTCACTCCCAGCTACAGAGCCTGCCACCAGCCAGAGCAAAGGCGGTGAATCCAACTTCTGTTGAGGCCAACTAGGATTTGAGTTTATCATTAGTAAGCCAAATCCTGGTTTCACAAATTAGCCTTAGTTAAAATAAGCGATGGTTTCATATTATGTCTCAATTCAGCTGAACAGATTTACTGTTAGAACCAATTTAGAGTCCAGTGGCACCTTTAAGACCAACAAAGGTTTATTCAAGGTATGAGCTTTCATGTGCAAGGCACACTTTTTCAAATACCTTAGAATCGCAGGCAAGGTTCAAATCAAGGTTACAAGCAGAGAATGAACAGCAAATTAACATTCAACATGATGATGTTCAAGATATGCAAAGTGACACTAAATAACAAGCTACAGTTATAAGGTCAACGTAAAGCAATAAATATGTCAAACTAGCAGATGAATGTCTAAAGGTGTCTTTTCTAAGTGTGGGAAGTGACTGGGAATCTTCATTCTCTCCTCTCAGGCGGGGAGGGCACTTGACCCTATATCCCCTTCAAACAATCCAATATCCCTTGCATTACATCAGTATTATCTATATATCTAATACTGAACTGGTCCCCTCTGTGCGGATCCTTAGATCCGGACATCGGGGGCACTTGGGGGGGAGGGAGAGGTTTGTGCACATGTGGGGCAGTCCCCACGTGTGCACAAAAATGCTAAATGTTGAAATAACTTTCGGGGGATGTTTAAATCCCCCCGAAAGTGCCAGAGCGTTCCGTGCGCATGCGCACGGAATGCTCTGCGACCTACCTGGCTTCCGTGCGCGGGAAAGGAATCGAACGGCCGGAGAGGCCCAGCGGCGGCGGCAGCGAGAGACAGGTGAGGAGGGGGAAGAAAGTCGGGGAGGGGAAGAGAGACTGCCGAGGCCCGGCGGATGTAAGCCGCGCGGGCCTCGGTTCACGGGGGGAAAAGAGAAAGAGAGAGAGAGAGAAA
>NW_015169782.1:1001490-1042031 GCF_001447785.1 Gekko japonicus | reverse complement strand
TCCCCAGGTGTGCACAAAAATCTGAAACCTGTAAAAAAAATATCGGGGGGATACTTAAATCCCCTAAAAGTGACAGAGCGTCCCCTGCACATGCGCAGGGAACGCTCTGCGAACTCCCTCACCGCCGCCGCCGCTTCGGAGCGGGGGGGGAAGAGAGCAGTGAGGCCCAAGCGGCTTGCGGCCGCCGGGCCTCACTTTGGAGACAAGGGGGGGAGATTGAGCCGGAGGGGGTGGAGGGGGGGTGGAGGAGACGAGGGGAACCGGTGGGATGGGGGGGAACTTACCTCCTCCTGCTGCTTCCTCCTCTTCCTGATAGGTGTGGAGCTCCCTCCCCCCCTCCCACGAGTATCGCGGGTCCCGCCCCTTGTAATATACTATTCTGCAAAAGAAATACACTAAAGTATAGAGGATTTATAGTCCTTCTTTCGGAGAATGCATATGTGAGGACTGAATGAGTTAGCATATGTTAATGGGATAGATTTATAAATAAATTTATGCAATTTATTGTTGCATGAATCTTTGTTAGCCTAGATCCTACTTTGCACAGATGCAGGAAGTGTTATTCTTTGCTGGCAGTCATTTAAGTAGATGCAATCTGTGACATGTCTATACAAACTCAGAACTTGGCAATCCAAGCATGGTGACCAGTCGGAGAGTAAGAACATAAGAACATAAGAGACGCCAATGTTGGATCAGGCCAAAGGCCCATCCAGTCCAACACTCTGTGTCACACAGTGGCCAGAAATACCAGTGCCATCAGGAGGTCCAGCAGTGGGGCCAGGACATTAGAAGCCCTCCCACTGTTGACCCCCCCCCAAGCACCAAGAAGACAGAGCATCACTTGCCCCAGAGCCCCTAGCTATACCTTGTGGCTAATAGCCACTGATGGACCTCTGCTCCATATGCTTATCTAATTCCCTTTTGAAGCCGTCCATGCTTGTAGCCGCCACCACTTCCTGTGGCAGTGAATTCCATGTGTTAATCACTCTTTGGGTGAAGAAGTACTTCCTTTTATCCGTTCTAACCCGACCGCTCTGCAGTTTCATGGAGTGCCCACGAGTTCTTGTATTGTGAGAAAGGGAGAAAAGTACCTCTTTCTTTACCTGCTCTTTCCCATGCATAATCTTATAAACCTCGATCATGTCACCCCTCAGTCGTCTTTTCTCCAAGCTAAAGAGCCCTAAGCGCTTTAACCTTTCCTCATAGGGAAAGTGTTCCAACCCTTTTATCATTCGAGTTGCCCTTTTCTGCACTTTTTCCAAAGCTATAATATCCTTTTTAAGGTGTGGTGCCCAGAACTGCACACAGTATTCCAAATGAGGTCTCACCATTGATTTATATAGGGGCATTATTATATTGGCTGATCTGTTTTCAATACCCTTCCTAATAATCCCCAGCATAGCATTGGCCTTCTTTATTGCAGTCACACACTGTCTCGACATTTTCAGTGAGTTATCCACTACGACTCCAAGATCTCTCTCTTGATCAGTCTCTGCCACTTCAGACCCCATCAATGTGTATTTATATTTAGGATTTTTGGCTCCAATGTGCATCACCTTGCACTTGGCCACATTGAACCCCATTTGCCATGTTGACGCCACTCGCCCATCCTTGACAGATCCCTTTGGAGTGCCTCACAATCCTCACTGGTTTTCACCACCCTGAACAACTTTGTATCATCCGCAAATTTAGCCACTTCACTGCTTACTCCCATCTCCAAATCATTAATGAACAAGTTAAAAAGCAGTGGACCAAGTACTGATCCCTGCGGTACCCCACTGCTTACCACCCTCCACTGAGAAAATTGCCCATTTATACTCACTCTCTGTTTTCTATTAATTAGCCAGTTTTTGATCCATAAAAGGACTTGTCCTTCTATCCCATGATTTTTGAGCTTACTTAGGAGCCTTTGATGAGGAACTTTATCAAAAGCTTTCTGGAAGTCAAGGTAAACAATATCTATTGGATCCCCCTTGTCCACATGTTTGTTCACCCCCTCAAAGAACACTAACAGGTTAGTGAGACAAGATCTTCCCTTACAGAAACCGTGCTGAGTCTGCCTCAATAGGTTTTGTTCATCTATGTGCCTACTAATTCTTTCCTTAATAATGGTTTCCACCAATTTACCCTAGATAAGCTAGATAAGTTAACTTGCAGTGGAAGAGAGACCCCCAGTCTTGATTCAGTTCTAAATGAACAGCACCAGACATTCCAGTCTTGTGGCACCTAAAAGGTTAACAGACGTTTTCATAGGCCCAGAGCCCCATCAGGTCTTACATGTTTTGTAGGGTCACCAACCTCCAGGTTGCACCTGGAGCTATCCTGCTATTACAGTTGATCTCCAGATGACCAAGATCAATTCCCCTGGAGAAAATGGCTGCATTGGAAGGTGGGATCTATGGCAATATACCCTGCTGAGGTCCCCCCCCTCCCAGACCCTGACCTCCCCAAGCGCCACCCCCCAAATCTCCAGTTATTTCCAAACCCAGAGCTGGCAACCCTATGGGCTTCTGGCCAAGACCCAGATTTACTATCCTTCTTCTGTGATTAAAACCTTTCATTTAATCAAACTAAATATTGCATACACATACACAAAATGTTGGCACTCTGGCTCTCCCATTGGCTGTGCTGTGCACTCCATCAGCCATTGGCCCATCAACTGCCACTCAAGAGTACTTGTGTGCCATTGGCTGAGTGCTGGATCTGCTCCTCTCCCTCACTGCTGGCTTGTCCATTCCCTGTCGAAATAAACTGCCAAAACTGCTGTGTGGCTCACTTTCCCCTCAGTGGCTGTTGCTAGGCAACCAAGCTTGGTTCTGTCAGTAAAAAGGCAGGGGCTGGAGGCCCTTTCCAGGCCTACTTTGGCCTTTGTGGGGAGCTTATTGGGGCTAGTCCTGACTAAGGTTGCCCGTTCCAAGTTGGGAAATTCCTGGAGATTTTGTGGTGGAGTCTATAGAAGCCAGAGTTTGGGGAGGGGAGAGGCCTCAGCTGAATAGAATGCCATAAAGTCCATCCTCCAAAGCAGTTGTTTTCTCCAGGGGGAGACCTAGGTTCATGCTGTGGAAGCTGAGTGGGTGATTTCAGACTACTCACAGACTTTCAGCCTAACCTGCCTCACAGGTTTAAAAGGAGAGGAGAATGATGTAAGCTGCTTTGGTCCCCACTGCAGAGAAAGACTGTATGTTTTCTCCTGGGGAATCATTGTTGCCAATCTCCAGGTGAAGGCTGGAGATAACTCAGAATTATAACTGCTCTTCAGATGGTAGAGATCAGTTCCCCTGGAGAAAATGGAGGACTCTGTCATTATACCTTGCTGAGGTCACCACAGCAAATTGATGCTGAGTGCCCAAGGCCAGGGCACCCACCCAGAGCCTCTTTCTAGAGCTTGTTGTATTTATTTCCACAACAGACCTTATTCCTAGTGTGTGTGTGTGTGTGTATTCTGTGATTTTTAGCCCTTGCATGATTGCAATTCAAATTACTGAATTTCTTAATCTTTTCATAATATAAAATTGAATTTTTACTAAACTTGACAGGTGCTTGAGCACTGTAAATAATTCCAGTGTTTGGTACCCCTTGGCAAGAACAATGGGAGGTGGGAAACGAGTTTCTCTCTTACTGTGCAACTAGCTAGCCTTTTTCTTTTTTCCTTGTATCGCTATAAATAAAAGGGCCTGCAATTTTGTTAATGAAAATTGGAAATGTGGGGAAGGGGTCTGAGATATCTCTGAAGGGGGCCCCTGTAGCAGTCCTAGCCGTGGCTACAAAAAACAATCCAAAAGCCAAGGTCAAAAAGTGCCATTATTATTGAATGAGTAATTCCTGACACGTTCCGGTGGTTTTCATCAAGGGAATTTATTCAGCAGTTCCGCTCAGCAACAAATTGCATCTCTTTCTAATATAAAATACGCAGAGGAGCTGTGATCACAGGCGCGGCCGCTGTACGTGTGTTAATGTTAGAAGGCGATGCAATTCGTGCACGGTTTCTGCTAAATAAATCCCTCTGGGGAAGAAAACCGAAACGCAGCAGGATATTCCGTCAAAACTGCACTTTTCTCAGTTTTGCCTTTTCCCAATAATCGGTGCAGTTCATGTTGTCATTTGCTGAAGTTTATGATACAGCCTTTTTATAACATCCACGCGTGGGGTGGACTGGGATGCAAAAACAGCCCGGAAACAAGCTAAGCTGAGGCCCTTGCACTACCAGCTGCACTCCGGGGACCGCTTGCTCTGGCCTGGCAACGTTGACGGGTGTGTGTCCACCTGTTAACCTGTTCCTATGCTGTGCGGTGTAGGAATAAGCAAGAGGCAAGTTGACACCTGTTGAGGTTGCCACTGGCTGGGTCTGGACCAATCAGACCCTGCAGTGCCATATGCTGAGCTTGGGAATTTTTCAGGGATATTGAAGGCCCAATCTACCCTCAATTGCACACCCTCCTTGCTGTCTTTCTGCAGGTTCAAGGGCAGCCGGAAGGACGAAATCCTGGGCATTGCCAATAACCGCCTGATCCGCATTGACCTGGCTGTCGGGGACGTGGTGAAGACGTGGCGATACAGCAACATGCGCCAGTGGAATGTCAACTGGGATATCCGCCAGGTCAGCCCATGCAGCAAGTTGGGAAGCGGTTTCCAGTGTTTTGAGTTCCCAGTACCAGCCCTGAGTGGGTCTTTGACCCTTCCCCCCCAACCCCCATTATTATTTTTTATTAAATAAGAAGCACGGAAGATTGCAGCTGTATGTCATTATGCATTGTATAGTCCATAAATAATGTTTTGGTGAAATAGATTATTCCCTTTTCTGTAATGAATTGCATCTATGAATTTATTCATGTGTACAATTTCTAAGCTGTTCCTTTCGAAGTTGAGGCAATGGATCATTTCTGTTTTAGCTGCCAGCAATAAACCTCTATCAATAATGTTTTTGTTCCTGGGGAAAAAAGCATTCTCTTGGATCTATAACTCTGAAATGAGAAAGTTCCTATTAATGGAGGACATATTTCATTTTTGTATCTGACTTGCTTTAAGACTGTTATATGGAAAGAAAACCTCCAGCCTACATATCAAGCACCAATTTTGCATTTATGGATCCAGAATGTTTCACATGCATCATTTCAGCAGTCTGTGCAACATACTTGTAAGGTCTATCAGCATTATCATCAAACACACATGGACACACATGAAGCTGCCTTATACCGAATCAGGCCCTTGGTCCATCTAGGTCGACTATCGTCTACTCCGGCTGGCAGCGGCTCTCCAGGGTCTCAGGCTGAGGTCTTTCCCATCACCTACTGCCTGGTCCTTTTAATGGGAGAAGCTGGGGGTTGAACCTAGGACTTTCTGCATGCAAAGCATTGGTAGGCTGAGGCTAAATAGTATTAGATTGCCTACAGCCACTCAAAACAGTCATAGCAGAATTAGTGCTAGTAAACCCATATCTGAGCTGCACTGTTTCAGACTGAATCTGGGGTTCGCATGAACAGGGCTCTAGTCGGGGGGGAGCTCTCAGGTACGGAGCTCCGGAAGAGAACCTCTAGGGGGCGGGGCGGTCACGTGGTGAAGCCCCGCCCTCTTCTTTACCCCGCCCTCTGCTTCGATCCTCATTCCGTTTGGGAATGAGGATGAAGCAGGAGGGTAAGTAGCCGGGCCTTCTGACACACTTCCGGTGATGTCAGGGGGTGTGGCCTTCTGTCACTTCCGGTGATGTCAGGGGGCGTGGCATATGCAAATAAGTTATGCTAATGAGTTATGCTAATGAGCTCCGGCAGCTCTTTTTCTACAACAAGACCCCTGCGCATGAATGCTTCTCCATATGAAAATATCACCCTGCTTGTAGAAGATTACGTAGCATGTCGGCAAAAAGAGTTCTAGTCCCGCCTTCTCCCTGACATACTCGCTTTCTGTGTCCAGGGGATTTTGTGTGTGTGTAGGGATTTGAGCTGGGGACTTACTAATTCATTCAAGGTGGTAAACAAACCCAGGGACCCTCTAGTCCAGCAGCCTGTATCCAATAGCAGCCAATCAAATAATTCCCAGAATCCACAAGCAGAGTATGATGGCCACAACTTTACCTTGTTCTCTGTGAAGCAGCATTTGGTATTCAGAAGTAGACTACCTTTGAACGTGGAGGCTCCATTTAAGTATCACGATTGTCAAGACGAGCTCACAGGAAATGGGCCCAAGCCTCTTTTCAAGGCATCTAAGCCAGTGGCCATGACCATATCCTGTTAATTATGGGTGATGCAAAATACCTTTGTCCCTCCGGCTCTCCTCTGAAACAAGGGTTTAGGGTTTCAGTGGGTTAACCTTCAAGAAGTTCTCATGTCTTGAGAAAGGAAATTTATCCCTCCGCTTCTTCCAAACCGTTTTATAAGCCTCTATCGTGCCCACTGGCCTTTTTTTTAAACTTCACCCACCCCCATACCCCAAACACTATTTAGACCTTGCCTTTTCCCCCAATGGAGATCCAATGCAGCTTACCTCATTCTGCTCCCCTCCGCTTCACTCTCACAGTGAGCCTGTGAGGTAGGTTAGGCTGAGAGCGTGGGTTCAGCCCAACGTCACCCAGCAAGCTTCCACTGCAGAACAAGGATTTAAACCTGGGTCTCTCAGATCCCAGTCTGACTGTAGGTTAGATCCTGAAGCAGGCCCGTAGCTAATGTGAGGCCCACGGGGCCTGGCCCCCTAGTGTTTCTATTGGGCCCCTCCCTCCCAGGCTGGCCCCAAATTGAATAAATGTAATTAACTTCGATTTAATTAGCTGCATCTCCCCGAGGCCCCCTCCTGAAAAAAATCCCTAGCTACGGGGTTGTCCTGAAGGCTTGTTCTACTAATGGTGGCGTTCAAGCCATGTCCTGGAGCAGGAGTCCCTAACATGGTGCCTGTGGTTGCCATGGTGCCAGCCAATACCTTTCTGGGCATCCTCCAAATGTTTTCAGGAAGTGGGTAGGGTCACTGCTGGTGGTAGGGTCAGGTAGAGCTTTTGCCCAGCAAGGTTTCTGATTGGCTGTGCAGATTTTTCAAAATGTTGCTTTGGCAGCAGCTGTTACCACAGCCCAAGGATCTACGCTGTGTGACTGAAGTTAAGCTGCGGCAGGTATTTTGTGGCAGCCATTTTGCTGCTGTGGCCACCATGCTGTCTCAGAATTCTAAAGGTGCCAGCAGGCTCAAAAAGGTTGGGGACCCCTCCTCTGGGGGAAGGCACCACTATGAAAAAGACAGATCCATCCCTTCAGCCTAGTCCTTCTAGGGAAGATGCTCCACTGAGAGCAAGTCTGGTGTAGTGGTTAAGAGTGACAGACTGTAATCTGGGAGAACCGGGTTAAATTCCCCACTCCTCCACATGCAGCTGGTGGTGTGACCTTGGGTCAGTCACAAGTTCTTTCAGAGCTGTTATCTCAGGAGCAGTTCTTGAGAGAGCTCTCTCAGCCCCACCTGCCTCACAGGGTGTCTGTTGTGGGGAAGGGAAAGGAGATTGTAAGCCGGTCTGAGACTCTTTCGGGTAGTGAGGGGCGGGGTATACATCCCATCTCTTCTCTCCTTCTCTTCTTCCAACCCCATAATCACCTTGTGCTTGCCCTCCTTCCCCAGGTCGCCATTGAGTTCGATGAACACATCAACGTGGCATTCAGCTGCATCTCTGCCAGCTGCAAGACGGTGCACGAATATATCGGTGGCTACATCTTCCTGTCGACCCGCACGGCCGACAGTGGCCAGGAGCTGAAAGAAGACCTCTTCCACAAGCTGACGGGAGGCCACGAAGCCCTCTGACCTGGCACCACCCAGCCTAACCTTCTCCCCTGGAGCCATATGGGCAGGCCTGCCTCCTCAAGCAGCTGTCTGGCCAGTGCTGATGGGAACCTGAGGCGTCCCCTAAGGACTTGATAAGCCAAGCTACACCTGACGCTGGAGGCCGGGGATCAGATTTCCACCCTTCATTAGCTTCTGAAAGCATCTCTGTGGGGTCTCTGGGATGGCAGGAGAAGGTGACTCTCCCCTACAGTTGCCAACTTCCAGGTGAGGCCTGGAGTCCCCCCTGAATCACAACCAATCTCCAGACCACAGAGATCGGTTCCCCTGGAAGAAATGGCGGTTCAGAGGCTGGGCTCTATGGAATCATGTCCCTGCTGAGTTCCGTCCCCTCCCCAGGGTTCACCCCCAAATCTCTGGGAATTTTCCAATCCGGAGTTGGCAACTCTGTAATCTTCCCCCCACTCCCAAAAGCACTATTCTCGAAACAGGCACAACCACAACCCGTGCCACTTTTTGCCTTGTTAAGGGGAAAAAGAAAGTCCTGGGAGTGTGTGTGTGTCTCCCCCCCCCCATATTAGGGCTAGAAGCAGGTGGGGGGCAGTTTCAGGGAAACAGCATGGGGGGGGGAGTTGGCCCTCCTCGTGGGTTCCTCTGCAGCCGCTTGTGAATTTCCCACTGGCAGATTTGATTCCCCCGGGGCCTTGGGTAGTTTGGCTGAAGGAAAAGAGGGAGTCTGGGCTACATAAGGAAGGGATTGATAGGAAGGTGGTAGCTGGGGACTGCCCATCTTATTTTAACAGTATTGGAGTTTTCAAAGTCTGTTTTATTGAAGGGCCCCTCATATGGGTGTTGCTTTTTGTTTTCTTATCTGCCCCGAAGAGCTATAAATAAAAATGTCCTTCCTGATTCCCGGTGATGTATCCTCGTCTTTTTCTCTCGCTTTGCTGTGACTTAGAATGTCACCGTAAAATATCCTTTAATCACAGTTTGGAGAATTTCTCATCACACATTTCAGAGTGGCCTTGATCCCCCCCCCCTTTTATTTGGTGAGGTTCTGTTCCTCATTTCCCAGAGACTATTATTTCTCTAGCCCAAACGAGGTGCTTATTTCTAAGAACTGCATCTGAACCAGACAAAAAGTCCACGTACCAGTATGCCATCTTCCACTCTGGCCAATCAGGAGTCTCCAGAAAATTTATAAATGTGGCAAAAAGGCCTAGAGCAAGGGACCCCAACGACACTCCCTCTAAGCTGTGGAGTCCTGTGAGCAAAAATTCTGCTTTGTGAGCTACTAGCATGAAAGTTGTGAGCGAGCGATTTGGCTGCTGCATGAATTAGTTTGCTCTGGAGCCCTCCTTCCCAAGCTAAGACAAAAATGAGGCTAAAAAACTGTGAGCTAGCTCACAATAACTCAGCTTAGAGGGAACACTGGTCCCCAACCTTTTTGAGCCTGTGGGCACCTTTGGAATTCTGACACAGCGTGGTGGGCACAGCGACAAAATGGCTGCCGCAGGAGACAGAGCCAGTCACAAAATGGCTGCCACACCTAGGGCTGCCAAATGCCCCCGGGGGGCGGAATTCCCCCCACTTTCGAGCCCCAATTTCCGCTCCCGTGGAATCGGGGCCCGGGGAAAACCCCACCCCCGCGTACGCGTCACCCGGAAGTGACGTCGCACGCTGGGGGCGGGGCCACGCCATTTGAGGGGAAAACAAAGAGTTTCCCCCTCAAATGGCGTGGCCCCGCCCCCAGCATGCGACGTCACTTCCAGGTGATGTGCACGCGGTGCGCGCTATGCGCGCGCGTACACACCTAAGACGCCAGCCGGGAGCCCCCCGCCAGAAACATTTGGCAACCCTAGCCACACCTTACCTTCAGTAACACTTAAAATCCTTGCGTTGTGGTGGCAGCTGCAGCAATGTTTTGTGTTTTTTTTACATCTGCATGGCCAATCAGAAGCTTTGCTGGACAAAAGTTCCACCTGGCCCCGCCCACTTTCTAAAAAGACACCTTCCTCTTGCTGATTGTTCCCTGGTGGTGGTGGAAAGTGCCGTCAAGTCACAGCTGACTTATGGCAACTCCGCAGGGTTCTCAAGGCAAGAGGTGTCCAGAGGTGGTTTGCCATGGCCTGCCTCTCCACCACGACCCTGGTATTCTCTGGAGGTCTCCCGTCCAAATACCGGCCAGGGCCAACCTGGCTTAGCTTCCGAGATCTGACAAGATCAGGCTAGCCTGGTCTATCCAGGTCAGAGTATTCATTAGGGATTGTTCCCTAGTAGCTGGATCAGAGGTAATCTGCCTCTGGACATGGAGGTTTCCATTTCACCATCTTGGCTAAGAGCCATTGGTAGACCTCTCCCCTCCAGGGCTCCCTCTCAGCTGTGGAGTCCTGTGAGCAAAAATTCGACTTTGTGAGCTCCTGGCATCGAAGTTGTGAGCGAGTGATTTGGCTGCTGCATGAATTAGTTTGCTCTGGAGCCGTCCTGCCTGAGTTAAGACAAAGATGTGTGAGCCAGAGGCTAAAAAAAATGTGAGCTGGCTCACACTAACTCAGCTTAGAGGGAACACCACTCCCCTCCCCCCTGCATTTGTCTAGTTTCCTTCTTAAAATACTTTAAGCTAGAGGCCATCAACAAACCTTGAGTCTGTGAAGTCTGTAAACAGATGATGCTTTTGTGTACAGAAGTACTTTCTTTTGTCTGCCTTGAACCTACAGCCCAGCCAGTATCATTGGGTGACTTTGAGTTCTAGTATTATGGAAGAAAAAGTTCTCCTCCCCCCCCCCAATATGAGACATACTTTTATAAACCCCAATCATGCCCCCCCTTAATTATCTTTAAAGCCCCAAACGTTTTAGCCTTTCCCTAGAGAGAAGATGCTCCAGCCCCTCAACAATTTGGGTTCCCATTCTCTGGATCTTTTCCATCTCTGGGGCAGCCATAACTGTACAAAGTGAGCCAGACCAGGGGGATCATAGAGTCACAGAGTTGGAAGGGGCCACACGGGCCATCTAGCCCAACCCCCCTGCTCAATGCAGGATCAGCTGTGGAGTCTTGTGATAGCCCGATAGTCTGTTCCGTTGCCTCCATAGCCACGGGGCCACCGGTAGCTGCAGGTGCTTCTGTCTGGGGACAGGGAAGCCAGTTCTGTGCAGCTGCTGGTCCTTTAGTGGCTGGCACAGATCTCCCATCTGTTGACTAAAGGTCGAGGACAGGCAAAAGCCAGGAGGTTCTCCAGCCCAGACTGGGAGGCAGGTGCTGCACACAGAAAAATAAAGTGCACATAAAAAGGTAAAGGTTCCCTTGCTCGAAAGCCAGTCGACTCCAACTCTAGGGTTGCGGTGCTCATCTCCGTTTCAAAGCCGAAGAGCCAGCGCTGTCCGAAGACGTTTCCATGGTCATGTGGCCGGCATGACTAAACACCAAGGCGCACGGAACGTTGTTACCTTCCCACCAAAGTGGTACCTATTTATCTATTTGCAATCTCTTGCTTTCGAACTGCTAGGTTGGCAGGAGCTGGAACTAGAGATGGGAGCTCACTCCGTCATGCGGCACCCGGGTCTCGAACTGCTGAACTACTGACCTTCCACAGCCTGCAGTTCAGCGTCTTAACCACTTGAGCCACCGCAGCTCCAAAAAAAAAAAGTGCACATACTAGATTTAAATAGTGAAGTTTACTGCTTAAGTAATAAATAACATGCACACACCATAAACTAGTATCTCACGGGGGAGATGAGGTAGAAGAGGACAATCTTGGTGTGGTGATGGGTTACTCAAGAGGAAGCCGGCATCCTGCAGAGGAAGAAAACAAAGGGTGAGAAGTTAGGTGTTACTCAATGGCCTCAGGGAAAAAAAACACCACCCTTGCTCTAGGCCTTTGTGCCACATGTACAAAATGAACACATCGATCTGCTGGAGACTGAGTCAGACCCTTCGGTTGACGGAGGTCAGGGTGGCCTCCTCTGACTAGCAGTTTTCTCCCCACAACTGCAGGCTGAGGTAGAAGAGGACAATCCTGGTGTGCCCTGATCTGGATAGCCCAGGTTAGCCCGATCTCGTCAGATCTCGGAAGCTAAGCAGGGTTGACCAGTATTTGGATCGGCGACTTCCAAGGAATACCAGGGTCATGATGCAGAGGCACGCAATGGCAAAACCAACTCTGAAACGTCTCTTGCCTTAAAAACAAGTCTAGCTCGCCACCTAGTGGTGCGTAACACCAAAGAGCTAGGTGACATGATTGAGGTTTATAAGATTATGCATGGGAAAGAGCAGGTAGAGAAAGAGGCACTTTTCTCCCTTTCTCACAATACAAGAACTCTGGTGGGCACTCCATGAAATTGCTGAGCGGTCGGGTTAGAACGGATAAAAGGAAGTACTTCTTCACCCAAAGAGTGATTAACACTTGGAATTCACTGCCACAGGAGGTGGTGGCGGCTACAAGCATGGACGGCTTCAAAAGGGAATTAGATAAGCATATGGAGCAGAGGTCCATCAGTGGCTATTAGCCACAAGGTATAGATAGGGGCTCTGGGGCAAGTGATGCTCTGTCATCTTGGTGCTTGGGGGGGGGGTCAACAGTGGGAGGGCTTCTAATGTCCTGGCCCCACTGCTGGACCTCCTGATGGCACTGGTATTTCTGGCCACTGTGTGATACAGAGTGTTGGACTGGATGGGCCTTTGGCCTGATCCAACATTGGCATCTCTTATGTTCTTATGTTCTTATGTTCTGCCTGCCAGACAAGCTTAGGATCTCCTGGCTATACTACACACAATGCCATACGATGAGGAGGAGGAGGAGGAAGGCTGAGGTCCTTCACATCACCTCCTCCCCGATCCTTTAAACTGGAGATTGATTTATTTAGATTTTAAACTGCCCTCACCCAAAAGACAGGGCTCAGGGCGGTGTACAACACAATGCATAAGTACGTCATTAGAATACATCCGTAAAATCAACAACACAGTAGAGAACCTAAAGATGGCGCTACAATTTTTAATGGTGCCACTGTCCCATGGGGAAGTAGGGAAGTGGGAGTGCCAGGAAGAGGAGACCATCGCTGCCCTCGGCCAAAAGCCTGGCGGAACCTCTCTGCCTCACAGGCCCTGAGAAACTGCATCAGGTCCCACAGGGCACAGATGTTATTCAGCAGAGAGTTCCACCAGAAAACACCCTGGCTGTGGTTGAGGACAGCTGGACATCTCTCGGGCCGGGGACCACCAACACATGTTGATCCTAGTCTCTAGGATGCTACTGGACTCAAATCTAACTATATCCTATTAGCATACCTGTACTAGCATGAAGGGTTATTAGATCCTTGAGGGGACTATACAGCTTTGTGAAGAAGGTGCTCAGGATAGCCAGGACTGGATTTTTTTGGGGGGGGAGAATCTTGGGGCATCCAGATGTTATGGAAGTTTTTGTGCTAGACCATGCTTCATCAACAGCATGAGATCCGACTGGGTGCAGCTGTACTTTCCAATGCAATCTCACACACCTCCGTTCTGGGAAAGTGGGTAGTCTTATCTCTCTTTGTAACGACGACCCCTCCCTTTCTGAAGCTTCGGCTCTAATTCACAGAAACGTCTGCTAACAGCAAAGTTGTTCGTTTGAAAGGTGCCACAAGACACTTAGTTGGGTCTGCAGCAGACCAACGCAGCCACCCATCTGGAACTTTGCAGTAAATCTGTTAATTTTTCTTTGGCTCCATCCAGATAACATGGCTACTCCTCCAGAAGGTGGCTTCTGGGTATTTGTTGATAATTTATTGCACTGTTTTTTGAGCTGCGGTGGCTCAAGTGGTTAAGATGCTGAACTGCAGGCTGTGGAAGGTCGGTAGTTCAGCGGTTCGAGACCCGAGTGTGCCGCATGATGGAGTGAGCTCCCGTCTCTAGTTCCAGCTCCTGCCAGCCTAGCAGTTCGAAAGCAAGAAATTGCAAGTAGATAAATAGGTACCGCTTCGGTGGGAAGGTAACAGCGTTCCGTGGGCCTTGGTGTTTAGTCATGCCGGCCACATGACCACGGAAATGTCTTCGGACAGCGCTGGCTCTTCGGCTTTGAAACGGAGATGAGCCCCGCAACCCTAGAGTCGGACTCGACTGGCTTTCGAGCAAGGGAACCTTTACCTTTTTTTTGAGAATAAGTTCCCCCAGAACTGAGATATTATCATGCACTCCCACTTACAGTGATAACATTTCCAGAAATTTTGAAGCTATAGGGAAATTTTGAAGCTATAGGTTTTGGCAAGAACTGTGGGGATTTGCAGTGTCAGAGGATGGAAACTGGTAGGGAGAGGGGAACAGGATTTGGGCTTTATCTCCGATTCTGGTGAAAGGCAGTCCGGGTAAAAGAGGGCGACAGCAGATCTGACTCTGTAGCATTGACTCATTGTGGCCTCGGGCAAGTCGCTTTTGGGCCCTATGTGGCATCCACCCCACTCCAAATGGATCAAACCCTCAAGCAGGGCAAGCGAGAGAAGCCAGCTGGGAACTCACGAATGGGCCGGAGCTGCAGGGCTTCCCGGAAGTAGCAGGGGGGCAGCAGCCCACTGGCATCGCCGGGTGTGAGGAGGACGCCGTTGGCGGAGCGGTAAAAAGCGATTCCGTCTGCAGGAGAAGAAACCAGGCCTGTGGCATTTACATACAGAACAACCACCCTTCCCGGCCCCGGAAAGTGGTGCGACAGAAACCCCGGATTTCCCATCCTCTTATTTTCAACCTGAGTTTGGCTGGTCTGAAGAATCATTCCTGGAACCCAGGATACCTGTGTTCTATTCCCCATTCCCCAACAGAATGCAGCAGAACGGACCTCCTCTCAGAGGAACCTGTCGGTTGCATCTCTGCATGAGTCTTGGTCCCAGGCTAGCTTGAACACAGGAAACGGCTTCATAATGAATCAGACCCCTGGGACTCCATCAAAGTCTATTCAGACTGGGAGCAGCTCTCCAGGTTCTCAGGCAGAGGTCTTTCCCATCACCTACTACCTGATGCTTTAACTGGAGATGCCGGGGATTGAACCTGGGGCCTTCGGCATGCCAAGCAGAGGCTCACTCGTTCTGTGAGCCACAGCCCCTCCCCTTTCCAACCAAGAGGCACACCCAGATCGGTGATCCCCGCAAAAGCACACAGTTGAAGAAAATGTTACCCTTATGCACTCTAAAAGTTAAACCGCCTTGGGTATAACAGTGCACTGCGCCTCCCATTTCAATTTATTAAAAAATTCAGCTATCCAGAATTTGAGAATCTCTGTTGGACCTGGGTTCAAATCCAGCCCTGAAACTCACTGACTTGAAGGAACTGGGGCCACCCATTATTTCGAAAGCCTATATTTACCTTTCTGGCTTGCTGCAAAGATACGACAGGATGAGAAAACAAAGGCTTGTTAGGGCTTTCAAAGGGTGAGAATAAAGGCCTTGGCTACAAACAGTCACCTACCCCATATCTCTTTGGACCGGGGGGAAGGGTTCTCTTCTTCCTCCTCACTCACCTGCCAGAGCTTTGGCTACATTAATGGTTATGGCCACCTCACAGTTGTTCCTCATTCCTGCAGAGCAAAAAAACCACATAACAGTCTGTCAGATATGGCTCCCATTTTGATGAGGACAAAAATAAGAGGGTCAGGAAGGAAAAGCCCCCCCCCATTCAGTGGAATGAGCAATCAGGGTGCTGCTGTGACAGGGAATGGGCTATACTACTTCACTCTGCAAGGGTGGGATTACTTTTTCCCCAAAGTTCCCCTCCACTGATAATACCTTGTAAGTGGAAAACTAACATGGAATGCCAAGAGCTAGACTAGAACACAGACATTTTTTTTCCCCTCTGCTGGGAGTTTTTACATGAGGAAGTAGTGTAGTGTAGTGGTTAAGTGCGCGGACTCTCTGGGAGAACCAGGTTTGATTCCCCACTCCTCCACTTGCACCTGGCTGGATGACCTTGGGCAAGCTGTAGCTCTGATAAGAGCTGTTCTTGAAAAAGGGCAGTTTCTGTCAAGAGCTCTCTCAGCCCCGCCTACCTCACAGGGTGTCTGTTGTGGGGAGGGGAAGGGAAAGGAGTTTGTAAGCCTCTCTGAGACACCTTTGGGTAGTGACGGGTGGGGTATAAATCCAATCTCTTCTTCATCTCTTCTTCTTAAAACTGTGACTCTCCCCAACCCCCAGTCTGAAGTAGCACAGCCTGTTTCTACCACCTCAGGCCAGGTTCACACACGCTGGGAAATGACCCCACACCCTGTGGCTCCAAAGGATGAGCCTGAGAGGCTACTCTGAACAAAAATAGTTCAAACAGTCCAAAGCTGAAGAGGAAAGGAAGCTTTCCTAGCTCTCTCCAGAAGAACGTCCCAAAAACAAGAAGCGGCGGCCACGGCAAAATGGCGTCTTTTGTACTTCAGTAGATAGTCTGAGGGGAGAAAGTGTTCAAGAATGGCTCCCCTCTGGGTTGATGCCATCTGGCACTGGGGTGGACAGGGAAAGAGGCATCCCTTCAGGGATCCTGAAGAAATTCAGTGGACCAGGGCCGGGTTTCCACCTGGGACCTGTGTGTTGTTCTCGGTTGGCCATTACAGGGTTATCGGCTTCCCCTTCATGGTGGTGGGAAGTGCCACCAAGCTGCAGCCGACTTACAGCAACCCTGTAGGGTTTTCCAGGCAAGGGATGAACAGAGGTGGTTTGCCATCGCCCGCCTCTGCGTAGCCACCCTGGACTTCCTCAGTGGTCTCCCCTCCAAGCGCTAACCAGGGCCGACTCTGCTTAGCTTCCAAGATTGGACGAGGTTAGGCTAGGCTGGGCCATCCAGCTCAGGGCACGAGGAGGAAGGAAGACTCACCGCTCAGGACAGCCCCGTCCCCAGGCAATCCCGGCGCCAAGTGGATGTGGGCTCTCCCCATCCGGGACAAGCCCTTACTCCGTATTGCTGGCCAGTGGCGCAGATACGTGCCGTGGGCCACAGTCTCCGGGAAGTCGGCAGGGTCCAGCAAAGGGATCAGTTCCAATTCAGATACCTGCAGCAAGGAATCATGGTCAGAAGGACATGTTGCGAATCACCGCCTAACTCTGGCTTCCCCCTACTTTTATTTTTATTTATTTAATTAATTACATTTTTGATTCGCCTAATCCTCACGACTGTGGGGCTCTGGCCATGTAGAGTAAAAACAATAACAGCCATAAAATCATTGCCAGCACATCGGTAGAAGGTAAAGGTTTCCCTTGCTCGAAAGCCAGCCGAATCCGACTCTAGGGGTGCGGTGCTCATCTCTGTTTCCAAGCCAATGAGCCAGCGCTGTCCAAAGATGTTTCCATGGTCATGTGGCTGGCATGACTAGACACCGAGGCACATGGAACGCTGTTATCTTCACACCAAAGCAGTGCCTATTTGTCTACTTGCAGTTTCTTGCTTTCGAACTGCTAGTTTGGCAGGAGCTGGGGCCGGAGACGGGCGCTCACTCCGTCATGCGGCACACTCGGGTCTCGAACTGCCGAACTACAGACCTTCCAGTCTGCAGCTTCAGCGTCCTAACCTCTGAGCCACCACAGCCCCTTTCTAACACTTATAATGCACTAATTAAAATCAAGTGGCAAGGTTTTAAGGTTCCCTCCCATTTCCGGTCTATGGGTACCTCATGGGTATTGAAGAAGAAGAAGAAGAGATTGGATTTATGCCCCGCCCTTCACTTGGAGTCTCCTTTCCCTTCTCCTCCCCACAACAGACACCCTGTGAGGTGGGTGGGGCTGAGAGAGCTCTGACACAAACTGCTCTTTTTCAAGGACAGCTGTGCCAGGGCTTGTGACTGACCCAAGGTCACATCAGCAGCTGCATGTGGAGGAGTGGGGAATCAAACCCGGTTCTCCCAGATTAGAGTCCGCGCACTTAACCACTACACCAAACTGGAGGGGGGAATGAAATCCTTCAAGGGACAGAGGTCCAGGAAAAGTGCCAGTCATGACGTAAGCCATCACTGTCCTCAACCCAATGCCTGGTGGAACATCCCTGCCTTGCACAAGATCCCACAGGGCCCTGATGTTATTTGGCAGAGAGCTCCACCAGGTCGGGACCAGCTGAAAAAACCCTGGACCTGGTCGGGGACAGCCGGAGGTCTCTAGAACCAGGAGCTACGAGTAAGTTGTTCTGTGCAGACCGTAACGCTCTCCCAGGGGAGTACCGGAGGAGGTGGTCCTGCAGATATGTTGGTCCCTGACCACTCAAGGTCTTGAAGGTCAAAACCAAAACCTTCAACTTGACTCGGTGCTTCACCGGAAGCCCGTGCAGTTGGCGCAACATAGGTCGAATGCATGCAGTCCGTAATGTTCCTGTCAGGACCAATGTTCCCTCTAAGCTGTGGAGTCTTGTGAGCAAAAATTCTACTTTCTGAGCTACTGGCATTAAAGTTGTGAGCAAGTGATTTGGCTACTGTATAAATTAGTCTGCTCTGGAGCCATCCCTCCTGAGCTAAGACAAAAATGTGTGAGCCGGATGCTAAAAAACTGAGCTGGCTCACACTAACTCAGCTTAGAGGGAACATTGGTCAGGACTACCCCACCAATTGCTGCTCCCCCTTTCTGCAGCCTCCCCTTTACTTTATGCCCTGCGACTTCTGAGATGCTGAAGACAGGCTAAAGAACTGCAATTAACTAGGCAGTGAATTTAAGTGTGTGTGTGTGCGTGAGAACCTGGAGCCTTCCTCCTGCATATGTCCCCTGAAGAGCTCTATGATCATCTGAACATCATCTTCTGGCAATCCCTGGCCCAAAAGACACCTGCTTAACCTCGACCAGGGACAGAGCCTTTTCAGTTCTGGCCCCAGCCTGGTGGAACACTCTTGCACTTGAGATCAAGGCCCTGCGGGATTCACTGCCATTCCACAGGGCCTGCAAAACGAAGCTGTTCCACCAGGCCTTTGGTTGAGGTGGTGGATGCCCAATAATATCGGCCTCCCCTGCACAAACTTGCTTATGCTGGGCATTATGGCATTCCTATTTTTTTTAAATCTTTCAATTTATTAATTGCTCAATCTGGCAGAGCTTGCTGGCTCTGAGCGATTTACAGTTACTCCATTACACATGGGACTAACAATGATTCAAGGGGTAAGGGAGGACAACATATAATCTTTAAATCACACACGTTCGCAGTCGACGGGGTTTTTTGTTCAGCTGTAAGGTCAGACATGTTCCAGACGGCGATTTGGCCCACCTGTTTGAATTAGTGCCCCTTGACCCTTGCACTGTGTGCACTTGGGAGGAATGGAATTATCTGGGTCACCATCATGTTCTAAGTGTTTTAGTATTTAAGAACATAAGAACATAAGAGACGCCAATGTTGGATCAGGCCAAAGGCCCATCCCGTCCAACACTCTGTGTCACACAGTGGCCAGAAATACCAGGTGCCATCAGGAGGTCCACCAGTGGGGCCAGGACATTAGAAGCCCTCCCACTGTTGCCCCCCCCCCAAGCACCAAGAAGAAAGAGCATCACTTGCCCCAGAGCCCCTATCTAAACCTTGTGGCTAATAGCCACTGATGGACCTCTGCTCCATATGCTTATCTATTTAAATTGGTATTAGATTTTAAACGGGGCGTATAACGTTTTTATATCTATTGTTTTCTTCATGGTTCTGTCCCGCTTGCAGGCTGAGGGCGGGACAGAAATCACACAAAATAAATAAATAAATAAGCAAATGCTCTGCCCCTGAGCCCTGGTCCCCTCCGCACAGGGGTGCCCTGTCCTTACAGCCACGACTGTGTGTACTTCCATGCCAGATGAGCCGTTTTCCTCCAAGAGGAGTCAAAACTCTCATTTGTGAACAGAACGTGCTTCTGCAACTGCTTTCCATTTTGCATAACTTTTCCATTTTGCCAGTCCTGGGGAAGGAGAAGATCTCTGCGGGGCACTCCAAACCTGCTTGCAACTGCCGGAAAACTTATTTGGCCTCTGCCTTGGCTTCTAATTCTCACAAGCATACCTTCATTCCCAGAAGGCCTAGAAACTTGCCCCTTCTGAAAAGGAAAGCAGAGATTCTCCAGCATCTGAATACTACATTCAACACTATCGTCTACATGAGAAAAGCCTTTCCAGATCAGCTGAAAAGATCCGTCTAGAATAGCATCTTGTTTCCCCCAAAGTGGTCAAGCGGATGCCTCCAGAAAACCCACAAGCAAGGTATGAAGGTGATAACACTCTCCCATTGTTTTTGTTCCAGGCACCTGGCTTTTGGAGACAGACTGCTTTTGCACAGGGAGGTTTCATTTAGCCATCGTGGCTAATACCTGTTGATCAGGGCCAGCTCACCCACTAGGCGAACTAGGCATTCGCCTAGAGTGCTGGGCCCTGGATGGGGTGCCAAGCTGTGCCTCCCCCCCCCTCGCCAAAAGCCCGCAAGCAGCTCTCCAAGTGTCAGCACTTCGCTAATTGGGGAGAGGCATCCGGTGAGCATCCCCCGCCTGGAGACAGGATCCCCCCACCTCCCTCCCAAACTGCCTTCGGAAGCGGAGCACGAGAGAAATCTCTCTTCCAGCTTGGAGGGCGCTGCAGAAACATGTGGGGTGTGCTCACTGGGTCTGACAGCTGTGTGGGGGGGAGGCGGTGGCGGCGGTAGCAAAAGGGTGGCTGGCTCCAGAGGTCTCCAGGCCCCACTGGGAGGTTGGCATCTGCGCCACAAGGCAGCCTGGCCTAGGGTGCAGAAATACCTCGAGCCGGCCCTGCTGTCGATAGACCTGTCCTCCATGAACAGACAGCAGCACAGAGGTCCCCTCTGGGGACCGCTGCTGTAGCATACCCTTCTGCGCTGTGCCCTGTGGAATAACGATATTTACCTATTTATTTGTTGTTTATCATCTGCCGTCCTCACTTGGACTCAAGGTGGATTACAGAGAGTGAGTCAGCACGATCGACAGGACGGGACATTCAATGAAGAACGTAATAGAAATTTGGGTTGTAAAAACCCACCCGAAGTCTATAAAGAGAACCGCAGATCTACACACAGCCCTCTCCAGAGATTTCTCCCCTGCCTGTCTTTGATGCACGCTCTGCGTTCCCATACTCACTCACCCACCTTCAGCGAGTGGCCCTGATTGGCGCGGATCTGGGGGTGTCCGTCGGAAGGGTGCGGCCGCACGGCAAAACGCTGCTTGTCGTTTGTCTCCACGACGCGCTGCACGTCGTCCAGGGTCCAAGCCTTAAACTGGGGCAAACGGAGAACCTCCGCTATGTCCACAAAACCGTCTGCGGTCCAAAAAAAGAAAAAGAAAGCAGTGGCATCATTTGGCCAACCCGTTGCCACTATAACCCGTTGCCATAATGGTGACTAGCACCAACTTGTAAGCCGCTCAGAGACCCCTAGACAAGGGGTTCGAGCGGGATATAAAGTCGAATGATAAATAAATAAATAAATAAATAACTGTGCAACCGAAAGCCTGACTAAACCACACCAAGGCCTTCTCCTGATGCTCCACTCTAGCACTGATATTCTGAGGCTGACTGCCTCTGAATGTGGAGGTTCCCTTTTGCCACCATCAGACAGAATCACAGTATGAGCTGGCAGGGGCCAGACAGGCCGCCTAGTCCCACCCCCTGCTCAATGCAGGACCAGCCCTAGAGCATCCCTGACAAGGGTTCGTCCAGCCGCTGCTTAATAGAATCCCTTCTACCTTGCAGGCTGACTCTGTTGCTCAGAACGTTTTGTGCCACGGTTATCCTTTCAGATAACCTAGATAACTGCCAACCTAGCAGTTCGAAAGCAAGAAATTGCAAGTAGATAAACAGGCACCACTTCAGTGGGAAGGTAACAGCGTTCCGTGCGCCTTCGTGTTTAGTCATACCAGCCACATGACCACGGAAACGTCTTCGGACAGTGCTGGCTCTTTGGCTTTGAAAGGGAGATGAGCACCGCAACCCTAGAGTCGGATTCGACTGGCTTTCGAGCAAGGGAACCTTTACCTTTTATCCTTTCAGAACATTCCTGTGCTCTCTGTGCGTGCCACATCCATGTTGGACCGTCTGTGTGCTTATCAAGGGAGGAGCCTTTCTCCGGGGGAGGGGCTTGGACTGAGTTTGAGTGACAGCCCACATTCTCACCAAGCTGGGTCTGAAAGCAGCCGGCAACAAAGATACCAAATGTCCATGTTTAAATTTTTTTACAATGTTTATGCCCTGACCTGGAGAGGCCAGACTGGCCCAGATCTCAGAAGCTAAGCAGGGTGGGCTCTGGTTAGTCCTTGGATGGAAGATTACCCTGACCTGGACGGCCCAGGCTAGCCCGATCTCATCAGATCTTGGAAAGCTAAGCAGGGTTGGCCCTGGTGAGTGCTTGGATGGGAGGCCTCCAAGGAAGCCCAGGGCTGCTCCACAGAGGCAGGCCATGGCAAGCCTCCTCTGTTTGTCTCTTGCCTTGGAAACCCTATGGGGGTTGCCACAAATTGGCTGTGACCTGACAGCACTTTACACACACCTTGTTTATAGTCCGCTTTTCTCACTGACACGGTGTCAAAGCCAATACTGTCACTAAGATGGGACATCCAGTAACCCATGCAATAGGATAAGGATGCGGAAATTAAGACCGAGTGCCAACTTTTTTCTCCCCAGCTGGGACTCTGGGCCTCGCAAGCCAGGCAAAAATGCAACTGGTTGTCAGGACCCACAGCTAAGCAACAAAGTATCGATGACATTGTCTAACCATCTCATCCTTTGCCATCCCCGTCTTCTTTGGCCTTCAATCTTTCCCAGCATCAGGGTCTTCTCTAGTGAGTGCTCCCTTCTCATTTGGTGGCCAAAGTATTTGAGCTTCATTTTCATTATCTGGCCTTCCAGGGAACAGTCAGGGTTGATTTCTTTTAGGATTGACTGATTTGATCTTTTTGCAGTCCAAGGGACTCTCAAGAGTCTTCTCCAGCACCATAGTTCAAAAGAATCTATTCTTCGGCGCTCGGCCTTCCTTATAGTCCAACTCTCGCAGCCATACATGACTACTGGGAATACCATTGCTTTGACCATGCGGACTTTTGTTGGCTGGGAGATGTCTCTACTTTTTATCATACTGTTTAGGTTCGCCATTGCTTTCCTCCCAAGGAGCAGGTGTCTTTTAATTTCATGGCTGTAGTCACAGTCTGCGGTGATCTGGGATCCCAGGAACGTGAAGGAAGGTTTTACTTTTATTGAAAAGCCATAGATGCGATAACATGAACACTGTTAGGAATGGTGGGATACCTGTGCGCATAATAGGATATAGGGCATTCGTATGCGCCCCCCCCCAGCAATAACCAATTGTGTGTGTTCCCGCGTGTGGGATACTGTTGGACTCTCTAACGGTTGCGAAGCTGGGAACGGAGAAGCTCCCACGGACGATAGACACCACATTCTCCACCAGTACGACATCAAAGATAAGCGTTACAGCTCTGAAGCAATTAAGCGCATGGGAGGGAGTGCAAAGCAGATAGAAAACATCTCCACCTCATGGCAGCGTAGCTGACATCGGTAAGGTTTTCCCAGGCAGTGAGGGGATGAGACGGGGCAGAAACACTCACCAGGCCCCATATGTAACCCCAGCTTGTCTGCACCGTGGCGCAGGGCGTAAGAGAGGGCTTTTGAGAGGCGAACACCTGGATCCTGTAACAAAGTTTGGAAAGAAACAGCTGGTAAGGGATTAGACTGCAGAGGAGGAAAGCAGGGCTCTGCGACTGTAATACTTGCATACAAGGAGACATATGGGGAATGGTAGCCTGTCAGATAGAACCAAGAAATGCTGCATCTGCGGGAATGACACATTTCCCAGAAGCCTTTGTGGCACATTGTATCAGTTGACCCCTCCCATCTCTTCTTTGCAAACCAAACTGATTAAAAATCAGGAAGTCCTTGTTTGAATTTTACCTCCATCATGAATTCACTAGCTAGCTTTAGGATGGCCACTCACTCAGGTTCAATCCTCCCCGACCCCAAAATGGAGATAAAACTGCCATTCATAGGGTTGGTAACTCCAGCTTGGGAAACTCCTGGAAATTTGCAGGCAGTACCTTGGAAAGGGAGGGAGCCCAGTTTGGTGTAGTGGTTAAGTGTGTGCTCTAATCTGGGAGAACCGGGTTTGATTCTCCACTCCTCCACTTGCACCTGGCTGGATGACCTTGGGCAAGCCATTGTCCTGATAAGAGCAGTCCTTGAAAAAGAGCAGTCCTTGAAAGAGCTCTCTCAGCCCCACTTGCCTCACAGGACGTCTGTTGTGGGGAGGGGAAGGGAAAGGAGTTTGTAAGCCGCTCTGAGACTCCGAGTGAAGGGCGGGGTATAAATCCAATCTCTTCTTCTCTTCAGTGGGGTTGGGGGGGCATAGAATTTGCCCTCCCGAAGCCAGCCCCCCCCATTATGTCTTGTGTGGGCCATAGGCCCTTTTGCCTTCAGGGGCCCCTCCCACCATAGTAATATCAATATTAAATATAGTTTTTGATATAACTTTAAACACTTCAACATCTTTTTCTGTTTTAGGCAAAATTTAATGATTTTGTGGGCCCTAAACATTTCACTAAAACATTTTCAAAGTTCATTTTTCTCCTGATTTTAAAAGACATTAAAATATTTTCGTGAGCCCCTAAAAGTCTTGTGGACCCCAGGCACTGTGCCTTCTGGATAAGTCATCCCTGCCCATAGCTGCCATTCCCTTCAGGGGAACTCATCTCTGCAGTCTGGAGCTCAGTTGTAATTCTAGAACTCACCTTGAGATTAGAGAAGAGATTGGATTTATACCCTGCCCTTCACTACCCAAAGGAGTCTCAGAGCGGTTTACAATCTCCTTTCCCTTCCCCTCCCATCAACAGACACTCTGTGAAGTAGGCGGGGCTGAGAGAGCTCTCTTGAGAACTGCCCTTGAGAGAACCTCTGAAAGAACTTGTAACTAACCCAAGGTCACACCAGCAGCTGCATGTGGAGGAGTGGGGAATCAAACCCAGTTCTCCCAGATTAGAGTCCGTGCTCCTAACCTCGAAGCTGTTGAGTCTTGTGAGCAAAAATTCTACTCTGTGAGCCACTGGCATTAAAGTTGTAAGTGAACGATTTGGCTACTGCATAAATTAGTTTGCTCTGGAGCCGTCCTTCCTGAGCTAAGACAAAAATGTGTGAGCCGGAGGCTAAAAAACTGTGAGCTAGCACACACTAACTCAGCTTAGATGGAACACTGCAACAGACCCATCAAAATCAGTCATTCCCCACTCTCCAGGTTTTTTTATGCCCAAAGGGGATGAGGGTATAACCACCCAGATCCTACTTGGCTTTTTTTTTTAACCTTATGAATGAAACTGGATTTTTTCCCCTTTCACTGTTATATTAAAAGCTGACATTCCTGGCTGGCTGTGTACTCCTTTCCTGATCTATATTTCTGCACTTGCATAGCACCCTGGTGAACCACTTGGTTCCATTTTTGATATACAAAACATTAGCTTCTCTTCACCTCACACACAAATCCTGACCCCCTAAAAAGGCTCTTGTGTCTTTTACAGTTGCACAGAAGAGATCATTTAATCCAGTGTGGGCAAAACACTGAAGAAACTGCACACAGGAGAACTCTCTCCCGGAAGCCACACTTAGAGCAGCAAGAAGCTGTCAATCAGGCAATTTTTGGCAGACGAGATTGTGTTGTCCCAAATTCAGATCTGGCTAAGGACCCCCATGCAGGCTCGAAGCTTTGGCGGGAAGGTCTCTGACCTGATCTCGGCACCTCCTCCGGCTTGCCTGTTTTCCTGGTCTCTTTGAAGGGCCCCCAACACCTGATCCTCCTCCTGCCTCCATAATATGATTGCCACGACTGTGTGCAGAAACCCAAGGCTCAGCTGGAAATGAGACAGATATCGGCTCCCTGCCCCCCCCCCCTTCCCAGCTTTCCTCCCCGTCCTCCTGGGCCCACTCTACACAATACAGCCCCTTCCTCCCAGACTGCAAACGCTTTCAAAACATGGGCTGGAGAGAGAAAAGAAAATCCGATGCAATAATCGTCTATGATCGCGCTGTGCCACACAGGCTTCTGGGAGTTGTAGTTTTCTCGTTTCACGGTCACCCGCACATTTCTTTCTGCCTAGAACGGCATCTCGAGATGCCCGACGGACTTCCCTGTAAACGACAGAGAGTCGAAAGTGTTTCACAGTGCCCTGATGTGGATAGCCCAGGCAAGCCCGGTTTCCTCAGATATCGGAAGCTACGCAGGGCCTGGCCCTGGCAAGTACTTGGAAGGGCGACCTCCAAGGAATACCAAGGCTGGGAGGCAGAAGCAGACAATAGGAAGCCACGTCTCTGAAATGTCCAAGCCCCTCTAGGGGTCGCCAGAAGTCACCATGGCTCACAAGCGTGCACACACACACACACAAAGGAGAAAAAAGAAAAATAAAGTGTTTCACAAATCAGACTTTTTTTAGTAACCGGGTTTAGCCTTGGACTATGAGTACACCAATTTCAGATTTCTGTCTATTACAAAAGTACCTTAATATTTTCTGGTGCCCCCCCCCAATCACCCACCTTGTCCCCCCAGCTCTGGGGAAAAGGTGGCATATAACGACTCCACTTAAATAAAAAAGCAAGGAGAGCTTAGCAAACAAGAGTGTTCGGCATCTCCAGCAAACCATGCTCAGATGTTTATTCCCCAATCTATTATTTATTTATTATATGGCAGAGTGACACACAGGAAGCCTATAATAATATAAAATCTGTAACCAAGTTGACACAACAGGTATGCAGACCGATTGGACAATCCCCCCCAAATGCTAATGTCTAAATTTTCAATCCACCCAATCCCAGCTGGGGAGAGTTCAAAAAGCTCCATCACATCTCCCTGGAAAGCACGATGCTCACATTCTTGTGACAGATGGAAAACAGCTTGGCGGGCTGCACCACATTCGCATTTGGGTCCTTGGATTTTGCCCCATTTAAACAACAGTTCTGCACAGCTGGCCAAAGCCTGTTCATATTTTGTTAGTCACCTTCCATACTTCACATGGCAAGTCAAATCCTGGGGGCCTTTCCTTGCTGTGTATCAGGTTAGGGATATTGAGTGGAAGAAGAAGAGTTGGATTTATACCCCGTCCTTCACTCAAAGTCTCAGAGGAGCTTACAATCACCTTCCCTTCCTCTCCCCAGAACAGACACCCCATGAGTAGGTTGTTGTTGTTGTTGTTAAGTAGATTTCTGAATTGCCCAACCCTGAAGGAGGCTCTGGGCAATTTTCAGCTTTAAAACAGATAAAATACAATCAACATGATAAAATTATTACAATGCACTAATAAAACAACCAAACCAGATGGCGATCTACCCCTTTTTTGCCGGCTGCTGTGCAGCAGGGCAGGGAAGGGGACGCGGGGCCAAAAGTAAAAAAGGAGGGTGCCAGTTTTAGCCGTTGCTGTCCTCAACCAAAAGCCTGGTGCCGTGGAACATCTCTGCCTTACAGGCCCTGTGGAATTGCATCAGATCCCGCTGGGCCCTGATGTTATTCAGCAGGGAGTTCCACCAGGTCGGGGCCAGGACCGAAAAGACCCTGGCCCTGATCGAGGACAGCCGGACCTCCCTAGGGCCGGGGCTCACCAGTAAGTTGTTATCAGCTGATCTCAGCGCTCTTCTGGGGACATATTGGAGGAGGCGGTCCTGAAGGTACGTGGATCCCTGACCCCTCAAGGCCTTAAAAGTCAACACTAATACCTTGAACCTGACTTGGTACTCCACCGGTAACCAGTGTAGCTGGTGCAGCACAGGTTGTATATGTGTTGTCTGTGACCTTCCCGCCAGGACATGTACGGCTGCATTCTGGACCAGTTGGAGCTTCCGGGTCAGTCTCAAGGGCAGGCCAGCGTAGAGTGAGTTACAGCAGTTGAGTCTGGAGGTGACTGCTGCATGGGTTACTGTGGCCAGGTCAGGGGGCAACAGGAAAGGGGCCAGCAGCCGTGCCTGGTGTAGGTAGGGCTGAGAGCTCTGAGAGAACTGCTCTGAGAGAACCGTGAATGACCCAAGGTCACCCAGCTGGCTGCATGAGGAGGAGGGGGGAGGGGGAGGAGGAGGAGAAGAAGATTTATATCCCGCCCTTCACTACCCGAAGGAGTCTCAGAGTGGCTCCCAGTCTCCTTTCCCTTTTCCTCCCCACAACAGACACCCTGTGAGGTAGGTGGGGCTGAGGGAGCTCTGAGATAACTGCTCTTGAGAGAACAGCTCTGAGAGAACTTGCGACTGACCCAAGGACACACCAGCAACTGCATGTGGATTGCGGAATCAAACCTGGTTCTCCCAGATTAGAGTCCATGCTCCTAACCACTACACCAAACTGGCTCTCAATTGCCCAAAGCAGTTGCAGTGCCAGACTTTAGAGCATGCACACATATATATTTGATACAAAAAGATATACCCTGAGTTTCTCCCCCATGAATGAATCGCTAATGAAGGACCCCCTCCGATCAGGAGTTAATATTAGTTTGTTTGGGAGCAACGCTTATACATCTCCCTTTGACAGAACAGCACGTTTCAAATTACTGATTGATAAGCACAAAGCTAGGTTTCAACAGTACGTGGATAGAGAACTGCCAGAAGTACAACTAGAGATCAAATTGCCAACATTTGCTGGATTATGGAGAAAGCAAGAGAGTACCAGAGAAACATCTACTTCTGCTTCATTGACTATGCTAAAGCCTTTGACTGTGTGGATCACAACAAACTATGGCAGGTCCTTAAAGAGATGGGAGTACCAGACCACCTCACATGTCTCTTGAAAAACCTGTATAAGGGTCAAGAAGTGACACTTAGAACCAGATATGGAACAACTGATTGGTTTAGCATAGGAAAAGGAGTACGACAAGGATGTATATTGTCGCCTTGCTTATTTAATATTTACCCAGATGTATATGTATGTTATGGTTTTAACTTACCTATTAAACTGTATTAACTTGTATCGATTTTTTCTATGCCAATGTGGAAGTAGTGACAGACTTCACGTTCCTTGGATCCCAGATCACTGCAGACTGTGACAGCAGCCATGAAATTAAAAGATGCCTGCTCCTTGGGAGGAAAGCGATGGCAAACCTAAACAGCATGATAAAAAGTAGAGATATCACCCTGCCAACAAAAGTCCGCATGGTCAAAGCAATGGTATTCCCAGTAGTCATGTATGGCTGCGAGAGTTGGACTATAAGGAAGGCCGAGTGCCGAAGAATAGATTCTTTTGAACTATGGTGCTGGAGAAGACTCTTGAGAGTCCCTTGGACTGCAAGAAGATCAAATCAGTCAATCCTAAAAGAAATCAACCCTGACTGTTCTCTGGAAGGCCAGATAATGAAACTGAAGCTCAAATACTTTGGCCACCAAATGAGAAGGGAGCACTCACTGGGAAAGACTGAAGGTCAAAGAAGATGGGGACTGCAAAGGATGAGATGATTAGACAGTGTCATAGATGCAACGAACATGAAATTGAGCACACTTCAGAGGACGGCGGAAGACCGGAAGGCCTGGCGTGATCTGGTCCATGGGGTCCCGGAGAGTCGGACTCGACTGTGCGACTGAACAACAACAAAAAATTCAAAGTCCTGGCGAGCTGCTACTCTTTGCGCTGGAGTTGTTGCGCTGCATGACCACTAAGTGGCGCTGTCTGCCTTATTTTTGCACTTTTCAAAGTCAGGTTGGGTTTGCGTAAAGCGCTTCCTGGGCCCAGACTTGGGAAGGTCATTTCAAGAGCGAAGCGAGTCGCGACTAGGCGGGGGAGCTGGGGGGGGGTGGTGGTGCCTGAAATACCAAGGAGCAGGAGATGGGCTGCGCTGGCAGTTGGGACGGGGAAATTGCAGCAATTTAAGGAGCGGAGGAGTCTGGAAACGTAAATGCCAGACAGTGCCTATTAATGGCCGTGGGGAAAATAAATAACCTTCCACGGGTTCTTTCTCTGCCCTTCCCGTGCTGTCTGTTGAAATGTCGATTGTCATCTCCTTGGGGGCAGGGGCCTACTTAAAATGCGCAGACGTTAAGAAATTCGGAAAATCCCAGCTGGATCAGACCAAAGGTCCGGCTAGGCCAACTAAAGGAGCTGCGGTGGCTCAAGTGGTTAAGACGCTGAACTGCAGGCTGTGGAAGGTCGGTAGTTCAACAGGTCAAGACCCGAGTGTGCCCCATGACGGAGTGAGCTCCCGTCTCTGGTTCCAGCTCCTGCCAACCTAGCAGTTCGAAAGCAAGACATTGCAAGTAGATAAATAGGTACCACTTTGGTGGGAAGGTAACACTGTTCCGTGCGCCTTGGTGTTTAGTCATGCCGGCCACATGACCACGGAAATGTCTGCAGACAACGCTGGCTCTTTGGCTTTGAAACGGAGATGAGCACTGCAACCCTAGAGTCAGATTCGACTGGCTTTTGAGCAAGGAAACCTTTACCTTTAGCCCAACTAACCCATTTTCACAAATGCTCCCCCTTCCAAAGCCTACATGCCTAGACAGGAAGACAGCATGTTGTTGCCCCCTCCCAGCCACTGTTACAGGAAGGTACACTACTTCTGACCATGGAGGTTCCATTTAGCCATCCTGCCATTCGTAGGCCTACGCTCCATGACTTTGTCTATGCGTTAAATGCCTTCAGGTCATTTCCAACTTACAGCAACCCTATGAATTGAGAGAGTGGCGCTTGGGCAGCGGGTTTCACCAGGTTACCCTCTCGTATGCGACGTCCCCCAGGGGGTGATCCTATGTATTTTAACATCTACATGCGTCCTCTTGCCCATCTGGTCTGGAGGTTTGGGCTGTGTTGTTGTAAGTACGCTGATGACACCCAGCTGTATCTGTTGATGGACTCTGGAGGCCAGGGGTCATTTCCTGCAGGAGCGCACAGGAGCTCCGGGAGTAATGAGCCCAGGGGGCGGGTACACGCAACAAGCCCACCCCCTGCTCCCAGCAGCTCTCAGTCAGAGCAAGAAGCAGCCCGGTAAGTTGGAGCCCCGCCCGCCCCCCGCAGTCCAAAACAGTCCAGTGGCACCTTTAAGACCAAGTTTTATTCAGGTACAAGCTCTCCCTCCCCTGCGAGGGCAGATCTGCACCCCCCCCCCCCCCAATAGCTAGCAATCCAAAACAGTCCAGTGGAGCCTGAGCGGTGGGTGTTGCCTCCTGACACACTTCCGGTGATGTCAGGGGGTGTGGCGTATGCAAATAAGTTATGCTAATGAGCTCCTGCACCTCTTTTTCTATGAAATGACCCCTGGAGGCCATGGCTGATTGGCTGACAACCCAGCCCCAACCCCCAGACTAGCTGGGCAAGGAGGCACATATAGATATTAAGGAGGAAGAGGAGGAGGAGGAGGAGGAGGAGGAGATTGGATTTATCCCCCGCCCTTCACTAACCAAAGGAGTCTCAGAGTGGCTTACAAACTCCTCTCCCTTCCCCTCCCCACAACAGACACCCTATGAGGCAGGTGGGGCTGAGAGAGCTCTTGACAGAAACTGCTCTTTTTCAAGAACAGCTGTGCCAGAACTATGGCTTGCCCAAGGTCATCCAGCAGGTGCAAGTGGAGGAGTGGGGAATCAAACCCAGTTTTCCCAGATTAGTGTCTGCACACTTAACCACTACACCAAACAACATAGGGGAGAGGATTGTCCCCGAGGGACACCGCATACCAGTGGGTAACACAATGAAACCCTCTCCCGTAGCGCCACCCTCTGTCCCTGACTGTGGAGAAAGGAGACAAGCGACTGCAAGGCAGTCCTCTGTATCCCCGTGTTGACGAGGCAGCGGGCCATAAGACCGTAATCGACCATGTCAAACGCCGCTGTCAAAGCAAGAAGTAACAGCAGCGCTGACCCGCCTTGGTCCAGTTGTCTCCGGAGGTCATCCGTGAGGGCGACCAATTCCGTCTCCATCCCATGGCCAGGGCGGAAGCCAGACTGGAATGGCTCCAGGATAGAGGCCTCATCCAGGAAAGGCTGGAGCTGTTCTGCCGCTTCTCTCTCAACTACCTTACCCAGGAACGGTAGATTCAACACTGGGCAGTAGTTGGCTGGATTGGTACGGTCCAGAGATGAATTTTTTTAAAAAAAGAGAGGACTCACCACTGCCTCCTTTAAAGCCCCTGGGAAAGACCCAGAAGTCAGGGACAAGTTGATAATATCTGCCAGCGGGATCCGTATTTGTTGGGCATTCCAGGGGTCATTTCCTACAGGAACGCACAGGAGCGGAGCTCCGGCAGTAAAGAGCCCAGGGGGCGGGCACATGCAACAAGCCCCACCCCCTGCTCCCAGCAGCCCTCAGTCAGAGCAAGAAGCAGCCAGGTAAGCTGCAGAGCCCCCCCCCGCCCCCCAGTCCAAAACAGTCCAGTGGCACCTTTAAGACCAAGTTTTATTCAGGTACAAGCTCTCCCTCCTCTGCGTAGACAGATCTGCACGTCCCCCCACCCCCCCCAATAGCTAGCAATCCAAAACAGTCCAGTGGAGCCTGAGTGGTGGGTGTTGCCTCCTGACACACTTCCGGTGATGTCAGGGGGTGTGGCATATGCAAATAAGTTATGCTAATGAGCTCCTGCACCTCTTTTTCTACGAAAGGACCCCTGGGCACTACAAGTTGAAAACACTCAGTATATCTGGGGTTAAATGTTTGTTTATGTCACTCACAGGAAGTCACATGTTTCTCATGTAACCAGTGTTCTTTAGCTGTAGGATGCCCGGGAATTTTCTCCCTGATCTAGGAATTTGACTGGGACTAAAGTGTCAAGGTATATTACCATTTTATGGCTTCTCTTCCCATCTTTGTTTTGTGTTCTGAAGAAGAAGAAGAAGAGCCACAATCTCTCCCTTCTAGTTTTGTCTTTGTAGTGTAAGGATGTAGCCAATTATGCTCTGTTGATATTTTCATCCCAGTTACCCTTCCCATGCTAGAATTTAGTAAAAACTTTATATTTTAATCACACATGGACTCTCAGTCTGAATTATTTTACTCTGGCTCTGCTGGACTATCTTATCTCTGCTAAATACCATTTTTTTCAATATCTCACTATCACCCAACAGTATTCCAATACCGCCGGCTTTCACCAGCCATGACAGACACATACCAAGGGGGCAAGCGATGGGCACAGCAGCCAGGGTCCTGTCGACCTCTTTCAGGGAGAGTCGACGGAAATGGTCCATTACTGGGCCTGGAAACGGCCAAGGGGCCTCAGTTCACATACGGTATCAGTTGTGGCCAGCAGGTCTTGGTGGAGCGACAAAATTTTATCCGCAAAATAGCTCGCAAAGGCCTCACAGCTGATTACCATCTTTTTGGTTTCCCTGTGAGAGGGATGTTAAATGACCTGATTATTCTAACTAATTGAGCTGGTCGCACAGAATTCCTTCTTTGCAGCTTTCACTGCCACCTCACAATAGGCTTTCATGAACGTCCAATGAGATGTCCCTGCAGCTTTGCCATGAGCACCCTGCCACGCTCGCTCCAGCCGTCTCAGCGCCCATTTCATCCTCTGTAGCTCCGTGGTGTACCAAGGGGCTAGTTTGGAGCAGGAGCGAAGAGGGCATCAGGGAGTGATTCCGTCGGTGGCTTCAGAGTCAGCTGTGCCAGTCCTCTACCAGCTCATCTAACGAATTGCCAGAAGGCATCAGATCTCGCAGAGCATTCCGGAAACCAATGGGATCCATTAGTCTCCATGAGTGAGCACAAATAATCTTGCCACCTAGACAAGGAGGGATTGGGATACTCAGCCGAGCCTTCAGGACAAAGTGGTCTGACCCTGGCCCTGCTATCAAGGCACCCAATATACATTTATCCCACTCCAGAAATCAGATCTAGCGTGTGGCCTGCTTGGTACATGGGAGCTGATACAACCTGATAGAGTCCCAGTGTCGTCATGGAGGATACTAGGTCCATAGCTTGTGAAGAGGCGACTTCATCGGCATCTTGACTTCTCATAAGGTGACCAAAGTACAATAGTCTCAGTTTAGTGATTTCAGCTTCCAGGGGGAGTTCAGGCTTGGCCTAGTCCCCTTATAGAGCCATCCATGAGGCCAGTTTGGTGTTGTGGTTAAGTGTGTGGACTATAATCTGGTAGAACCAGGTTTGATTCCCCACTCCTCCACTTGCAGCTGCTGGATGACCTTGGGCAAGCAGACATTAAGGATATTAAAAAAAAGCAGACAGAACTCTTAATTGAGGTCTGGAGGAGGCAGCCATTAGCCATGTACTGGCCTTGACAGCTGAAGGAAGCTGCAAGGTAATGACAACTCTGTAGAGATCTATAACATTCTAAGCTAAGGAGCCTGTCCTACATTTAAACATCTGATAGGGCATGTATAGAGACAGGGACAAAGGAATTGCGTTTTACCCATTTCATTTGAATGCTGGGAGTGGTTCTCTGTACCACATAGACCTCCACCATCTCGGACACGTGATTTTAAAAAGGAGCGCCTGGGGGACGCAGTCAGTTGGCAAGCGGCTATTCCTCCAGGGGTGCACAAGGCAGTAAACGGTCCCTATGGTGACCAGTCGCTGGGCAGCGGGAGATACAGAGGCAAGGCCTCAGAATTTGAAAGGGAAGCTGGGAGTCTTGACCCTCCCAGTGGGAAATTCCTGCAGAGGGCAGGTGGTGATGGAGGGTTACCGGAGAGAGAGAGAAAAGCCTCTCCAGGGGTTGAGAAAACATTGGAGAGCGGGGTGGAACAGGGCCTGCAGGCCAAAGCAGGACTGTTCCGCCACACCTCCTAGCCCTGGTATTCAGAGATTTACTGCTTCTGTACATGGAGGTTCCTTTTAGTCACCACGGCCTGTAGCCACTGATGGACCTCTCCTCCATGAATCCATCCAACCTCCTTTTAAAGCCATCTGTACTCATGGCCAACGCTACCTCCACCAGCAGTGAACGCCACAGTATAATCGGCAGGGCCTCCCCACTGTGAACAGAGGTGTGGTCTTAGTGGCTTTGGGGTCCTGGGTAAAAGTCCAGGGCAGGGCCCCAGAATCAGTGCCAACCCCCTGCCAGGGTCAAGCAAAGGAAAAACCCTTGCCCCGGTCCCTTGCTGTGAGTGGGCACCCCAAGCTCCAGATGGAGTGAGTGAAAAGTGAGTGACGGCAGCAGAAGCCTGCTGTTTTCCTTCTTTTTTCTGCCTCTGTCGAGGGCCCTGGGTGGTCGGGCCCTCCCAAGCATATGGCGCAGGGCAGCTGCCCCTGATGACCACTGGCTAAGACCACCCCTTGCTGTGAAATTTGGGTTTGCCCTCTTTCTGTAGACCAAAGCGCTGCCAAACGCACAGAAACGGATCTGAGACCTCCTCCTCCTGGAAAGTGGACCGTGTCTGGTGAATCGAAACTCCGTCACTTGTGTAAATGGAAAGGGGAGGGAGGGAGAACGTCACTTTTGAGCCAGAGGTAGTTGTGTCAATGCAGCAGCTGAGCCCCTCGGGTCACAGCTCAGACACTAATCTGCTCAGGAGCCCCAGGTGCCAGGCTCCTCGGATTGTGGGGACCCGGATCCTGGCTCATTAACTGCCTCCAAGCTGCCAATAATCCAGATAACAGAGGCTCAGGAAGAGGGATCAGCACTTTCCTCGTAATGCGGCCCTCTCTCACGCCACCTCTGCCCACCCCCTTGTTCCCCCAATTCTGAGAAATCCTCCACCGCTGCAGGATAAAGGTTCTGGCTAATGTCCAGAGCGACTTGGGTGCAAACACGGGGAAGACACCGAGGCTTTACCTGGAGCCGCCCATTTTTTGGAACATGCTCCCGCGTGAGATCAGGGCCCTGTTGGACCTTCTACCGTTCTGCAGGGCCTGTAAAGCGGAGCTGTTCCGCCAGGCCTTTGGTTGAGGCCGCGGGCGTCCAGTAAAAAAAAAGTCAGCCTCCCCCGCTGAAGACATCATTTTCACACGGCCCGGATTGAACAAACTCAAGAGTCCAGTGGCACCAGTACTGGAGGAGACTGTGCAATAATCGGTGCAAATTTTTTCAAAATCTTCGCTGTAATGTTTTAATTATTTATTATTGTGTTTCTGTGATGCCAAATGGCCTAATGGTTTGTTGTGATCCGCGCTGAGCCCATGCACGGAGAGGGCGGGATATAAAGTTGAAAAATAAAACAAATATTTCTTGGAAGAGAGCGCTTTTCTTTGCATACATGCAATTTGCACAAGGGGGGGGGGGGGGAAAAAAAATTTTTTAAAAGTAAACTCATGAAGGACATAGCCAAGGCTGTGGTACACTACAGTTGCAGACACGAAATAGCATTGGACATAGAACGTGCCTTCCTGAGAATCTAAGATTTAATATGTTGTCGAAAGCTTTCACGGCCGGAGTCCATTAGTTGTTGTAGATTTTCCGGGCTGTATGGCCGTGGTCTTGGCCTTGTAGGACCTGACGTTTCACCAGGAGCTATGACTGGCATCCTCAGTGGTATAACACAGAAAGATGGAGTCCTCTCTGTACTTGACACAGAGAGGACTCCGTCTTTCTGTGCTATACCTCTGAGGATGCCAGTCACAGCTGCTGGCGAAACGTCAGGTCCTACAAGGCCAAGACCACAGCCATACAGCCCGGAAAATCTACAACAACTAATCTAAGATTCAGCTTAAAAACACAAAACAGGATTCTAGTCCTTATGATCGTGAAGATATCCTTAAAAGCATGTCAGTGGAGAACCAGCGTGGTCCAGTGTGGTTAAAGTGCTGGACTAGGATCTGGGAGACCCAGGTTCGAATCCCCACTATGCCACAGACACTTGCTGGGTGACCTTGGGCCAATTACACACTCTCAGCCTAACCTACCTCACAGGGTTGTTGTGAGGATAAAACAGAGGAGAGGAGAATGAGGTAAGCAACGCTGGGTCTCCATTGGGAAGAAAGGCAGGGTGTAAATAAAGTACATAAATAAATGCACAGATAATGCCACTCGTAATTGTGGAAGCTTCTAAAGGGGATAAGACCAGGGGAAGGGAAGGGGTTGCAAAAGTTTCTGTCTCCTCCTCACTATTAAAAGGAACATAAATTATGCAAAATAAGGGTTGTACCATTTATATATATATATATGTCATTTCGGGGGGGTCACGGGGGATCGCAGTTCCCCCGGGTGAGGTACGAGGGGCGGGGCACATGACGAAGCCTCGCCCCCCGCTTCCGTCCCTCATTCAGCCAGGAGGAGGCAGGAGAAGAGGGAGGGTAAGATGCTTCATCCCTGCCTCTCCCCACCCCTGCCTGCCTGGGGCCAGGAAGGGCCTTCGCGGGGCTTCCTTGCACTCCCGCCGGCCTTGCAGGTCCACCGCCGGGCCCCGCAAGGGGCTCGGCAGTGGAGCTGCAAGGCCGGCGGCGGCCGGGACTGTTGGGGGTGGGGTGTGTGGCCTTATGACACACTTCCGGTGATGTCAGGGGGTGTGGCATATGCTAATGAGGTATGCTAATGAGTTCCCCTAGCTCTTTTTCTACGAAACGACCCGTGTGTGTGTGTGTGTGTGTGTTTATAAGCACAGGTCTCAAGGGAAAAGTCGCCGGTACAGCTGATCAGCAGTCATGGGTGCAAAACCAATGTATGCTCAGAACGGGACGTCACACTAGCTGTAAGAAGTTTTTTCAAGCCTTTATTGAGAAGTGGGTGACCAATAGGCACGGTTAGCAGCAGGTCGGGCCCGGCACAAGGAAGAGGTTACCCGGTTCAGTTTCAGAGCAGCAGTAGGGAAGCCCACTTATCTATAACCCTGGAGTTAAGATTCCAGCTGTGCCAATGAACAGCTAGCAATTCCCCCCAAGAAAAATGCAAGAAAGTCCTGAACGGTCCCTGAGTCACTGGCTTCCTCCTACCATTTGACATCGGTGGTCACGTCACCGGCACTGGCCCATCACTCCTACGTAGAGTTTTATGGCCCCTTTAGCCGAAGGGCACAGCTCTTTCCACAGGTCCCCGCTCTGCTCCATCATCAGGACGTTCTGCACAAAGACAGGAAGGAACTCACATGCAGGAGGGAGACTTTCAAGGAATGCCCCAGGGCCTAGTCAGTAGGGACTTCAGTTGTCAGGGGCCACAGAAAGAAAGCCACCTGAAGTGTGATTGTGAGGGTGTTCATGGCCACCTCTCTTTCTTCACACTTCAGAGATATCCAGCAGAATGATGCCATCCTTTTAAAGGGCTATTATAATTTGGCTACTCTTTCTTTTACTTGCATCTGGATTGCATGAAGCAATTGCTCAGCCTTACAGAAACTCCAATCCAATGTACTTCAGTGCACTAATGCGGTTCAGTAAGCTCGAACACACTCTGAATGAAACCAAGAGGGTGTGTTAAACTGGAGCGGAGGCCGACAGAGTTCCTGTAGGCTCACTAAACAATGAGGGGTGGAGGCTTGAGGGCCAGCCCTAAGTGAGGGTTTCACTAGGGGAGAGACTGTGGCTCAGTACTAGAGCATCTCTGCTTGCTGAAGATGCCAGGTTCAATCCCCAGCATCTCCAGTAAAAAAAAAATCAGGCGTTGTGAAAGACCTCTACATAAGTCCCTGGAGAATAAAAATCAGATAGGTTGTGTGAAAGACCTCTACATAAGTCCCTGGAGAGATGTTGCCAGTCTAAGTAGACAATACTGACCTTAATGGACCAAGGGTCTGATTCAGCATTATAAGGCAGCTTAATATCATCACTGCAGCAATAGTTCACAGGCGGATCATGATCAAATTTATCCACAAGTATCCCATTTAATATAGCAGGATGTCTTTGGAAAAATGCATGCTTACAACTGCTGCCTTAGAAATAAACCCTTGCAACACTTGGAAGTTAGTTCAAGTTAATTCCATTTACCACTGGTCCAGAATTTGAAAGCTAAAAATCCCATCCATGAACCAATTCCACACTGCATGGTTAAAAGATATCCCACATTGACTCTCTGGGTGCTAAGAACTTATGCTACTGTTGTTAAATGGCAGGGAAAGGTCTTGAATTACGGACTACAGCAACCAAATCTAGCAGCAGTTCTTATGCCTGCTTAAAGTGGGAAGTCCCACCGAATTCAGAGACTTACTTCTAAGCAAATATGCTTAGACCAGGCTGTTACTCACTGCAATCTCCTGACAACTTGCTAGGAGAGCCACTAGCGTACACTCTCTAGTGCACCCTGGCGCCACCAGTAGTGCCAGCCAGAAGGTGCTACTTCAGCTTCTGTTACTGCAGTTGTCAGGTGACACAAGCAGGCCAACAGTGTTTCACTCGAGCCCATAAGGCCTCTCATTCGGCCATGCTTGGCTCTTATTCTTGAGGGAAGGGCTAAGTACACCCAGATTGTCTCTGGACTATCACTTACTTCTCTGGTGACAAATATGGTGCTAGTTGACTCTTGGGCTTCAGGGCCCCCAATGGCATAGTTATGTTGCACTTCCTCAGAAGTGAGGCTGCACCTGAAAAGAAAAGAAGAAATAAAGACCCTATGAGGGGAAGTGAACAAAATCTGAGGGCTAAACCCGAATCTATAGTGGTTTGGTCCTGGAGGAAAGTTGGGACATGAAAACACTGGTTGAGGAGGCCTTGCATAGCAGCCAAAAAGGCTGACGGGGCCAAAGTACGTAGAGTTACCAAATTTGGGAATGGAGCCTCAAGATGGCAGAGAGAGATCACAACCCTACAGTTGCAGTTGATTATACTAGCAAGAGATTTCAACCTACCACAAGACTCGACTGGGAGCCAATCAGGGCTTGGAAGAACCTAGAGCCCTCGTAGAAAATAAGAGGGTTTATAGGGCCTTCTAGTCTGGCCTAGCTCTGACCTGGATAGCCCACGCTAGTCCAATCATGTCAGCTCTCGGAAGTGAAGCAAGGCAGACATTTGCCACTGGTCCAAAATTTGAAAGCTAAATCCCATCTAGTTTGGTACAGTGGTTAAGTGTGCCAGTCTGGTGTAGTGGTTAAGTGTACAGACTCTAATCTGGGAGAACCAGGTCTGATTCCCCACGCCTCCATTTGCAACTGTTGGATGACCTTGGGCAAGCCATAGTTCTGTCAGAGCTGTTATCGAAAGAGCAGTTCTCTCAGAGCACTCTCAGCCAATGCTCCCTCTAAGCTGTGGAGTCTTGAGAGCAAAAATTCTACTTTTGTGAGCTGCTGGCATTAACGTTGTGAGCGAGCGATTTGGCTGCTGCATAAATTGGTTTGCTCTGGAGCCCTCCTTCCCGAGCTAAGACAAATATGTGTGAGTTGGAGGCTAAAAAATTGTGAGCTAGCTCACACTAACTCAGCTTAGAAGGAGCACTGCTCTCAGCCCCACCTACCTCACAGGGTGTCTGTTGTGGGGAAGGGAAAGGAGGGGAAAGGAGTTTGTAAGCCGCTCTGAGACCCCTTTGGGTAGTGAAGGGCGGGGTATAAATCCAATCTCTTCTTCTATGGACCAATTCCACAATGCATGGCTAAAAGGTATCCCACATTGCTAGCGTGGGCTATCCAGGTCAGGGCTAGAAGGCCCTATAAACCCTCTTGTTTTCTATGAGGGCTCTAGATTCTTCCAAGCCCTGATTGGCTCCCAGTCAAATCCTCCAAGGAATACCAGGGTCATGATGCGGAGGCAGGCAATGACAAACCACCTCTGAACCTCTCTTGCCTTGAAAACCCTACAGGGCCACCATAGGTCAACTGTGACTTGACAACAACAACAAGAAGTCAGGCCACTGACACAAACAAGCTCAGTTCCAGTCATGTGAGGAACCAGAGCCTGTCAGATGGCTTGAGGTCTGGAGTTTGACAAATGGATAATATTATTTAGGAAGTTTTTCCTCTCAGCCCTCAAAGTGTTTTCATTAACATAGTAATCCTTTAAAAGAACTCCCTGTACGGTTGGCCAGGATTATTATTAAGTTTCTCGCCAGAGTAAAGGAATTTGAGATGATGCACCACATCTTATAACAGGCA
>NW_015169782.1:946468-1001432 GCF_001447785.1 Gekko japonicus | reverse complement strand
CATAAATACTGCAAGTTGCAACGAGCGCGCCTGTAGAAGAGGGGAATGCCTCTTCTTACATAACCCCCACACCTTTTACAGCACCCACTTTCCGAAGAGGCATCCCCTCCTCTAAATATTTAACATTTCCCCCTGAAAAGAATGCCTCTTCTTACATAACCCCCACACCTTTTACAGCACACTTTCCCAGAAGAGGCATCCCCTCCTCTAAATATTTAACATTTCCCCCTGAAAATTAACAAATACATCTGCTACGCAATCAATAAATAAATCTACTGTCAGTTTGGTGTAGTGGTTAGGAGCACGGACTCTAATCTGGGAGAACCAGGTTTGATTCCCCCACTCCTCCACATGCAGCTGCTGGTGTGACCTCGGGTCAGTTACAGTTATTTCAGAGCTGTTCTCTCAAGAGCAGTCCTCTAAAGAGCTCTCTCAGCCCCATCTACCTCACGGGGTGGGGGGAGGGGAAGGGAAGGTGACTGTAAACTGTTCTGAGACTCCTTCAGGTAGTGAAGGGTGGGGTATACATCCAATCCTCCTTCTCATGCTCTCTATTGTGGACACTTTTCAAAAACCCATCATCCTTATTGATTGAGCCCTGCAGCCATGGCAATTACACACTACCTGACGTAGAATTCGGCGCTGGCCCGGCCTCCCGTGGTCTCATTCCGAGCTATCCCGAGTAATACCGGGCAGCTCAGGGTGGGTGGAGGGAGGTTAACCTAGAAGGGAAAAGCTGGGTCAGACAGCAGCCAGGGAGGAAAACCCAGAAACCAGCCCAGCCCCATCCTCCGGACCCCCACACCTCGTCCTGTATCTCCCGCAACACGGAGGAGAACAGCTCTTTCACCACTAGCTCTCCAGGGAGGTCCTGGTGGCGGATGGGTCCCTCCGAGGCGGTGTCTCCTGTCACGACCTGAAAAGCAGTGAGCCCCCGGATGGGGAGAGTCAGTTCCATGTTCTGCAGCCCAAGCTTCTGTCCCCTCCCCCATTTTGGGTGCCATGAAGGGCGGCAGAGTGGGAGACAGCCAGATCTGACACACAGCTCACATGATTTCAATGGGGCATATGCAGGGGTCGTTTCGTAGAAAAAGAGCTAGGGGAACTCATTAGCATAACTCATTAGCATATGCCACACCCCCTGACATCACCGGAAGTGTGTCATAAGGCCACACACCCCGCCCCCAACGGTCCCGGCCACCACCGCCAGCCTTGCAAGGGAGGAAGCAACTTACCCTCCCTCTTCTCCTGCCTCCTCCTGGCTGAAGGAGGGCCGGGAGCGGGGTGGCCGGAAGCAGGGGGCAGGGCTTCGTCTTGTGCCCCGCCCCCCGTACCTCACCCGGGGGAACTGAGATCCCCCGCGATCCCCCCCGAAATGACCTCTGGGCATATGTAGGAGAACTCCCACTAGATGTTCCAGGTTAACCAGAGAGAAGGGGAGGTGGCTGTGGCTCAGTGGAAGAACACCTGCTTGGCTTGGCGTAGTGGTTAGGAGTGCGGACTCGGTTTGATCCCCCACTCCTCCACATGCAGCTGCTGGTGTGACCTTGGGTCAGTCACAAGTTCTCTCAAGAGCAGTTCTCAAAAGAGCTCTCTCAGCCCCACCTACCTCACAGGGGAGGGGAAGGGAAAGGAGATGGTAAGCCGCTCTGAGACTCTGAGTGACGGGCGGGATATAAATCCAATCTCCTGCTCTTCTCCTCCCAGGTCCAATCCCCGGCATCTCTAGCTAGGAGATAGCCACTAATGGGAAAGACCTCTGCCTGAAACCCCGGAGAGCTGCTGCCAGTCTGAGTAGACAAGAGTGACTCCGATGGGCCGATAGTCTGATTCAGTATACGGCAGCTTCATGTGTGATCATGTGACGGAGGTAGGACTTTGATTTCTCTGCCGCAGGCTCCACAATATTTTAAATTCATTTCCCTTTGCTGCTTTGGACAATGACAGGAGTCTGCCCCATTCTCTCCCTCCGCCACGGGACAATACCAACCTGCGGTTCAGGATGCCCTCCGGGAATGTCGACCTTCCCCGGCGCCTCTCCTACACACAGACTGCGCCGCAAGAAGACAAACTTATCGTCCGCCGTATGCAGCATGGCTCCCACCCCCAGGGGGTCGGCAAGGTAGGCCTGGCTGTTGCCGAAATCTTCGTGCCCTTGCTGACGCAGCTGCTCAACCCGGCTGGCCAGATTGGTGCCCACAAAGTCCTTGTAGCAGGTGAGGCCAAGGCGGAAGACTAAGCGGCCTCCCTCCTGCTTGATCGAGTGGAGGCGGAATTTGGCCCCGTCGAAGAGCCACGGTTCCTGCTGGCGCCGCGCCGCCCAGGCAGTCTCGATCTGGACCCGGTCCCCGGGCAACTGATGTCGGTCATACAGAGGGGAAAGTTCAGCTCGGACCTGACACTCGGAGATGCCCGAAGGGGAGGTACATTGGAAGATGAGAGAGATCTCTGGATCCATTCTCCAGCTGCCCTGTCCATCTAAGAGCACGGTCCTCAGGGTGTCTGAAAGACAGAAATGACAGCACTTGCCACTTATAGTGCTAGAGTAATTCAAGGCCAATTTTCTGACAGGCACCGGTTTTGGCTTAGCAACTGAGCATCTTTAGAGCATCTGGAGACCCAGCCCTATGAGGAAAGACTGAGGGACTTGGGAATGTTCAGTCTGGAGAAGAGGAGGTTGAGGGGGGGGCATGATTGCTCTCTTGAAGTATTTGAAGGGCTGTCGCTTAGAGGAGGGCAGGGAGCGCGGTTCCTGTTGGCAGCAGAGGACAGGACTCACAATCATGGGTTTAAATTAAAGGCGGGAAGGTACTGGCTGGATATTAGGGGAAACTTCCTTACAGTAAGAGTTGTTCAACAGTGGAATGGGCTGCCTAGGGAGGTGGTGAGCTCCCCCTCACTGACAGTCTTTAAGCAGTGGCTGGACAAACACTTGTCAGGGATACCGGAGGCTGATCCTGCACTGAGCTGGCGCCGCGCCGCCCAGGCGGTCTCGATCTGGACTAGATGGCCTGTAGGACCCATTTCAACTCTGATTCTATGACCTGCTTTTGAGTCTGAAGATCTCAGGTTCAATCCCCCTTCCTCTGTTATCTCCTATTAAAAGTTCTCCAGATGTCGGGGAAAATCCTTTTCCATCTGAGACCCTGGAGAGCAACTGGCAGTCAAAACAGATGATTCTGAACTAGATGGACCACTGGTGATCTCACTTGATATAATCCTTAACAGCTGCCTGACTGCTGGAAGTTTAGATTCAGGTGGGGTAGCCGTGTTGGTCTAAAGCAGAAGAACAAAGTTTGAGTCCAGCGGCACCTTTAAGACCTACAAAGTTTTCTCTGGTCTGGGGACAGGGAAGATAACTCTACACAGCCAATCACCCCACTTCAAAGAAAAAGACGCCGTAAGGTCGAGAGAGGAGACAGATGGAGCACAATAGCAGGGTCTCAATTAATGACTCTCACAATATAAGGATACTTCTGCCTATCCATCTCCACTTTTGGCATATTTATTTCCTTCACTATGTTTCCCCTCTCCTGGAATTAAACCCAAACAAATGGTAACCATATAAACTTTGCGGGTTATTCCTGTTTGGTCCTTGAATCTGTTAAACATCTTCATTATGCTGCATGCTACTTTACTGCTCCCACTCTATCCAGTATGTATGGAGTGGTAATTTCCATTTCATTATATCTGAAGAAGTGTCCATGCACACAGAACCTTATACCTTGAATAAAACTTTGTTGGTCTTAAAGGTGCCACTAGACTCAAACTTTGTTCTGCTGCTAAAAGTTTAGGAGGAATTAAAGGCATGGGGGAAAGGTTGCCACCTTTTTTATTGGGCTTGTTCCTCTACCTCTAAAAGAGACTGACAGAAGACTTAAGCAAACAAAGGTCCTCCTGGTGGGGAAATCAATGACAGCAAAGGCTTTACCAGCTGAATTTCTACGTGTTCAAGCCACTGTTTAAATACAGAGGGTGATAAAGCCAGTGGCGACTATACTCCTTTCTCCAAGGCAGAAATTCAACAACTACAGCTTTCTCCTGTCATTGCATGCCCAAGATACACACCTGCTGAATTTCTGCCTGAAGGGCAAAAGTGTTAAAGGTACGATGGGCGCCCTGCTGGCATGAAAGAGGGAAGCCACCAGCCATAGTAAGTAGCAGCTATGAAGGAATCCTGACCACATGAAAGAAGAGACTGGCTACCTCAGACACAGGGCCCATTCTGTCTAGTATCCTGTTTCCAACCAAGGCCAGGCAGGACGCCCACAAGTAAAAAGCATACCAGCAACCAACAATCCCTCTAAGCTGTGGAGTCTTGTGGGAAAAAATTCTACATTGTGAGCTACTGCATTAAAGTTGTGAGAGAGCGACTTGGCTGCTGCATAAATTACTGTGCTCTGTGGGCATCCTTCCTGAGCTAAGACAAAAATGTGTGAGCCGGAGGCTAAAAAACTGTGAGCTGGCTCACACTAACTCAGCTTAGAGGGAACACTGCCAGCAACTATTGGGTTTTTTCGTGTGTGATGCCGAATGGCCTAATTATCTGTTTTGATCCACCCTGAGCCCGCTTGTGGGGAGGGTGGAATATAAATCTGGAAACAAATAAAAATAAACAACACTCCCCAGTTTGTCTCTAAGGTGCATTGCCTCTGAATGTGGAGGCTCCGCGTATCGATGGCTAACAGCTACCAATAAAAAGGTTATCTTAGGTTAGTGTGGTATCTCGGGGAATAAAATCCATATACTGTCGCTCCCGCTCCTTGATGAGCGAAAAGGCGAAGCCGGAGTAGGGGGGAGGAGGAGGAGGGAGCTTGCCCGGCTGCTTCAGGCCTTCTCCCCCAAGCTGCGCTCTCCGTTGCCGGCCGCACCCGCAGGCAGCCAGACGAGCGCCTTAATTGGCACGCGGCTTTCGCCCATTACCAGCAGCCGGCGCCCCGCGAAGGGGGACCGCGTGTCATTCATTACGAAGTTTTGCACCGTCAAGGCGACGAGAAGCTTAATCGGCGCCTCTGCTGACGGGGCACGTCCCGGGGTGCATCCATGAGCTTGGTTATGCAGATGACATGCAAATCTCGCAAGGCGAGCTGATGGACACCCGATGCGCCTGGCGGAGTCGGCCCGGGGCTGGAGAGAAAGCGCTGCAAAGGGCAGGCAGCCCAGGACCCCCGATCCCGGCAGCGCTGCTGGGGTCTGGAAAGGGCCGGGTCTCGGAAGCTCCTTCTGCCGCCGCTGCCGGCATGCTTACCTCCTGCTGCTGCCTCCCGGAAGGAAGTCGTCTGTTTCGCCGGAGTCGCTTGCTCGGATTGCCTCAGCTCCAGCCGTCCGCCCTGCCGAGTGCATTTCCCGTTGCAGCTCGCCTCTTGCATTGGGAAAGGAAAGGAAGGAAAGAACTCTTGTGCGCCTTTATCACATGTGGAGATGGCATGGGGAGGTTGCCAACTGACCACGAGATTGGCATCCAGGCCTGCTGCTGTGCCACTGAATCCTTTTCACGGCACAGGAATATAAATGGTTGTCAGTTTACTTAATTATACGTGCTGCTGGTCTGGCCTGCTGATGCCCTTTTGCTAGAGATGCCAGCCTCCAGGTGGGACCTGGATCTCCCGGAATTACGTCTGATCTCCAGACGGTAGAGTTCAGGTCCCCTGGAGAAAGCAGCTTTTTTGGGAGGTTGGCATTATACTCTGCTGAGGTCCCTTCCCCTCCCCTGTCCTCTATAGGCTACACCCCAAGATCCTCTACGAATTCCCCAGCCCTGAATTGGTCCCCATTACGGTTGCCAGCTCCAGGTTGGGAAATACTTGGAGATTTTGGGGGTGGAGCCTGAGGAGGGTGGGATTTGGGGCATAATGCCATAGAATCCAACTTCCAGAGTGGCCATTTTCTCCAGGAGAACTAATCTCTGTCACCTGGAGATCAGTTGTAATAGTGGGTGATCTCCAGCCACCACCTGGAGGTTGGCAACACTGGTACCCCTATGGTGGGTTGTTGTCAGCTGTTGGACAACTCAGTTCAGCCTGTTGTTGTGCCTTTAACAGCAGTTTAATTGGAAGAAATATGCAGCTGAAGCCTTTCAGGGAATGGAAACGGAAGCTTTTCTGCACATCAGGCTGCTTTTAAAGGCACAGAAGAGGGCAATGGTTTGAAAGTAGGCAACCCTTTGCACAGTTGTGATCACTCAGTGTTGGATTCTCTGGACTTGGTCCTGCCAGGGAACCACGAGAAAAGTGGCAGAGTGCTCAAAGGCTTTAATGCAGCAAAGCTGGGACTAGGTGTGGCAGCAGACTTTATAAAGTTTCTAGTCAGTAATCAGAATCAATAAATTTTATTAAGGGAAAGACATTCTGCAGAGTGCAGGTAAAAGATAGTTATAGATTACCTATTCTAGCTAACTAGATGGTGCTGGATGCTGGACAGATGTCCAGCCTGCATAGTGCAAGATGGAGAGATCATGATTCATGCACCTTCTTTGTGGGTGTGTAACAGAGAAGTGTGAGAGAGCAGAAACAGAGGAAATTGCCCCTAAGAGCAGCATTCTACTTCAAAGTAAAGGATCAGATAGCAGGAAGGAAAGGATGCTCTATGTGTCAGAGTGTGTGACAGAGAAGTGTGAGAGAGCAGAAACAGAGGAAATTGCCCCTAAGAGCAGCATTCTACTTCAAAGTAAAGGATCATATAGCAGGAAGGAAAGGATGCTCTATGTGTCAGAGAATCATAGAGTTGGATAGAAGGGACCTCTAGTCCAACCCTCTGCACAATGCAGGAAGTTCACAGCTACCCCTCCCCCCACACCCCCAGTGACCTCTGCTCTGTGCCCAGAAGATGGCAAAAATACCCTCCAGGTTCCTTGGTCAAACTGGCCTGGAGAAAATTGCTTCCCGACCTCTCTATCTGTCTAAACTCTTTGGTGTCATCTCTCAGGTCTGAGACAGGAGACAGTGCAAAGTCCTCCACTTCCAACACCCCCTTTCGCTGTCTTGTGGCTCAGCCTACAAGATTCTCTTCTGTCTTAGAGTCTCAAAGCATTTTCTAAGAAGTGGCTGAGGGAGTACATCTGCAGACATCTCTTTTGTTGGGCAGTAGGTCAACTTGACAATGTCTTTTTTTCCTGCAGTTCTCTCACTAGGTGATACTTCATGTCAGTGTGCTTGGTGCACATGTTCAAGGACATCTGAATGCAGCTTTGGTTGTCTTCATACACTAGGGTGGGCTCAACACAAGTGGTGACAGAGATAGGATTTTGCTTGGTGCAGATTTTCGTGGGTTGATGTTGCTTGTTAACTGCCTCTGCTCCTGTGCTTTCAATCAATAGACTGATTTATAGATACTAAACAGGAAAAATTTCCCTCACAATTTTATCTCAACGGTAGGCAAACTTTCACCTGCTGAACATCCATTTGCTGTTAAGGGCAGAAAAGCTGAGCCATTAATAAAGATGGCAGTCCTGGATCAGAGCCTAGTGCAGTCCTAATTACTTGAATCCCCCCCCAAACTGGAATATGTGTGTGGAGGAAAAATATCAGCTAGATTATACGATCACAGGCGTCACACTGCCGACCATCCTCAATCCATATTTTCTGGGCTAACGGCTTTCCGATACTAAATCTGATTCCGTTTTTGACCTTGTAATGGATGTTAGGTGCTCAGGAGTGATGTAAAAACAAGCGAGCCCTTGGGTTTGGTGTTACAAGATTATGACTCTTCAATTTAATTACAAGGCAAAGACTTTCCCATTTGGTCTGAGTTACGACGTGGAATGCAATCTTAGCAGTTTAATATAAATATGTTTTGGCAGTGAAGGAGGGAGGATTGCCTGGTTACCTAGCCCTTAGGACAGCCAGAGAATTGTTTCTTGTCTTGGGCTACGCCGTTTAGTCAGGTAGATTAATGGATCAAAACCCTGCTCAGCAATTAAAAATCCCTCCCCCAGTTTACTGGGAAACAGGTACTTTCCACTCTTATTTTATTTTAATATACAGACTTACAAACCGGTGTGCAGTATTTGGGAGTTGGTAAACTTTGGTTTGATGCCTTCTGACCAGAATTAGGTTAGTCAACCTCCAGGTGGTGGCTGAAGATTTCCTGAGATTACAATTTATTTTATTTATTCATTTATCTTTGGATCAGTTAACTTGGAGAAAATGGCTACTTTGGAAGGTGGACTCTATGAGATTATACCTCGTTGACGTCCCTCTCCTCCCCAAACCCCATCCTCCTCTGGCTTAGCTTTGCCAGCTCCAGGTTGGGAAATACCTGGAGATTTTGGAGGTGGAGCCTGGGGAGAGGAGGGACCTCAGCAGGTATGATGTCATAGAGTCCATCCTCCAAAGCAGCCATTTTCTCCAGGGGAACTGATCTTGGTCACGTAGAAATCAGTTGTAAAAGCAGGAGATCTCCAGGCGCCACCTGGAAGTTGGCAACCACACTCAGGCCCCACGCCCACTATCCAGGTATTTCCCAGCCTGGAGCTGGTAACTCTAATTAGAGGTTCATGGGGGGGGGATCCCCCATATAGAAAATCCCTGCGCTAACAGATCAAAGAAAACCCTTCCTGACAACTAGTTTTCTGTGTGGAAGGATTTTTTTTTTAAAGGAAGAACACTTAATCATCTGAGCTCTCATCTGCAGCCCAAAATGGCAGAGTCTAGATAAGATTTATAACGTCAGTGAGAGTCAAACCAGATGAACTGCTGAGTGTTTCATGATCAAATCTCTAGCATCTTTTTAAACTAGTTAGACGGGGGAATCGGGTGGGGGTTTTTTTTGCCCTGTGCCATTTCCCCAGCCTCAAACTGCCCTTGAGTTATTAATTTGCCCCACTGCAGGAAACACGGGGGGGGGGGATTTTTAAAAAGCTTCTGTCCATCCAAACCCTGGCATCTCCCTTGCCGTGACCCCCCTCGAGAAATGAGCTGAACGTTCCCTGTTATCTCACACACAGGAGGGAACACGGTGTCTGTGGTGACACACACACACAGCCTCTGGGGACAAAATGTCCTGTCCCCCTTTCAGAACTGTTGTTTTTTTATGAATATGCAAAAAAGTATGCAGATTTAAGGGAGGAGGTTGTGGTTCAGAGCACCTGCTTTGCATACAGAAGGATCCTACAGTCAGTCTCTGACATCTCCAGCTGAGGTCTTCTGCAGGGGCAGACGGGTGGGGTGGGGGGAAGAGCCCAAGAAAAGGGCCTTGTTTCCAGCCCTCACAATCACAGGGGGACGAAAGAACCTGCCTCTTTAGCCCTGTGCCTCATTGGGCTTGACTGGGCTTCTGCATGGGGCTTGGCAGGGCTGTGTACCTCTTCCCTGCCCAGTGTGTGGCTTAGTGGCGCTGTCTGCCTCCTTCCCCACGTGTCAGGGGTCTCAGCGGGGCAGCATGCTTCCTTCCCTGCCCAGCATGGGCCTCAGCGGGGTCATGTCTGTCTGTCTTTGTGCAACACAGGGCGTGGGGCTGATGGCTTGTGGCTGTGGCAGCTGCCCTTGTAGGGTTGCCAGCCTCCAGGGGGTGGCTGGAGATCTCCTGGGATTAGAACTGATCGCCAGGCAACAGTGATCAGTTCCCATGGAGAAAATGGCTGCTTTGGAAGGCGGGTTCTATCACATTCTATCAACTGAAGTTCCTCATCTCCCCAGACCCCACCCTCTCTAGGTTCCATCCCCCCCAAACCTCCCGGTCTCTGCCGGCAGATGCTGGAAAATCCTCTTCTATGCCTGAGACCCTGAAGAGGTACTGGGCTCTGTAGACGTGGTCTGAAGCAATGTATGTTATGCTTCAATGTGGCCCACTGGGAGAGCACACACTTTGTGTGTTTGAGCCGGGCTCTGTAGACCAGTGGTCTGAAGCAGATGTATGTTATGCTTCAATGTGGCCCATTGGGAGAGCACACACTTTGTGTGTTTGAGGTTCAGCCCTGACAACTCCAGTTAAAGAATATCACCTAACAAGTGTTCTGAAAGTACTTTTTTAAGGAGGCCTGGGAGCATTGGTGCCATTCAGAGCAGACCTTTTTGAGCCTCTGGGCACCTTTGGAGTTCTGACCCAGTGTGATGGGTGCAGCCACAAAATGGCTGCCGCAGGAAGTGGAGCCAGGCACAAAATGGCTGCCACGGCCTACCTTCAGTCACACTGTGAAGGTCCCTATGCTGTGGTGGCAGCTACTGCCAAATCAACATTTTTTTTACAAATCTTCATGGCCAATCAGAAGCCTTGCCGGACAAAAGCCCCACCTGGCCCTGCTCACGTTTTAAAAACACTTGGCAAGCACCAGGAAAGGTGCTGGGGAAAGCCCAACTCCCATGGCACCATGCTGGGGAATGCTCGAGTAGACAATACCAAGTTAGAAGGACCAGTGGTCTAACTTGATAGAAAATAGCATCATATACTCAGTTAAAAATATATGGTGATTCAACAAAGTTTTTATTTTAATCGGGTCGCTGCCTTACCTGTGTTGACTCCTACTTCTTCTCCAGAAAGAATCCCCTTTGCAGTACCAGCAGCACCATAAACAAATGTCAACATTCTCCATCCTTGAGAAGTCTGGATTGACAGTCTCCATCTCTGAGAAGCTACAGTGCGAGATTACAGAAGAGGACAGGTGCTGAAGAGTTCATTCAGGTTTCAGATGAAGGAAAGGGAGACTGATGAATCCAATTAGAATCAAGACAGCATTAACAAAGAGATAGATGAACCCCATCAAAAGTCATCAAGAAAAAGATCTTTCATGGAGAAACACCCGCAGAGGCGGCCTGCTCCTTTATCAGATGGAAGTGCGGTTGATTTTCCCTTTTACACGTGCTGGTTGTTTCAGGGCCATTTCTGTAAATATAAAAACATAACACCCTTGTATCTCTATGCTCTCTGGAATAATATTGGTATATATAAAAGTCAGTTTCTGATACACTCCAGTTGTCCTTATTTGTCACAGACTGTCTCTGCTTTCTGGTCCCTCTCCATAGTATATCAGCATTCCTATTTTGTCCTTTGTTTTGTCTTTTTCAGGAAAGGACATCTGGTTCAAATATTGTTACTGTGAGTTGCTGGCAATGTCAGGACTGAGCTCTTTTCTAGGATTTCTAAAAGTTACATCTCTAGGTAAGGAAGGGATGCATCTTTTCTCTAGGGCACAAGAACAGTCATGCAAACGCATGGACATTAAGGTGCCATTGCAATTCACAGCCAGCCATTTCATAACCTGCCTCTACTGAAGTGTATTTTGTGCAGCTGTTAAAATCTTGTCATTTTTTTCAAACATAGCTTTGCCTTCTTTACTTTCTTAGCCTTTAAATCAATTGAGGATAAGCTGCTGCAAAGTATTATTATTATTATTTATTTATCATACAGCAGTTACACACAGGAAGCATATAATAATATAAAATATGTAACCAAGTTGATACAATGGGCATGCAGATGGATTGGGCAATCCCCCTAAATGCTAATATCTAAATATTCAATCCACTCAGTCCAGCTCGGGAGAGTTCAGAAGGCTCTGTCACATATCCCTGGAAATCACGACACTCACATTCTTGTGACAGATGGAAAATAGTTTGCCGGGCTGCACCACAATCACATTAAAGTTCTGGTATTTTGCCCCATTTAAACAACAGGTCTGCACAGCTGCCAAAGCCTGTTCGTATTCTATTAGCCATTGTTTTTCATACTTTACGTGGCACTTGAATCCTGCAGGCCTCTCGTTGTTGATCAGGTTATGGATATTTGGTGGAACCAATTACATCCATGTTTGCAACCATTCATTCCCTAGATCGAAATTTTGTGATTGCAGGAGCTGTGCAGATCTTATTGCTGGGTGTCGGGATCTTAAGTTTGGACAGGCCCGCATCGGCCATGTCTTTGTGGATGGGCAACTCTCTGTTTTCAATTATCTTTCTATATTCATGAAGAAGAGCATCTGCTGCAGAGTAAACGAATACAGAGTGGATTCAGTAGACCTTTCAGCCACAAGCAATAGCAATAGTGTGTTTGGTGGGGGTCAGGCATGACGCTTGGTATCAGACTTGGGGTGTCCCTTTTTCTGTCATCCACAAAACATTGGAGGGCGCTTGCTCTAGCCTGAACAGCCATGACTAGCCTGATCTCATCAGAGCTTGGAAGCTAAGCAATGTCAGCCATGGGTGGGAGACCGGGGTTGTTTGCAGAGGAAGCTAATGATGAACCACCTCTGCTCATTTCTTGCCAGTTTGGTGTAGTGGTTAAGTGTGCGGACTCTAATCTGGGAGATGAACCGAGTTTGATTCCCCACTCCTCCACTTGCACCTGCTGATGTGACCTTGGGTCAGTCACAAGCTCTGGCACAGCTGTCCTTGAAAAAGAGCAGTTTGTGTCAGATCTCTCTCAGCCCCACCCACCTCACAGGGTGTCTGTTGTGGGGAGGGGAAGGGAAAGGAGTTTGTAAGCCACTCTGAGACTCCAAGTGAAGGGCGGGGTATAAATCCAATCTCTTCTTCTTCTCTTCTTCTGCCTAGAACATCCCATGGTCCTAGGGTCACTGTGAATTGGTTACGACTCCATAGCATGCAATTATCACCATGCATTGATTGAGACTTGGCGACACACTTCACTTTATAGTGCTCGAGGTGCTGTCACATTGCAGCATGACAACAAACAGACCCAGAATTCACTGACTGTTTCCTGTTCTACTTCTGGCTGCAGGGGTTACTGCTGTACAGCGGTTACCAGCAATCTTGGGTTCCCTACCCAGCTTTGCAGGAGGGGATTATGACCCTACGTGGGAAAATTAATCTTGCTTCCCATCTCTCACTTACTTCACTGTGCACAACACCCCTCTGGCAATGGTTCCATTCACTAAGCGATTTGCCCCACAAGAGGCTGCCTCTAATCTGATTTGTAATTGGCACTAATTAACTTTAATCTCAGTGGGAACACTTTAGGAGGACAGATAACATTTGGGGAGGGGGACATTTGCTGTTAGTTCTCTGAAGTATCCCAAAGCGCCGTAACTAGCCCAATTTTGTTTCACCCCTGCTGTTGTGCCTTTAATAGCAGCTAGGGTTGCCAAGTCCCCACCTGGGCACCAGTAGGGGATGGGGGTGGGGGAGTGTTGCCAGACCCAGATTGGGAAACTCCTGGAAAGTTGGGGATGGAACCTGGGGAGGACAGGACCTCAGTGGGGTACAATACCATAGAGTCCACCGTCCAAAGCATCCATTTCCATCAGGGGAACTGATCTCTGTAGTCTGGAGATAAGATGTAATTCTAGGGGATCCCCAGGTCCCACCTGGAGGCTGGCGTCCCTAACATCGGCAGGGATCTCTCCATGCCCTGAAAAGTTTCACCTGCTGGTTTTGAGAGCTCAAACTGGTGCCACAGCCATAAAAGCAACATGAAGAGGGGTGCTTTTTGTTTGTTTTTTCTTGATCAGATGCACATTTAAATAAGGTTATTAGCCTGTTCCTCCACACGCCGAGACACTGGATCTCTGTCTCTTTTTTTAAATGCCACAATGGGCAGATCAAGTTTTACTAACCTTGAGGATACAGGAACGTAAAAACCTTTGACCACTGAACTTCTGTCCTGTTGTGAGAAATACGAGAACCCCCACCAGAAAAAAAAAGGCAATTGAGTAATTAATTTGCTACTTCTCTTGCTGGAACCAGAGACACTGCTTAAGGCCTCCAAAGAAAGGCCAAAGTGAGGGCACCTTACAAAAGCCCCCCCCCCCCATTAGGCCAAGCAAGGCCTAAGATGACAGGTTTTAGGCACCCTGTTGTGTATGGTTGCCAGCCTCCAGGTGGGGCCTGGGGATCTCCTGCTTTTACAACTGATCTCCAGCTGACAAAGATCAGCTCCCCTGGAGAAAATGGCTGCTTTGAAGGGTGCACTCTATGGCACTGTAAATATGCTGAGGCCCCTCCCCTCCCCTCCCCTCCCCAAACCCCAACCTCTCCTGGCTCCACCCCCAAAGTCTCCAGGTTTTTCCCAACCCAGACCTGGCAACCCTACTTCTTTGTCAGTACATTTCAGGTAATATAAATATATTTTTCACCGAGATGATAATTGGATTTTATACCTCAGACTCCAACAATGTCATTTTAAGCAGAGTTAGGTCATTCCTGTGTCCACTGAAGCCCATGGTCTTTGAATAGTGTAAATCCGCTTAGAATTTCGTTGCACATCTCTTAGGTTTGGTCAGGGCTCTTTTTGTAGAAAAAGCCCAGCAGGAAACCATTAGCATAATAGGCCACACCCAACAGCAGAAACTCATTAGCATATTAGGCCACACCCCTGACAGCACAGCTCATTAGCACATTAGGCTGCACTCCCATGATGCCAGGTGTGGTCATCCAGCCACACCCACCTTTTGCTTCTTATTCTGTTTACCTTGTTTGTTGTCAAAACCCAGGGCCTTTTTTTGTAGCAGGAACTCCTTTGCATGTTAGGCCACACACCCCTAATGTAGCCAATCCTAATGAGTTCCTGCTGGGCGTGGTCAACTTGGGAGCCAGCCGGAACTCCGTTCCTGTGCGTTCCTGCCCCAAAATAGCCCTGGGTTTGGTTCCAAAAAACTGCTGTTGTAGAGTTTACTGGGAGAGAGCAGCAGGAGGCCTTTCACATCTCATTCCCATTCAAACTGGAGTTGCCAACAATTAAATGACCCTGTTCGGTATGCTACTGTGCTTTTAATAATAGTCAGATATCCAGAACTTAGCATGTAAACCTCTCCACAGCATGAAGCAATGGGTTATTGTGGGAGGATAAGCAAACAAAATGGAGTCTGGCCTCCATCCCTGACATTATCCACCTGTGAGTGGCAGCCTAGGGTTGCCAGCTCTGGTTTGGGAAATACCTAGAGATCTTGGGTGTGGAGCCAGTGGATGGCGGGGTTTGGGGAGAAGAAGAAGAAGAGTTGGTTTTATACCCTGCCCTTCACTACCCGAAGGAGTCTCGGGGCAGCTTACAATCACCTTCTCTTTCTCTCCCCACAACAGACATCCTGTGAGGTAGGTGGGGGAGAGAGCTCTGAAAGAACTTGTGACTGACCCAAGGTCACCCAGCTGGCTGCATGTGGAAGAGTGGGGAATCAAACCCAGTTCTCCAGATTAGAGTCTGGTGTCCGCCGCTCTTAACCACTACACCAAACTGGGTGTTCAGTGGGATATAATGCCATACAGTCCACTTTCCAAAATGGCCATTTTCTCCAGGTGAACTGATCTAGGTTGCCCGGACATCGGTTGTAACCCCAGGAGATCTTCAGCCACTGCCTGGAGTTTGGCAACCCTAAGTGACATTTCCTGTTAAAGGCACAGCTACAAGTGCATGTTCGAAAGTCAGCAATTTTATCTGAAACCATAAATTGCAAGAGACAGCAGAACCTCTCTGGTGGTTTCCTCAGCTTCAGGAACTAGCCCACAGCCTCTGGCGAGCACCTTTTCCTTTGTGAAATAAATATTCCACCATCACCCCATGACATATTCTTTAACCTCTCTTTCACACCATGTGGCAGTCCCGCCTCCCTGCCCTCAGGAGACAGATCTTCGGCTCCCTTGACAACAAGCGCTCCTTCCTCTGGCACTTCCGCTTCACAGGCCTGACTGAGTCCATTGTGAAGAGAAACCCTCTTGAGAGAATGGGGACCATTGTGCCCCTCCCAAAGAATGAAGTCACTGTAACAATTTTGACAAAAGTGTGTTTTGTTGGCCGGTTGCGCTGCACCCTCTCCTTGGCACGATTCCCATAATTAGCGCTAAGCAATTGTGGTCTCTCTTCGGCAAGTTGCTTTAGAGAGCACTGCTTCCTATGGAGTCCCTCACGTCAAGACAGACAAGTCCGGCAAAGGGCCTGACATTTCTTACCCCGTGAACCCTCTATTTTCCTTGTACATTTGCATATTGTTGTAAAGCGGCATTAGTACAGTTTGCGTCAGCGATTATTAGGTGGAATCGTGTGTCTAGATCACAAGGTTTTTTGTGTGTGTATGTGTGTTGACTCTGGACAATTTGGCTGTTAACGGCGAGACAACGGTTAACACACATGAGATGGGAAAGCCGTTCTTTTGATGAAGATCCCAACACACAAGCCAAGGTGAAGGGGCCATAGTCTGAAGCTGAGAGTCTTCCTTCCCAAGCCCCAGATGTGTGATAATTCTGTCAGGCTGCCAAATTGTAATTCTGAAACTATGAAAAACTTAGTCTGTAGTTAGAGCCGGGGCTCCTCAGGATGACCATCCTGATAGAGTGTTCTTCTTTTTCTTTTGGGGGCCAGTTCAGGGGAAGAGTCTAATGGATCAGTTTGTGAAGCCAATAAAACTAAACAAACAGTGTCTGCCTCCTGATATCTCATCTCATCAACACTGTACCTATCTCATCTCATCAACACTGTACCTACTATCAATCAAACTTAGGGATGCCAGCCTCCAGGTGGGACCTGGGGATCCCCTGGAATGACAGCTCATCTCCAGACTGCAGAGATCAGTTCCCCTGGAGGAATGGAGGCTTTGGATGTTGGACTCCATGGCACTGAGCCCCACTGAGGTCCTTGTCCTCCCCAGGCTCCATCCCCAAATCTCCAGGAGTTTCCCAACTTGGATCTGGCCACTCTACCACGCATCCCCTGCCAGTGGCCGTGTGTGTGTGTGTGGCAACCATGATCACACCCAAAGTCAAAATACAGAATGGGCAGGAAAAATACCTAATTAACTGATGTTTGGAAGTGACAGAAAGTAACAGAAAAAGGCATTTGCCTGTGTCCAGAAATATTCCGAGGCCAAGCCCTACACTGCATCCACACATCCTGTTGTATATTGTGCTATCTATTGCTGCATTGATGCAATCATTGCAATGGTAATTTCCTATGCAGAAAAGCCTTGTGGCTCCTACCTTGTGGAACGGCTTGCGTGAGGAGGTCAGGACAGCTCCCACTCTTCAGGCCTTCCGCAAACTATGCAAATAGGGTTGCCATCCCCCCCCAGGGGTAGGGATTTCCCTGCTTTTGGGGCCCCCAATCTGCCGCCACGGGGGGGGGGGGGGGGGGGGGGGAGCCCCGTCCGCACCAATGTGCCCGGCATGATAACATCAACTGGAGGGTGCAAGGGGACGCTCTAGCTATTTAGAAAAAACTCAATAGTAACCATCGTTTTTTCTCAAATGGTAGAGTGTCCCCTCCCCACAATGTGCCTCGCACGATGATGTCACTTCCGGGTGATGTCATCACTCCAAGAAGAAGAAAGAAGCCCCCACTAGAACAAACCAAGGACCTGGCAAGCCTATATGCAAAACTGACGTATTCAAGAGAGCTTTTCTGTGCAAGTAATAGGGTTGCACTGCACAAAATGGTTTTACAAATTTGCTTGGATGAATGTTTAAAGACTGTGGTCAATACTGTTGTGTATAGCTTCTTGTAAGTAGGATCCTACTTATGTCATTTTTCTACTGCTTAATGTGTCATGTGAATACTTATGGAGGGTGCAAGGGGACGCTCTAGCAATTTAGAAAAAACTCAATAGTAACCATAGTTCTTTCTCAAATGGTAGAGTGTCCCCTCCCCACAATGTGCCTCGCACGATGATTTCACCTCCGGGTGATGTCATCACTCCAAGAAGAAGAAAGAAGCCCCCACTAGAACAAACCAAGGACCTGGCAAGCCTATATGCAAAACTGACGTATTCAAGAGAGCTTTTCTGTGCAAGTAATAGGGTTGCACTGCACAAAATGGTTTTACAAATTTGCTTGGACGAATGTTTAAAGACTGTGGTCAGTACTGTTGTGTATTGCTTATTGTAAGTAGGATCCTACTTTCCTACTGCTTAATGCGTCATGTGAATACTTACACTATGCTTCAGTTCTTTTTGCTGGTTGCAGACTTCTAACAACCTAACACACTGATTATTGAATGCCCCATTTTGTTGATTGTACTGGCTCATTATGTGTAATTCACCTTGAGTCCCTGTGAGAAAGGTGGACAACGAATAATGTAAAATAAGTAAATAAAATTCAGTTGGGAATTGCGAGAGTGCAACCGTAGCGCAAGATGTGCAGATGCAGCTCCAGCAAACTTGGGCTCATTAATTCTGTGGCAGGCAACCAGTGGCCCTCAGGTGAAATTTGGCTCATGGACGGTGGGACCATCATTGGCCTTTCTTCTAGTGCAGTGGTGGCGAACCTTTGGCACAGGTGCCAGAGGTGGCTCTCAGAGCCCTCTCTGTGGGCACGCGTGCCATCGCCCCAGCCAGGCCCAGACCATCATTAAAGTGTCAAACTCTCTGCCAAATAATTTTAAGTAAATGAAAGCATTTGGAATTGCTTTCCTTACTTTGTTTGGATCATCTTAAGTTAATGTATGAATTGTTTTTTCTAAAGTAAAACCTCAGTATTCATGTTAAATTGCCGTGTTGGCACTTTGCAATAAATAAGTGGGTTTTGGGTCGCAGTTTGGGCACTCGGTCTCTAAAAGGTTCACCATCACTGTTCTAGTGGATTCAAAGGGGGAGTAATTTAAATTTAGGAAACCACCTCACAGCTGACCTCTGGAGGCAGGAGCCCTGAATGCCCCCTGTAAGATAGCGGATGCTGGGCCAGATGGACCTCTAGCCAGATGCAATTCTTCATAGGAATAATTCCAAGAAATACATGGGGTTGTATGCCCTGGTTTGTTTCATGTAGGGTAGCCAACTGTAGTCCTTATTTTTTGTGTGTGTGTTGGCCTTACTCCGGGGCTTTTAACAACTGCCAGACAGCACATAATGTTAATCAAGTAAAGCCTTTCCAACTGTTTGTGGACATGCCAGGAAAAGTGTTACTTTGCTAATTTTCCATGTACTAAAAGGCAAAGGAATAGGGCCAGTGACGAAAAGTGCCCGGATGTCGCTTCCTCCCTCCGCCCTTTCCCGAAAGGGGCGGGGCCAAAGTCGGCCGGAGACAAGGAGTCGGTCGGGGGCGTCAAAATGGCGGCCGAGGCCCGCGCGCCAAGTGTGAGTTTCTGTAGTAACCGCCGTGTCCCCACCATTACCAGTCCCTCCTTTCTCCGGCAACGTCCCCTCGTTGTTTTTTGGGGTGTGTGTGTGTGGGGAGCTGGTTTAATGACGTCCCAGCAACGCATCCCGCCCATTCATTTCCACGCTATTCAAAATTGTCATTGCTCAACTTTATTCTTACCCCCCCCCCCCCCCCGGGACAGTCTCCCCCCCCGGGCCAATCTGTCTTCATTTACCCCGCTGTTATCTCACCTTTACTCGTTCTTCAGACTAGTGCTGCGCTTACCACTGGTGTCACCCCCTTATTCTACCCCGGAAGTGTCTGCCCTCTTACTTAGAGTTCCGCTCTTCAGATTCTTGACCCCCTCCGCCGGCTTAACTGTTTATATTTTGGGAATTCTGCACCGTGCACGTAATAGAAACTATGGGGGGCGCGCGCTATGAGTATGTTTATTTTTTTCTGCGAAACTAAAGCTTGTAACTGTGTTGGTGTGTTAGGAGAAAAATCCCCCCTAACAATGCAACCTTTTTATTAGGAGCGGCCAAATTGTTACCACGTAGTTAACAAGCTTTTGAGTTCGCCAGATCTCTTCATCAGGCTGCGTGTTCCGTTCAAAACATGGAAGTAGGGGAGGGAGAGCAATACGAACTTCAGGGCACGACGATGGAAGAATTTTGTGATCCGCAGCAACTTCTGTCAGTGTTAAATTCACAAACCAAAACAGGCTGGGCTGCGGTGGCTTGAGAAATTACTGGAGGTTTTGTGGTAGTGTCCTGGGGTGGGGAAGGTAGAGTTTGGGGAAGAGAGGGAGCTCAGTGGGGGTGTGATGCCTAACTAGAGTCTGTCCTCCAAAGCTGTCATTTCCTCCAGGGCAGCTGATCGATGTAGCCCAGAGACCAATTCTAATTCTGGGGAAACTCCTGGCCTCACAGGGAAGTTGGCAACTATATAGTGTACTTGTAGCCATATGTTATGATGGTTAGACTAGGACCAAGGAAACCCAGGTTCAGATGCTCGCTCTGCTAAAAAGTTCACTGGATGATCTTGCACCAGCCACTGTTCTTCAGCCTAGGTACCTGGTAGAAATGTTGTGAAGATAAAATAGAGGCAGTGAGAACCATGTATAGGAGTTACTCCTACTCTTTCACAGCGGAACTGTATGTCATAGAGTTCTGAGGGTAAAATGGAAGAGGGGAGAACCATTTAGAGCTCTTTGGTTACAACAGCCTAGAGGGGGGAAATGCCTTGCCCCTTTAACAGAGGCCTGATGTGTGGAAATGGACATCTGAAGCTTTTAATGGCATAGAGGAAATAACATCCCATTAAGCCTCTGTTAAGGGGCAGGACATTTTCCTCCAGGTTGTTGGCAACCATATATAGGAGGGAAGGGCAGGAGAAAAATACAATAGTTATTATGACCATTAGATATGAGCTTGACTGGTGTTCAAAGTCTGTACTGAAATAAAACGAGGGTTAATTTACTATTTATGTAGCATTGTCAGTGTTCACAGTGCTTTCCAAAGTAAGATATGCTAATGTGGAGGAGTTCCTTGCCTTTGGGGTGTAAAATTTCAGAAATTTTGGAGGCACTGGGGGAGATGTATTATTTCCTGGGGGGGGGAAATGAAAATTTTACAAAAGATGAAAATCTAGGTAATTCTAACATTGCTGTCAAACCGAAACCTGTCTTGTTGTTTTAACAACATAAAATGTGTCATTTCGTTTATAGCTAGCATATAAAATTGTATTGGCAAACGTCTGCAATTAAATGTACAAATACCTTTTTTCTACAAGCAAAATTGCAAATACAACCAATACTAGATTGACAGAAAGCTACAAACTGCTGTACCTATGCTATCTTGGTGGTGGAAAGTACAGTCAAGTTGCAGTTAACTTCTGGTGACCCTATAGGGTTTTCAAGGCAAGAGACATTCAGAGGTGGTTTGCCATTGCCTCCCTTTGTGTCATGACCCTGGTCTTCCTTGTTGGCCTCCCACCCAAATGCTAACCAGGGCTGACCCTGCTTAGCTTCCAAGATCTGACGAGATCGAGCTAGCCTGGGCCATCCAGGTCTATGCTGTTTTAGCACAGTTCATTAATTGCAATGTTTTTTCTTACAGGATTTTTTTCAGTGCTTCCCCAAATTTCCCACTAGAAAAATGGGGGGGGGGTTCCTTCAGATTTGTATGTGCTATATGTTTTAAGTTAGTAAAACCTTGTATTAAAATAATTTCACTCCAAAGTAAAAACGCTTCGTTGAAATATGTCATCTGAAAACAACAGTCCTCAAGAAAAATGGGATTCCTCCCCCCCCTTGGAATTTTTCCATTTTTCCTGGGCCTTCAAATTTCTATGCCTGCCCCAATTAATTTATAGTCTAGGCTGCATATGAGAATAAATAACAGGGAGCATTGAGGAGCCAGTAATGAATGCAGTAAAGGTCCATTGATTAACCGATTCGTACATTTGAATAAGCCCTTAAATGTTGCCCTTGTTTTGTAGACTAATACAATATGAATTACTGGACCGTGGGTCCCCAGCGTGGTGCCTGTGGGCACCATGTCTCCCACTGATACCTTTCTTGGGTCTGGCCAAGAGTTTTGAGAAAGTGGGTTGGACCAGGTGGGGCTTTTGCCCAGCAGAGTGTCTGATTGGCCATTAGCGATCAGATTGATTGTGCGGCTTTTTTAAAAGCCACTTTGGCGACACCTGCTACCACAGCACAAGGATCTTCACTGTGTAAGGTTGCCAGCCAATAGCTGACAGCTGGCAAGGATTCTTGGGGAATGGGGACATGGGGTGGGGGACTGATGGCACAACAGCATGATGTAACTTCTCAGGGGAAATCTGGAAGTGATGCCACGCCTCTCTAGGAGTTGGTGGAAACTGTAAAACCATAGAGTTCCAGGAGAGTGGCATGGTGTCACTTCCACCATTGCTCCGAAATGATGTCGCAGGCGATTTCTAGAGTGTTGTGATGTCATTTCCACCATCACCCCAAAGTGAGGTCACAGGGTCATGCAAACGGCAATTTTTAAAATTAATTTTCCTCCCATTGCCTCCTCCAATACCTGCTGGAAATCCCTTTCCCACATCCTCTCCATTACTGTGCTCAGCATCAGCGTCTTCCCAGTCCACCCTTTTGGTTCCTTACGAAGTTGAAACCCTGTCAGTGTATTACCACAACACACGGTCTCACGATCCTGAGATCCAGTATGTAGTGGATAGGGTGTCTGAGGGATCTTGGGCAAGTCACTCTCTCTTTGTGTACCCTGGTAGTGGTGGAAAGTACAGTCAAATTACAGTCAACTTAATAGCAACCCTGTTAGGGTTTTCAACTCAAGAGACATTCAGAAGTAGTTTGCCATTGCCTGCCTCTGCACAGCAACCCTGGACTTCCTTGGAGGTCTCCCATCCAAGTGCTAACCCGGGCCGATGTTCCTTAGCTTCCGAGATCCGAGGAGATCAGGCTGGCCTGGGCCATCCAGCTCATGGTTTGCATAGCCTGTCTCACAAAATCATTGAGAGGGTAAAATGGGGGTGGTTAGAGCCAGGGACTTAAAGTTCCTTGTAGGAAGAAGAATAGAAGCAAGTGTAATACGTCTTCACAATGTGCTGCTGACCTGTGACTAAATCCAAGATTTTCACTGATAGAATTTATTCTTGCTGGCATTGTTCCCATAATAATCTGTCTCCCTGCCCTAGAAAAACCCCTGTTTTGATGGGGTGATTTAGTATTCGGTAGTGTGACATCAGGGTACAGGGCAGTTATCTGGGCAACATAAGAAAGATCAGACCCTTTGCTTCAAGGGCAGCAAGGAATGAATGTGTGAGCACTTAACTGCAGGAAGGAGAAGGCATTATGACCTCATAGCCATTCTCCTCCCTCTGTGTAGAAAAGGACTTTTCAACTATATTAGCAGCCCTTGTAGGGTGGGGAGGCCGACCCCAGGGAGCATATAAAGCCCAAGAAGAACCCGTTTCTATGCTCTTGCTGTTGTTGCATCGCTGTTGTATTTTTCCCTTGTGTGGTAAGGTTTTTTCCCCTTCCTTGGGAGTTTTAAAAAGGCTGTAACCAGGCCTGACCTTTGTCTGAAGAAGCATAAATTCAGGCTTAAATGTGAACGGCATAAATTCAGGCTTTAAAAAGCATAAATTCAGGCTTAAATGTGAACGAAGGTGATTTATAAGTTGTTGGGTTTGTTGGAGATAATGAGTGCGTTTGTGTAAAGTGCCACTGCAGCAAACTTACAACGATCCCTCATGGCGTTTTCGAAGCAGGAGACATTCAGCGGCGGTTTGCCTGCCTCTGGGTAGCAACCCTGGACTTCCTTGGTGGTCTCCCATCCAAGTACCAACCAGAGCTGACCCTGCTGAGCTTCTGTGATATGACACGATCAGCCTCGCCTGGGCCACTCAGCTCAGGGTGGGACGTCAGATGTTTGGTTAAATAGTTCAGGAAAGCCAATGTTGCCATCAAACTTTTTGTGGGGGGCCTGCAAGGCTTGGGGGGAGGATGCCAACACCCCCCCCAATTGCCTGTCGGGCCAACCAGTTGCCCACCTGCCCAGGCACTGCTGTTGCTCTCCGTTCCTCTGCCTAGCCACCTGGCTCACACAGCGGAGGGACAGCAGCCCCACTCACAGAGCAGAGGTTGCCGTAGCGGGGCAGGCAACGGCCTTTGCAGAGGGAGGGGACAGTGGCCGCTCCTCCTGGTCTGCCTACCTGCCCATCTAATTGCCTGCCTGCAGAGGAGCTGACGGCAGCAGGGCTGGTTTCAGCAGCAGTTCCATTCGGCTGGCTTTTCTCCTCCCTACCCACGGTCAGCAAGCACAGCACAGACAGCGTTCCTCTTGTCTTGGGCGGGATTTAAACTCCCTCCATTTTGGGGGGAGGTTCGCGTTTTTCTGCAGACTTGCTTGGGGTCTCCCAGGTATGCAAAAGAGTACCCCTATGAACCTGTCTCCACTCTGTTGGTCTGTTGATCGGCATGGTGGCCAGTTTCAGAATTAAATACAGGATTGTAGTTAGAACGCTTTAATTTTTGCGAGACAGGTGACGTTATAAGCACTTCACTTTGGTAGCATCTACAAGTGCTTTTGAGATACCTTTTAGCAACCCCTGTTTTCTTAGCATGAGTCCTGCTAAGAAAATCCCTGTGGCTATTCTATATGCAGAAATACAGGACACGGAGCTCTTTTTTTTTGGTAAACAAATTTTAGAACAAGAACGCAAGTAGCTTTAAAAATAAGTACCTTCTAATGAGCAGTCCACCCTTTCAGGTTCTCTTTCATGGATAGGGTTGCCAACTCCAGGTTGGGAAATACCTGGAGACTTGGGGGGGGGGAGTTGAAGCCTGGGGAGGGGACGGTTTGGGAAGGGAGAAACCTCATTGGGTTATAATGCCATAGAGTCCACCCTCCAAAGCAGCCATTTTCTCTGGGGGAACTGATCTCTATTGTCCGGAAATCAGTTGTAATATCAGGAGATCTCCAGGCCCAACCTGGAAGCTGGCAACCTTACAATTGTTCTCTACCAATGCATTGATTAATCGACTCGTTAAAACCGTCAGGCGTGTTGGAAACCTATGCTCCATCTGGCTGTCTCTTTTTGGAGGGTGTCAGGTGGTTATCCTGGAATTACCTTTGCATTCCCTCTTAATATGTTTTACTCCAAGGCATTTGGAACCTCTGTTGCTCTTGACATCGATAACTGATTCTGATTCGAATGCAAACTGCCTCAGTCCCAGTGCGAATGTTACAGAGCAGCGAAGACAGTTCAGAGTGACTGTGCCAAAGCAACACAAGGAACCACAGTTAAATTGGTAAAACAACTTTTAAAATGAAACCGTATGCTGAATCTAACGGACACTCCTGTGGAAGTGTTTGTAAAAATTTAAATGTGTGGTCCAGTCACTCTCTTTATAGCTGTATGTAACAGTTTTAACTTGCAAGGAACTTTATAGTCTTCATTATGGTCACTTTTCCAGTAACCCATATTTCCTGTATCCAGGTGGAAGTTGTAAAGAGCACTGTGTTTCTCCTCCCAGTCTGAAAGAAAGCATTTCATGTATTATTCCCATTTTAGTGGAGGGGTTGCGTGAATGTGTTTTGGCCCGGTTAGCCCGATCTCCTCAAATCTTGGAAGCTAACCAGGGTCGGCTCCAATACTCCCTCTAAGCTGTGGAGTCTTGTGAGCAAAAATTCTACTTCGCGAGCTACTGGCATTAAAGTTGTAAGCGAGCAATTTGGCTGCTGCATAAATTAGTTTCCTCTGGAGCCATCCTTCCTGAGGTAGGACAAAAATGTGTCAGCCGGAGGCTAAAAAACTGTGAGCTAGTTCACACTCACTCGGCTTACAGGGAACACTGGTTGGCTCTGGTTAGTGCCAGCGCTCCCTCTAAGCTATCAAGTCTTGTGAGCAAAAATTCTACTTCGTGAGCTACTGGCATTAAAGTTGTGAGTGAGTGATTGGGCTGCTGCATAAATTAGTTTCCTCTGGAGACATCCTTCCTGAGCTAAGACAAAAATGTGTGAGCCGGAGGCTAAAAAACTGTGAGCTAGCTCACACTAACTCAGCTTAGAGGGGACACTGGTTAGTACTTGGATGGGTGACCGTCAAGGGGGTCCAGGCAGTGGCAAACACCTATGCTCATCTCTTGCTTTGAAAACCCGAGGGGTTGTCACAAATCTGCTGCTACTTGACAGCACTTAACACACACACACCCCCCCCGTTGACATAAGAACTCGAACTCGGATCTCCCAGCTTCATGGACGTCTTGGAATCTTTCTAGGACTGCCAGCCTCCAGGTGGGGCCTGCAGTTGTCTTGGGTGTACAGGTGACCTCCAGACTACAGAGATCAGTTCCGCTGGAGAAACATAGTTGCCTGCAAAGACACGAAAGTCTAGAGGCCTGATTAAGAGAAGGATGTGATTGCGGTGGGTTGGTGTCCTGCGTCTTCAGTCTGGATTTTTCTCTTTAACACTGAGGGAGAGCCGAGAGAGGTTTTGAGAGGTTTTGTTTGTTGGCTAGGTGGAGGAGGGCAGGAAGGTTCGCATCAGTGTTTAATTCTCGTGGCCCTTTCTTACACCCCCAGGGAAATGCTGATCGCCACTTTGGGGTCAGGCAGCAATTCTTCTCCAGGCCAATTTGGCTGGGGATCCTGGAGGGTTTTTTGCCATCTGGGCATGGAACAGGGGTCACTGGGTGTGTGTGTGTAGGGGAGGTATTTGTGAATTTTCTGCTTTATGCAGGGGGTCGGTCTAGATGACCCTGGAGGTTCCTTCCAACTCTATGATTCTATGAAGCGACATGAGGCAGAAAATTTAAAATTGGAATTTTGGTGGGAGGAAGAGACCTCACATGAGGGGTGCTGCTGGCCTTCAAGCTGGACGTAATATCACTGGTCATGGCACAACACCCCTGCCGAGCTGTCTCCCATCCCCCGGCTCTGCCTTCACCAGGCACCACCCTAAAATCTCCTGGGATTTTCCAACCTGAATTGGCAACCGTTATCTCCATTGAGCCTCAGTTCTGACAACAAATGGTTCAGGGTGGCCCAGCAATAGATGTTTTTACTTGTTTTACTACCTGATTTCTTGAAAGTCGTTCTAAGGTTGTGATAGCAAATCACAGGACGTTAGGGACCGGTGACTATCATATTGACTTGGCTTGCTTGCAAATGATCCCAAAGATTGTTTAGAAAGTATTAAGTAAAACAGAATGAAATTACGTACTGAAACATAACATATAGAAGACAAGCTGTGACCTGGATGGCCCAGGCTAGTCTGACCTAGTCAGATCTCAGTAGCTTAGTAGCATCTGCCTTGGTTAACACTTGGATGGGAAACCCTCAAGGAAGTGCAGGCTCTTGCCTTGAAAACCTTATGGGGTTGCAAGAAGTCGGCTGCAGCTTGATGGCTCTTTCCGCCACAATAGAAGACAATTATAATGCAGTCCAAGCAAGACAATATGTACAGCAAACAGATAATATATATTGTACACACTAGTATACTCTATAGGCCCGTTCCCTTTATTAAAGCACATTCCTTAACCATTTCCTTATAATATAGCCCTGTTACCTTTTTAAAAATGCTCTCTGGAACAATTCTGTTATACATAGTGTGCCCAGTGATAGAAAGCTGGGAGCCTTCCTGACCTCTTCAGGCAGGCCATATCACAAGGTGGGGAATGCATGGGGAACTGGTGTGTTGCTGACCCATAGCTGTTTACACAGAAAGGTATTATTAAGGATTTGTTCAGAGCTTCAAAATGTCCAAGGCATTTCATTGCATTATTCTGACAGCAAAACAGGTTAATCTGGTTACATCTCATGGATGCTTTCAAGCTTAAGCTATATTATATTATTATGTAATGCACTTTTGTTTCAGCCGTCAAGACACAGTTGACTTACAGCAACCCTGCAGAGCCATTCAGAGTTGGTTTCCATTGCCTGCCTATGTGTAGTGACCCTGGTAATTCCTTGGTGGTCTCTCATACAAATACTGATCAGGGCTGACTCTGCTTAGCTTCTGAGTAGGGGCATTCGGTACATACCGAGTGGAATAAATGCCTGAAAAATACCTTACCGGTATTTTTCGGGTATTTATTCAGCCGAATACAGATTCGGCTTTTATTCGGGTGTGACTAGAAGGCATTTGAAGAGACTGCAGTCTCTTTAGATGCCCCCATCCTCCATTGAAACCAATGGAGGGAGAAAAGGCATCTTTTTTGGGGGGGTCCATAGAATTGGCCCCGGTCCAATAATTTTAAAACTGGGGGGGGATGTTGAGGAGAGGCACCAGCAACTGTGCTGCAAATTTGGTGCCTTTACCTCAAAAAGAAGGCTCCCCAAGAGCCCCAAATACTTTTCCATTATACGCTCTGCCTGGAGACTGTCCCCGTAGGGTATAATGGAACTGAATAAATTCAGGTTTCCGGAGTATTTACCTGAATCCCAATACAATACCAATATTAATATTTGAGAATATTCAGAATACCAATATTTTTCGGGTCCAATGTCCCCGAATCAGACAAAAACACATTATTTTTCTTGCCCACCCCTACTTCTGAGATCCGACGAGATCAGGTTAGCCTGGATTAATCCCAGTCAGGGCAATAATATAGTATAGTATATTTATTACTCTGGGCAGTTGTAAAGTGTTTTCAGTATTCAGAGTTCTTTGTGTGGATCATCTTTTTGTTGTCCTCACAACAGGCCTGGAAGAAAGGCAGCTGTTATGAGCCCCATGTTGCAGATACGGGGTGGAGAGGGTATGTCATGTCTAAGGCTGCCAAGCAAATTCATGGCACGGATATGAATGAGGGACCCCTCCCCCAGATCACAGCTCATCTCTTAGCCTCTACACTGTACCAGCTCTGTTCAAAGAGGGAGCACTCCCAGTTGTGGAGGGGTCTTGGCCTTCTCAGGTCTAGCATACTCTGGCTAAGGATAGAACCCTCCTCAACAACCCCCGCGAAGTAGACCAGCGGGTTTTTACTCTTGTATCTAGATGCCTCCATCACTAAGCAGATCTAATATCGGTCTGTAGCTGGATGGGGCAGGTCCCTTGTCATCCCAGTTTGTGCTACTTTGAGCTCGGGAGGAAGGGTGGGAATGAAATCTGAAGTATGATAATGTTGTTATCCCGTTACGTATCTGTTTGACCAAATGGTTATCAAGCTTCCAAAAAAGCTACAGCTGCATTTCCTGTCTTTGTTTGTGACATCTTTCTGGGCTGTTGTGCAAACAGATAGAGTTGGGCAGGGGCACAAAGACAACGGTAGGGTACGCAGCATCTCCCTGGGTGTGCCCTCCCTCCTCCCTCTTTGAGCGGGCTGTGTTAATATTTCTCCCGTTGCTAGCTCCTGTTCGCAACGATAATGGTGCTTGTGATGGACTTGTGCCATGCCAATGGGCGCTTTTTTTTGGTTTTTTGTTTTTGTTCTGTGACTGCAAAATGGGAAATTGTGGTGAACCACCTCTTTGGATTACTGTGAGGATGCAGGCGATAACAGGTTGCAGCGTAGTTCTTGTGCTCAAAGGATGGTAGCAATTATCAGCAGCTAATGCCGGTCGCTCTGTGAGTCAGCAACATCTTCAGTTGTTCTAGTTTGACTGTATTCCTTGAATCTGGCACACAGGACATAGAATCATAGTGTTGGAAGGGGGCATATAGGCCTTCTAGTCCAACTCCCTCTCAATGCAGGGCCAACCTAAAGCATCCCAAACATGTATTCGTCCTGCTGCCGCTTGAAGACATGGCCACATGCTCCCAAACTCCATAGGTTCTCACAACGAATGCTAGATGACGCACACACTGGGTCTGATCCAGTACAGTGCTTCTGATATTCTGGATTCCAGATACCTACCTGGAATCACTTAACACAGCTTAATAAAGATTTGTAGTTGTTCAGACCAAAATTCCACCTAGTCTAGCATGCTACCTGCACAGTGGTCAATCAGATGCCTTAGGAAAGTCCAAAAGTAGGGCAAAAGACACCTGCCCTTTCCCAGTTGGTTGTCCCCTGGTGCTTGGCATTCAGCAGTTTGAATCACCAGGACCATGACTTTTTCGCTTTCTCCTCATCCATCACAGACCTTAAATGCAATGAAATGCTGTTGAAAGGAGTGGGAAGGAGGAGAAGGTAACTCCCTGTGGGCGGAAATCATTGTGTTCCCAGAAATGCCCCAGTGGTTGCAAGCCAGTGACAGTATTGCTTCTGAATGTGAGGTTTTCCATTTTAATTGCCTTTGTGGACGTGCCATCCATGAATCTCTCTTTTCAAAGCTGTCCATAATGTCTTGTCACTACATCATGCGGCAGAGAAACTGACGTGTGAATTATCTGTCATGTGAAGAATTATTTCCATTTGTACGTGCTGAATCGACTGCTCATCAGTTTCACTGGGAGAAATTATTAGCCATCGCGTGGCAATTCCTCTGTGTGAGCCAGCGAGGGCTTCGAAAGTATTTGAGTCTGGCTGCATTCCTGGAGCCTGGGCTCATCACAGAACCGGGTCACATGCTCCCAGACTCCACAGATTCTGGTATAACCTGAGTAGCAACGTCAGAGACAGTTGCCTTTCATTTTAACTGTGTATTTTTAGGGCCCGCTAGGAGATCAGCGGGGAGGGAAGACGGCGTGGTATAGCCTGTCTGATCTTGTCAGATCTCGGAAGCTAAACAGGGTCAAGTACTTGGAAGGGAGACCACCAAAGAAGAGTCTGCGGAGGAAGGTGATTGCAAGCCTCCTTTGCTTCTCACTTGCCTGGAAAGCCCCTTGCTGGGGTTGCCCGAAGTCGACTGCAACTTGACAGCACTTTACAAACACACACACACACACAGAGGAGATCAACAACGTTAACTGGGAGACTGGTAAAATAAGAACATAAGAGACACCAATGTTGGATCAGGCCAAAGGCCCATCCAGTCCAACACTCTGTCACACAGTGGCCAAAAACACCAGGTGCCATCCGGAGGTCCACCAGTGGGGCCAGGACATTAGAAGCCCTCTGTCACGGTAGAGCCAGGGAGGCAGGCAGACAAGGGGAGTCACAATACAAGTCCAAAGGTCAGCCGGGAGAGCAGTCAGCAGAGCATTAAACAAGTCCCAAAAACCAGACAAAGCCATAGTCAAACGTTTCCAGAGGTCAGAGTACAGGGAGCAAAGCCCACTGCTCCATATAATGAGACTCAGTGTTCAGCTTGCGAGAAAGGGTTTGGCAGAACAAAGATCAGCACAATTCAAACACACTGAACACCGTTTTAGTTGCCAGGGCTTTTAACTGGGGTATGAACGGCAGGCTTTTGAGGGGACAGTGGGTGACTCTATGTGACTCTATTCTATTGGTTTTTATATAATGTTTTAATCGTGACTTGTATGCTACCTTGAGCCATGAGGGAAGGCAGGCTATAAGCATTTAAATAAATGAAAAAAAACCCCACTTGGGTAGACCATAAAACAGAGGTTCCCAACCAGTTTGGTGTAGTGGTTAAGTGCGCGGACTCTAATCTGGGAGAACCGGGTTTGATTCCCCACTCCTCCACTCGCAGCTGCTGGATGACCTTCATTCTGGCACAGATGTCCTTGAAAAAGAGCAGTTTCTGTCAGAGCTCCCTCAGCCCAGCCTACCTCATAGGGTGTCTGTTGTGGGGAGGAGAAGGGAAAGGAGTTTGTAAGCAGCTCTGAGACTCCCTTGGGTAGTAAAGGGCGGGGTATAAATCCAATCTCCTTCTCCTCCTCCTCCTCTTCTCCTTCTGCCTGTGGACACCTTTGGACAGAGGGTGGTGGGCGCGACCACAAAATGGCTGCCGCAGGAGGTGGACCCGGCAATTCGGAAGAAGCCCAAGTGCAGGGAAGCTGGATAATTTTATAAAGCACACCGGGAAAGAGGAGCGAGAGAGAATAAAACCAACACTGTCGAGGAAGTTGCCTCTTTAGTCTACACAGCCATTCGGCTCTCCAGTGGCCAGTCAGAAGCTCTCCTGGGCAAGAGTCCCATCTGGCTCCACCCACTTTCTAAAAACACTTAGCCAATGCCAGGAAAGAGGTTGGCGGGCATCGTGGTGCCCACGGGCACCACGTTGGGCACCCCTGCCATAAGGCATCTCAAGCAGAGCTGAATGAGTGGGGCCTTTCCGTGACAACGGCCGCCTCCATTATGGCCCGGGTAACTGCTGAGCACGGGGCCAGAATGCTGCTTGGGATAATCCCAAGGGTATTTGCTAGTTCCTGGGATACAGCAAAGAAGTTTTACCATTTGGATGGTGGTGGTCAGAATGCAGCTCCTCTCTCAGTTAGGAGGTGGTATTCTGAAACCACCGCTCTCCCCTCCTTCCTGGGAAATGTGTGCTGCGTCACAGAGGACCCCTCCTAGCAGAGAAGCACTGCTCTAACTCACCTGTGGTAGGGCAGCCTTTGGGTGCCATTGCTGAGGGCCACAGTATGTGGACTGTGGACTGACTTGGTCCCCTCATGTTAGACTTGCTGGGATTTGTCTCTCCTGAATCAACTGCTCATCCATTTTGTTGGGTGAATCCCAGGTTCTAGTACAGGGATCCCCAAACTTTTTTGAGCCTGTGGGCACCTCTGGACATATGACACAGGTCGGTGGGCGCAACCACAAAGTGGCCACTGGGAGAAGCAGACCCACGCAAAAGAAGCCCAAGTACAGGAGACACGAGGAGTAATTTTTTAAAAATAACACGGGGAAAGAGGGGTGAGAGAGAATAAAACAGACACTGTAGTGGCAGCTGCCACCGAAACAGCGTTATTTTAAGCTGCACAGCCAATCAGATCTCTGGTGGCCAATCAGAAAGGCCTGCTGGGCAGAAGCCCCACCCACTTTCTAAAGAAAACACCTGGCCGAGCGCCAGAAAAGGTGGCAGCGGGCTCCGTGGCACACGTGGGCACAGCGTTGGGGAGCCATGTTATAATATTATGGGAGACCCAGGAGTTATTCGCAGTTACTTTTCTTTTTTAAATTCTGGAAAGGAAAACCAAAGTAGACTACACAACACTGCAGTTGGCTTAACCCTGTTGTAAGTTACCTTTTGAGCGTCAGAGCCCTCTTTGAAAACAGGCTTAACCAGCATCAGGGTTGGCAGGCAGGGTGAGGTTTCTGGGTTGTAGTGGTTAAGTGCGCGGACTCTAATCTGGGAGAACCGGGTTTGATTCCCCACTCCTCCACTCGCAGCTGCTGGATGACCTTCGTTCTGGCACAGCTGTCCTTGAAAAAGAGCAGTTTCTGTCAGAGCTCCCTCAGCCCGGCCTACCTCATAGGGTGTCTGTTGTGGGGAGGAGAAGGGAAAGGAGTTTGTAAGCAGCTCTGAGACTCCCTTGGGTAGTAAAGGGCAGGGTATAAATCCAATCTCCTCCTCCTCCTCCTCTTCTTCTGCCTGTGGACACCTTTGGACAGAGGGTGGTGGGCACAACCACAAAATGGCTGCCGCAGGAGGTGGACCCGGCAATTTGGAAGAAGCCCAAGTGCAGGGGAGCTGGATAATTTTATAAAGCACACTGGGAAAGAGGAGCGAGAGAGAATAAAACCAACACTGTCGAGGAAGTTGCCTCTTTAATCTACACAGCCAGTCGGCTCTCCAGTGGCCAGTCAGAAGCTCTCCTGGGCAAGAGTCCAGGTATAAATATTACAGGCCAGGTATAAATATTACAGGTTCAGCCCCTGCCTTTATGGAGTCGATGGAACAGAACCTCCTGCAAACGGAACCTCCTGCAAACAGCCTAATTCATGCCAGGCAAATGGTTTCCCAGACACTGTCTTCTCTGGCTGTGCCTGTAGAAGTCACAGGCAGCCTGGCGGCTAGTTAAAATTCCTGTGGGTGAACAGAATTCTTTTTTTCTGTCGCTAACCGCTCAGTGGGATAAAAACCAACCACAGGTTGATCCCAGTAGTGCTTACACAGGAGAAACACTTAAAGAACTGGGCCCTCTACGTTCTGTGTTTCCTATGTGGGCTTTAGTGTAACACACAAGAAGACAATTGGCCATTGTGTTTGCATGCACCAATATGCGCGGTGAAGTGTAGTGGGTTAGACGCATGTAGAGAAACCACTGAGACCCATGTAGTGATCAGCATGGTTTACTGGTACACAACACAAGACACAGACTAACGGCCGGCTGGCCAACTATATACACACCTGGGGACGCCCCCCTAGGTCCCATTGATGGGTTTAAATCTCCTGCCACAGTCCTATTGGTTCCCAAGTGGAGAGACTAGGAGCCTAGTCCCCATTGTTCTTCCAGAGTCAAGCTCTGGGGTATTCGCTGGCCCCTGGTGGTGGTCAGCGGACATAACACGCAGTATGGACTTCTGAGTTGGCACATCATTAGCAGCGGTCAGATGTTTGGAGGGGTTTCCCCCTTTTTAAAGGATTGTTGCCTTGAATTGCTTTGGTCCTAAATTCCTGCATTCTGCTCAGCTGTGGAACCCCTCCCTGGGGTGCAAGTAACCCGGCCCAGTTTAATAGTTGGCAATTTTGGGGTAAGTGATAGGATTATTGTAAAAACAAATGGCCTGCAGTTTGCAGCTGCTTTGTTTGCTCGTAAAAAAAAATTACGGGAAAGGGAGAGAAGGAGATGGTTCCAGCAGTAAAACCGTAGATGGATTGGTTCCCACTTGGCCCTCTAGCCAAAGGGAGCGGACAAGCAGCTGATGTTTTAAAAATGAGCTACTGCCCGAGTGTGAGCCATTCTAATTAGCATTAATTTTGATTAGCGTCGCAAAAGTTGCCGTGGGACTTGGAACCCCAGAGGCTCTTCCAGTGAGCTTTGTGAGATGCATCTGAATGGAAAGGACTCCTCCGGGAGGCTAGGAGCAGATCTGTCCCCCAGAGAGGGACGCTCAAAACCATTTAGCCTTTGCTAATGTGGAAGGTCAGCTTCCCAAGCCAACATATGTGCCGATTTCAGCATGCCCCGCCGACCCAGTCTCATCTCACGTGCTCTCTGCAAATGTAACTCTGAGGGCCAAATTACATGTTTGGGTTTTTAACGAGGTGAGTCAAAAACAGCGCTGCGGGTGAGGTATTTCCCTGTTTTTACTGCCGCGCATGTAGATTCTTTTCATGTGGAGCAACAAAAGCGGGGGGAATAACCCCCCCCGTGCTGTTTCGGCACAGAAAAACGGGGGGAGGCCAGAGTCCTCCCTCCCCCCTCAGCCCGTTTGAGCTTTTCCTTATGTTTTAAAAGCCATTCCCTACAGTTTGGCCCTTAACCACGGCGGTTAAGCATTATGTTCCATTTCCCTAAACTGCATGGAAGGATTGGCCTTGTTTGCAAATCATGGTTAGTATTAACCATGGTTAAGTGTTGAATGCCCGGGGACTGCACAAATTAGGACTGGGTACCTTCTCTGCCTCCGCAGTATCTCTGCTTGCAGGATGGCAAGCACGTCTGTGTTCATAACCAGCAACCAACCACGGCAACCAGATTGTAACCCAAACCAAACCATGGTTAGCGTTAACCAGGGTTGAAGCATTCTGTAAGTTCTAAGCCTCTTTTTTGGGGGGGCTGTCAAGTAACATCTGATTTATGGCAACCCTGTGGGGTTTTCAAGGCAAGAGGCTGCCTTCCTCGGAGTTGTGACCTTGGACTTCCTTGGTGGCCTCCCATCCAAATACTAACCAGGGCCGGCCCTGCCTAGCTTCTGAGATCTGACGAGCTATCGGGGCTAGCCGGGGCGATCCAGGTCAGGGCCAGGCCTCTAGTCCTGCTAGTTATCGTTTCTCACACTCCTCAGATTGGCAAAATACATTATCTTCTTGATTATATTTGGCGTCACAACAACCACGCAAGGGTGACTTTTTATAGATGGCAACTGAAGGAGCTAACCGATGGTCCGAGGTATACCTAACCCTGCAGCACTGCTAAAGCTGAACAGACGTGGATGGACCTGTTTGGTCCTCTGGATGAAAGACTGGCAAAAAGCTCCACATGGGAGCAGGTTTTTGTTTTGTTTTTAATTAGATATGAAACTAACGCTGGGTGATATGACCAAGGCTGCAAACATGAGCTTATGGCAGAGGTGTTATTTGAACCTAGGTCTCATGTGTTTGTCTAGCCAGCTGCCTTCAGGACCACTGTAGCTCTCATTTTGCCACTGTAGCCCGTGGGCTCTCGGTCTCTTCTTCCTGTGCCATGAAGATTTCTTTTAGAGATTGGGGGGGGAGGTTTGCTTTATTTCCCCCCAGCAGCTGCCTCTCCCTTTGGCTTCTGCTGCGGCCGACAAGTCATACTTCTCATTTATGGAGCGTATTCCAGACACATCACAGACGTTATCTTTAAAGTAGCCCTGTGAGATATAGGGTTGCCAACCTCCAGGAGAAGGCTGGGGGTCTCCTGGGATGACAACTGATCTCCAGGCAACAGCTATCGTTTCCCCTGGAGAAAATGGCTGCTTTGGAAGGTAGACTCTACGGTGTTATACCCCACTGAAGTCCCTCCTCAAACCCCGCCCTCTCCAGGCTCCACCCCCAACTCTCCAGGAATTTCCCAACCCAGAGCTGGCAACTTACACTGAGACAGATCATTTATTGTTATTAAAACATTTGTTATTCTTAAAATATCAATATAGCCCCTGCCTTTCAGTTAAAATCCTCAAGGCAGCTAGCAAAAAAGTTCCTCATGAACCAAAATATTTTACCTATGTAAAATATCTCTAGGCTGCCATTCTACCCAAATAGGGTCCCCAATGCGGCTAGGGTGTGTGCAGTCTAAAATACAGTGTAAAACCACATAGAACGCACGCAAGAAAGCACCAGAGTCCTATCAGAACAGGGAAAACAAACAGTTAATAGCAGCAGTTGTCCAAAAAAAGAGATGCCTTGACTTGGTGCCTGAACACTAGGGAGGCAGGAGCCAGATGAACCTCCCTCAAGAGGGTTTTTTTGTCAGTTTGGTGCCACTCTAGAAAAGGCCCTGTCCCAGTGGGTTGCCCCCCATATATCAGATGGTGCAAGCAGAAAGGTCTCTCAAGAGACCACAAGGAAGCAAATGGTTCTTAAGATATCCAGGATGCGTATTGCAGAGGCTGAGCAAATGGTAGCTTGCCGGAGGCTGCCCGCTGAGGCCGCGGCTGCTGAGGGCAGGCTGAAATGTCTCTGCCACTCAGCGCCAGGCAGCTGACCTCCTGTGGCCCTTTACAGGGAGAGACAGAAAAGGCCGTGTCCTATTCTCCTCGGTTTGCCGTATTGCCACCTGCTTTGTGACGGGAGCTTTGGGGCCTTCTGACAAACGCTGTAGCTTCATTAAATGCCAGCTGTGCCCGCTGCTAAAAGGACACGAGGTCGCGTCCGAAGGGCTTGGCAAACAGCATGCGCGAGAGAGATGTCTCTGTCGCTGCTAGGGCTGCCGGACTGTGCAGTCGCATTACGGTAGTGCCAGTTGCTCTCATTCCCTGACAGAAAAGGATACCTTTTCCTAAACCAGTATTCTCTATCTCAGTGTCTCTCTCAATGTCTGTCTGTCTCTCTCTCTCTCAAAAACCTTATCGTTAAATGGAACCTTCCTCTGGCAAAGGAGTATACCCCTGTTGGCTACTGAAATCCTGTTATATTATTTGGCGTTTCCATTATGCGCTATATTTGTATATTTAGATCTGTTATTTTATGTTTGGTGTGTGAATTTTGTAATTTATTAGGTTGAATAAAAATTTAAAAATCTTTCTTAAAAAACAACAACAAACAGTAGGGGAAGACGTCTGTTTCTATGACTGTGTTGTTTTTCCTGCCATTCCAAAAGAGAAGGAACGTCTTCAACTCAAATTCTGCTTTCCGAGTTATACCCATGCTCTGTACGGCCATGAGTGTGAGCCACTGCCCTTCTGGAGCGTGGCCAGGGAGACCCCCATCATGTTTGATTTAATTTGTTTTTTTCTTTATTTATATCCCGCCTTTCACCCCAGTGGGGACCCAAAGCATCTTATATCATTCTCCTTTCTTCCATTTTATCCTCACAACAACCCTGTGAGGGAGGTTAAGCTGAGAGTGTGTGACTGACTGTGAGCTTCTATGGCACAAGTGGGGATTCGAACCTGGATTTCCCAGAGTTGAGTCTGACGCTTTAGTCACTACACCTTGCTGGCCGTTTGGAGGTAAACACACATGAAGCTGCCTTATACTAAATCAGACCCTTGGTCCATCAAGGTCAGTATTGTCTACTCAGACTGGCAGCAGCTCTCCAGGGTCTCAGGCAGAGGTCTTTCCCATCGCCTACGTCCTGGTCCTTTTAACTGGAGATGCTGGGGATTGAACATGGGACCTTCTGGGCTCCTGGAGAGCAGGTAGTGGTTCCAAAGCTTAGCATGAAAATTGAAGATGAGACACACACACACACCCTTCCCTGGCTCTGGGCGACTGGCTCATTAACCCCCTGACTGACCCTGTGGCTGGAACAGCTGCAACCGTGGCTGGGTCACCAGCTGCTCAATCTTGTGCACCGCACCAAGATGAAGAGAGCCAGTTTGGTGTAGTGGTTAGGAGCGCGGACTCTGATCTGGGAGAATTGGGTTCGATTCCCCACTCCTCCACATGCAGCTGCTGGTGTGACCTTGGGGCAGTCATGGCTCTCTCAGAGCTATTCTCTCAAGAGCAGTCCTCAAAAGAGCTCTCTCAGCCCCCACCTACCTCACAGGGTGCCTGTTGTGGGGAAGGGAAAGGAGATTGTAAGCCGCTCTGAGTTTGGTGTAGTGGTTAAGTGCGCGGACTCTAATCTGGGAGAACTGGGTTTGATTCCCCACTCCTCCACATGCACCTGGCTGGATAACCTTGGGCAAGCCATAATTCTGGCACAGCTGTTCTTGAAAAAGGAAGAAGAGGAGGAGCTTATCCCAGAAGTACGGAATGTACCACGACACAACCATTGGAGAACGGAAGGTTTCTTTCACTTACGTGAATCTTCCTTTCTCTGTGGTTGTGGAGTGGTACATTCCGGCCCACCCGAAAAAAGAGCAGTTTCTGCCAGAGCTCTCTCAGCCCCACCTACCTCACAGGGTGTCTGTTGTGGGGAGGGGAAGGGAAAGGAGTTTGTAAGCCGCTCTGAGACACCTTTGGGTAGTGAAGGGCGGGGTATAAATCCAATCTCCTCCTCCCTCTTCTTCTCCTCCTCCTCCTCCTCCTCGTAGTGAAGGGTGGGGTGTAAATTCAATCTCCTCCTCCTCCTCTTCCTTCTATTACTACTACTACTACAACTACTGCTACTACTACTAAGATGCATAAGGGGAGAGTTTGGGCAGGGCTTCTGTACCCTGCTAAAGGATCAAGGACTTCTGCCTACGAAGCCTGACTTTGTCACCTCCCAAAGCAACCTCTAAATGCCCCCCCCCAAATTAGGATTGCCAGGTCCCCCCGGCCACTGACAGGGGTTGTAGGGTTGCCAGCTGCAGGTTGGGAAACTCCTGGAGATTTGTGGGTGGAGCCTGGGGAGGGCAGGGACCTCAGTTGGGTACAGCGCCATAGAGCCCATCCTCCAGAGCATCCATTTTCTGTGGAGGAACTGATCTCTGTAGTCTGGAGGTGAGCTGTAAATCTGGGGGATTCCCAGGCCCCACTGGAGACTGGCGTCATTACCCGAAATCTTCTTCCTGGGATCCTCATCTCCCAGGAAATGGATTTGGGGGTGCATTCCAGGCTTCCGTTGGAGGGGGACGCGAGAAAGTCATGCCCCACAGGTGGAAATCCCTGAGTCTGCAGAAAGACCCAAGCCTGATGAATGGCGTGAATGGGTGGCAGCCCGTGTGGCTGGCGAAATATGGGGCCCCAAGGCGACTTACATCATTCTCCTCTCCTCCATTCTATCCTCACAACAACCCTGTGAGATAGGTTAGGCTGAGATGAGAGTGTGTGACTGGCCCCAAGGTCATGCAAGCAAGCTTCCATGGCACAAGTGGGGATTCGAACCTGGGTCTCCCAGATACTTGTCTGACACTCTCAACCACTAGCTGCTGTAGATTTTCCGGGTTTGTGTGCCCACGGTCTTGGCATTGTAGGACCTGACGTTTCGCCAGTAGCTGTGACTGGCCTCCTCAGAGGGATAACACAGAAAGTCGAAGTCCTCTCTGTGTCGAGGTGAGAAGACAAAACGGTAGGCAGGTAATTTATATCTACTCAGGAAGGTGCGGTAGGGCTGAGTCATTATCTTGTAGGAGTTCCCCAGGCTGTGAACTCTTAACCACTGGTTATCACTGCTTCACACTGGCTCACTGGCTCCCCTTCGAGTTGCCTCGAGTTCAGTGCTGTTGGGAAGCAGGTTCCACCCCACTCGCTCCCCACTCCTCAGATTGGGTTGCCAGCCTCCAGGGTGTCTCCTGGAATTACATCTGATCTCCAGACGGCAGAGATCAGTCCCCCTGGAGAAAATGGCTTCCAGGGAAGGCGGAGTCTATGGCCTTCTACTCGGCTGAGGTCCCTCCCCAGGCTCCACCCCCCCTCCCAGATCTACGGGAATTTCTTAGCCAGGAGTTGGCAGCCGTACCACACCATTGTGGTGTAGGTTTACCCTGGCTTTGCTCTGAAGCTTTGGGAAAGGTCTGGGCGAAGCCTGGACAGTCGCCAGGGGGTTGGGACGGTTTGGGTTTTCCCGGTCCCACCCACCCAGCAAACATGTTTCCTGCACTTACAGTGGCCAGTCCACCCTCCCCGGGCGGGGAAAACCTGCCATATGGAAGTGTCATTGCCTGTCTTAGGCCTGTCCCCATGGGGGGAAACACTTTGGTGAGGTTGAGCAGGTGGAAGGACTCACATCTACCAGCCAAGAACCAGCATGGGAGCCTTGGCGTTCTCTCTTTTGCTTACTGCAGTCAGGCCAGAGACCAGCAGAGAGTGTCTCTGAGTCCCTTGCGGGGAAGGAACTTGGGGGCATTTTCCCAGGGCATTTGCCCCGCTGCCTGTGTCCCCACTTCGGTCAGTTTGCTTGGGCAACCCTGCAGACGCTGAAGTTGGCCCGGGGTTCTCTCCCCTCCCCTCCCTCTGCAGCCTGAAGTGGAGATACAATACAGGAATAAATGTACCCCCTTTGGTTTCCGCTTTTTATGTAATTGGCCCCTGTGAAACGTGCAAGTCCTGCCTTTTGGCCTCGTGCTCTTGCTCCAGAGCAAGGGGCAGCAAACTAGCAATTAAAGAAGAGACAGACTGCATCGGAATTCTGAGCAAGAGACGTCAGCAGAGAGCCAGTATAAGAAAGCATAACTGGAAAGATGCACTTCAACATTACCGATACTTGACATGTGGATTTGTAATCCCATCAAGTTTCCAGAGCCCAAACACTGACGGCTACGAGTCTTTCATTAGAAAGCAGCACACAGGAGGTCTCACAGGAAGTGATAGAGATACACGGGAGCACCTTGTGTGATCGTTTTAGTGCAGGGGCATAAACCTGTGCATAGTTTGCGCTTCAGTTACTGCCAACTGTTCACTTTTGACGTTTTGCTTTCTGTAACGCTTTGGTAAGAAGCCCTCGAGTCCTGTGTAAACCTTTGCCTGCTTTGCCTGCTGGTTATTCTAGTGTCCCACCTACCCCTCCAGCAGAGTTCCCTCTAAGCTGAGTTAGTGTGAGCCAGCTCAGTGTTTTTTAGCCTCCAGCTCACAGATTTTTGTCTTAGCTCAGGAAGGATGGGCTCCAGAGCAAAGTAATTTATGCAGCAGCCAAATTGCTCACTCACAACTTTAACGTCAGTAGCTCACAAAGTAGAATTGTTGCTCACAAGACTCCACAGCTTAGAGGGAGCATTGCCCTCCAGTAGACCTTAAAGGTTTCGTTTTCTCTTTTAAAGTGCCAAAGTTGGTTCTTTTCTGAGCCACATTTGGCTCGAGAACAGTATTCCCTCTAAGCTGAGTTAGTGTGAGCTAGCTCACAGTTTTTTAGCCGCCGGCTCACACATTTGTGTCTTAGCTCAGGAAGGATGGCTCCAGAGCAAACTAATTTATGCAGTAGCCAAATCGCTTGCTCACAACTTTAAGGCCAGTAGCTCACAAAGTAGCATTTTTGCTCACAAGACTCCACAGCTTAGAGGGAGCATTGCTCTAGAGCCATAGGTCAAGGGTTCCTTACCCCTGCTGTGGAAGCATCTAGAGATCCTAGAATCATAGAGGTGGAAGGAGCCATACAGGCCAGTTTGGCATAGTGGTTAAGTGTGCGGACTCTAATCTGGGAGAACCGGGTTTGATTCCCCACTCCTCCACTTGCACCTGCTGGATGACCTTGGGCAAGCCATAGTTCTGATAAGAGCTGTCCTTGAAAGAGCAGTTTCTGTCAGAACTCTCTCAGCCCCACCTACCTCACAGGGTGTCTGTTGTGAGGAGGGGAAGGGAAAGGAGTTTGTAAGCCACTCTGAGACTCCCTTGGGTAGTGAAGGGCAGGGTATAAATCCAATCTCTTCTCTTCGCCTGGTACAAACCCCTGCTCAATGCAGGATCAGCCTAAAGCATCTTTCCGGCTGCTACTGGAAGACAGCCAGTGAGAGGGAGCTCACCACCTCCTTAGGCAGCTCGCTCTTACTGTAAAAACTAAATTTTAATATCCAACTGGTACTTTTCCGCCCGTAATTTAAACCCATTATTGTGAGTCCTGAGTTGGATGGGGCTGTACAGGTTGGTGCAGACTAAAAGGACAAACACTCCCTGGGTTTCTGGTATTCAACGGAGATCAATTGATCATCCGATCAGTCTTGATTTGTTATGATCATAGATCAGCTGAGATTGGCACACAGAGAGTCGTCAGCACGTCTACATACAATAAAATTTCAGAGCCATATAATAGGCTGATTTCAGCAGTGCAGACCCAATTAATAAAAAGAGTTAACCATCTGCTTCCTTGTTGACTGTGTTGTTGTTGTTGTTCAGTCGCACAGTTGAGTCCGACTCTTCATGACCCCACGGACCACATCACGTCACGCCCTCCTGTCTTCAGTCGTGCTTCAAAGTTTGCTCAATTTCATGTTCGTTGCCTCGATAACACTGTCTAACCATCTCATCCTTTGCCGTCCCCTTCTTCTTTGACCTTTAGTCTTTCCCAGCATCAGGGTATTCTCCAGTGAGTGCTCCCTTCTCATTGGGTGGCCAAAGTATTTGAGCTTCAGCTTCAGTATCTGGCCTTCTAGGGAACAGTCAGGGTTGATTTCTTTTAGGATTGACTGATTTGTTCTTCTTGCAGTCCAAGGGACTCTCAAGAGTCTTCTCCGGCACCATAATTCAAAAGAATCTATTCTTTGGCACTTGGCCTTCCTTATAGTCCAACTCTCTCAGCCATACATTACTACTGGGAATACCATTGCTTTGACCATGCGGACTTTTGTTGGCAGGGTAATGTCTCTATGTTTTATTATGCTGTCTAGGTTTGCCACTTTCCTCCCAGGGAGCAGGCATCTGTACAGAGGTGCAAAATTTGGCCACCTTAAAGGTGGTTTTGTTAGAACAGTCTGGAAGAAGGAGGGAAATATAAAGATCATTTTGTTTGCCTGGAAAATTTGATAAGGTTAGAGTTATGTATAGAGACCCCCTGTAAACCATGTTGGTCATGTCCGCACCTGGAGTACTGTGTGCGGTTCTGGAGTTCTCCCTTCCACAAGGATGTGAACGGAATGGAGCGCATGCAAAAGAGAGTGACAAGGACGATCAGGTGACCAGAGACCACGCCCTGCAAGGAATGGCTGAGGGACTTGGGAATGTCCATTCTGGAGAAAAGGAGGTGGGGGCATTTATTTATTTATCAAATTTATGTCCCACCCTCCTGGCCAAGGCATGTTGACGTTCTTTAAGTATTTGAAAGGCTGTCACTTAGAGGAGGGCAGGGAGCTGTTCCTGTTGGCAGCAGAGAAGAGGACTCGGAATAATGGGTTTAAATTAAGGGTGGCTAGATACTAGGAAAGTGGCTAGATACTAGGAAAACCTAGATACACAGTGGCTAGATACTAGGAAAACCTCTTTTACAGTAAGGAATCGGCTACTCTGTTGATGAGCTCCCCCTCACTGACAGTCTTCTAGTAGCAGCTGGATAAACACTTGTCAAGGGTGCTTTAGGTTGATCCTGCATTGAGCAGGGGGTTGGACTAGATGGCCTCTGTAGGCCCTTTGAACTCTATGATTCTGTGACCCAGTGTCCCTATACAAAGGACCATACAATAACACGTGAGCAACTATTTCAACCCAGTCCTGTTGGCAGGGGCAAATGATTGATACCTACCACTGAAATCTATCTCTGTGGACACAGAGCAGCACTGTGCTTTATGTTGGCATAACCGTGTGCATGTGCTTTGCGTCAGAACCCAGAGCAAAAAACCTAGTTCGGTTTCAGACTGGACATGGTGTCTGCACTACACCAAACTGAGGTGGTAAAAAGGTAAAGGTAAAGGTCCCCTTGCTCGAAAGCCAGTCGAGTCCGACTCTAGGGTTGCGGTGCTCATCTCCGTTTCAAAGCCGAAGAGCCAGCGCTGTCCGAAGACGTGTCCGTGGTCATGTGGCCGGCATGACTAAACACCAAGGCGCATGGAACGCTGTTACCTTCCCACTGAAGTGGCACCTATTTATCTACTTGCAATTTCTTGCTTTCGAACTGCTAGGTTGGCAGGAGCTGGAACTAGAGACAGGAGCTCACTCCGTCATGCGGCACACTCGGGTCTCGAACTGCTGAACTACCAACCTTCCACAGCCTGCAGTTCAGCGTCTTAACCACTTGAGCCACCGCCTTTAATCTGGGTTAGTAAGTGTTTTAAAAGGCAAGCAGGACAGGGAAAAGTCACTGCCGGTCATTGCCTTGAGGAGCTGGCAGGCTGGCACTGTACCCACCATCGTCCTTCGAGTAACTGCCAGACTCTGGCCTGGAACGTACCGCCGCTGTGTTATTCTTGGCTCCCTTTGGTCTCCTTGGCTGAGTTCTGCGCTTCCCACGTAGCTGCATCGGCAGTGGATCCTTGCCGAGGCCCTCATTTCCCACCCCACCTGTCCAGAGCCTGCCAGTGGTTTCCCCAGGCATATGCTGCCTCTAAACATTATTCCTGAAGCCGTGTTCACATAAACAAAGGCAAGTGGTGCTTTCTTCTGTTTTGTGTCCCGCTCCTTCTCCCAAGGAGCTCAGAGCAAAGTATGCCGGGATTTCCCAGTTCCGCCAACCCTGCAAGCTGAGATCAAGCGGAAACACAGCAGCTGGCCCATGGTCATGCCCTGAAGCCTATAACTGAGTAGGGACGAACTTGGATCTCCTTGGCCCAACTCTATACCCCACAGTGGCTTGTTGCCTAAAAGCTTCTGCCGTGCATGTTTGTCAACAGGCACCTTTCTGATACACAGTGCTCGTGTGCGTTCTTGGATAAGCCAATAGCCATGTGGGGTAAATGGGAGCTGGGGTTGCATAGTGGTTAAAAGCTTAGTTCAGACATAATGCCAAGCCATAGTTTTTGGTACCATGTAACAAATGTTGGAAATATTGGACTGCAAGAAGAACAAATCAGTCAACCCTAGAAGAAATCAACCCTGACTGTTCCCTGGAAGGCCAGATAATGAAACTGAAGTTCAAATACTTTGGCCACCAAATGAGAAGGGAGCCCTCACTGGAGAAGACCCTGATGCTGGGAAAGATTGAAGGTCAAAGAAGACGGGGACGGCAAAGGATGAGATGGTTAGACAGTGTCATAGATGCAACGAACATGAAATTGAGCAAACTTCAGAGGACAGCGGAAGACTGGAAGGCCTGGCGTGATCTGGTCCATGGGGTCGCGAAGAGTCGGACTCGACTGTGCGACTGAACAACAACAGAAAACAAATGTTGGAAATATGTGTGTTGCAAGGTCTAATTCAGTCATTATAGGGTTAATCTGCTTTACCTTGTGTGCTGTTGTTTAGACTGACCTGGAAGGGAAACCTGGCTCAGAGCCAATGAAAATAAAGCCAGTGGAAATATAAGTCTGTTTACTCACAATCGTTGGTTAATGTAATTAGGGGATTTCCTTCTAGGGGTCAAGAAGAAGAAAAAGAATCTCCATTACAGTTGTTGTTGAGAGACCGTGTGGTTGGTCCGTTTCTGTAGCAGTAGAGATGTAGCCTTAGGTCTGTTGTTTTGTAGCTTTTCCTGTGTACCCTTCCCTTTAGAAATAAAGATTTTTACACAGAAAGAAATGCCTCCTCTGCAGTGAAGCAAAGATCCATTGCAAATTCCGAATATTTAAGTATTTTTGCCAATTTTTCCAGCAACAAATACGAGACAGGAAGGGGTCTGGGGCTGCAATCACGCACACGAAATAATCCACTTTCAGCGCACTTTCGAATTGGGTTTTGCCAGTTCACACAGTAAAATCCAGTCGGAAAGTGCCTTGAAAGTGGATTGTTTAGTGTGTGTGATCATAGCCTGGGACATGGTTGTGCAATCCCTCCTCAGTCCCCTCTCTCGCACGCGGTGGGATGATTGGATGCTTCCTGGTCTGCAACAAGCCCTACTGGGATTGGGGAGCTTGCCGCTCACATCCCCAATCTTCTCTGGAGCTCACTGAGTGATCCCGGGCCCGTCACTCTCTCAGTCCACCCCAGCTCCCAAGTTCGTCGTTGTAAGAATAAAATGTGTGGAGCTCTTCGTGCAAGATGCTCTGAGCTTGTTTCAGAGCAGGCTGGGATGTGGAGGGAGGGAAGTCAAACTGAGTCAACAAAATGCTTTGCAGTGACTGACAAACTGTGGCTTGCAAAGGACGATCTCAGTCTGGCTGGACAAATGAGGACTGGAACTCTGGTTTGCCGGGCAATCTGGCATCGTGTTACAATTAACTGTGGTCTACTGCAGAGCAGGAGAATATCTGGGTGGCTGACTGTGCGCGTAAGTGAGCCTCAGGCTTCTCCCCCTGTGTTCCACCACGACAGCTTTGCTCATTGGAGCAGGGGCTTCTGCAGGTGTTCACCTGCACACGGGTAAAATCAACAACCACCCATACACGGGCCTTCTCTGCTGTAGCCCCCCACCTTGTGGAACGGCCTGCCTGCGGAGGTCGGGACGGCTCCCACTCTCATGGCTTTCCGCAAACTGTGCAAAACTGAATTATTCAAGAGGGCTTGGCTTTGCTTTGTGTGCGTGCGTGCGTGGAAGTCATGGCGACCTCTGCCAACTCCTACTGAGGCACAGAGGACACTCAGAGAAGTGGCTTGATAGCCTGCCTCTGGCCTCCCGGCCCTGGTGTTCTCTGGAGGTCTCCCATCCAAATACTTGCAGGGTCGGCCCTGCTTCGCTTCTGAGTTCTGATGGGATCGGGCTGGCTTGGGCTATGCAGGTCAGGGCAAGAGGGCTTTTCCTAAGAGGCGGTAGAATTGCACTGCACGAAACGATTCACAAAGTCACTTGGGAATAAATTATTAGGGACAGTGGTCTGTACTACTGTGTATAGCTTGCCAGAACTAGGTTCCCGCTATGAAATTTTGCATCATATTCATATGTGTTATCTATCTATCTATCTATCTATCTATCTATCTATCTATCTATCTATCTATCTATCTATCTATCTATCTATCTATCTATCTATCATCTATCTATCTATCTATCTATCTATCTATCTATCTATCTATCTATCTATCTATCTATCTATCTATTTGAACTTTTACTCTATCTATTCTATCTATTCTATCTATCTATCTATCTATCTATCTATCTATCTATCTATCTATCTATCTATCTATCTATCTATCTATCTAATCTGAACTTTTACCCCACCCTCCCAGCCAGAGCCGGCTCAGGGTGGCTTACAAAAACAGATAGTTACATTAAAAGCATAAGTTACGGTTAAAACAATTCTAAGACCATGATAAATGCTAGTGATGGTTGTTATCCATAGATGGTAGCAGCCATCATTCACAATTCTCAGCTTGCCGTCAGTTCACAGTACTTGTTTTGGTTGTTCCTGCAGTACTTGTTGTTCTTTAGGCCGTTGATGGCAGTTTCTGGAATACTTACACTTTGCTTCTGTTTTTAGACTTCTAGTTGGTTCTACGACCCTAAGCCGCTTGCATTGTTTATTGGATGTCCCATCCATCGATAGTAGGGACTCACACTGTGTAATCTGCCTAGAGTCCGTGTGAGGAAGGCGGTCGTGGAGACAGTGACAGGGCCGTGGTAACGATTAGGGCTGCCACTTAGGGGCAAGTCTTTTGATGACCTCAAGAGCTGTAATACTATTTTCTCTGTTCAGCGTCATAGTTATACCGTACAGTGCCTTCCAAACCTGCATGTGCAACAGATAGATAGGTCCCGTACTCCCATTCAAACGAGTGTACAATCTTAAAATAAAACCAATGGGGAGAATAATAGATGGGGAGAGAAATGTTTGTGGGGAAGAGCAGGGATCAGTGCTTCCAGCTCGGATGCAGTTGGGAACGAAGTGCCGAGTAGTCTTATTCAACGGAATAACTCTTAATTGTCTCCCTGTGCTCTTTCCCAGTGATTGTCGATCTGCCGCTTCCCAGAACCTGGGCGTGGTGCTCCTCGAGGCCAAAGATGATTTCAGCCATTCCCTGTCTCATCTGCAGATGCTGCCGACAGGGTCAGAATGCCAGGCGCCGTGCCTTCTCCAGTGCCCTCTGCAACTGGTGAGCTCTCTTCCTCTCGTTCGTCCAGGGTGTCTGGGGCTCGGACCAGGTTGGGAGGGAGGGACCTGGCTAGTGGCCTACCTGGGACAGAGAGACCCGGAACTCTCTTCAGGCACAGAAGGGGACCCGGTGTGCACAGGGAGAGCCAGTGGGGTATAGTAGATGCCGGAGCAGACCTGGACTCTGGGTGATGCAGGTTCAAATGCCCATCCAGCTTGCCGGATGACCTTGGGCCTGTCATTCTTGGCCTGGCCTACCTCACCGGGTTGAGAGCCAGTTTGCTGTAGTGGTGAGCATCGTTCCCTCTAAGCTGAGTTAGTGTGAGCTAGCTCACAGGTTTTCGGCCTCCGGCTCACACATTTTTGTCTTTGCTCAGGAAGGATGGCTCCAGGGCAAACTCATTTATGCCGTAGCTAAATAGCTCGCTCACGGCTTTAACACCGGTAGCTCACAGTCGGATTTTTGCTCACAAGACTCCACAGCTTAGAGGGAGCATTGGTGGTTAGGAGCATGAGCTCTAATGTGGGAGAACTGGGTTTGATTCCCCACGCCTCCACATGCAGCCGCTGGTGTGACCTTGGGTCAGTCGTAAGTTCTTTCAAGAGCTGTTCTCTCAAGGGCAGTTCTCGAGAGAGCTCTCGCAGCCCCACCTACCTCACAGGGTGCCTGTTGTGGGGAGGGGAAGGGAAAGCGACTAAAACCGCTCTGAGACTCCTTCAGGTAGTGAAGGGTGGAGTGTAAATCAACTCTCTCCTCCTCCTCCTCCTCCTCATGAGAAAATGGAAGAGGGGAACAGTGTTCCAGTCCACTTTGAGTGTCAACTGGGGAGAAAAGTAGGATATAAATAAATACATGCTTGCGCCTCTCTTGGGCCCCCTGGAGTCAGCAGCCTCTTGACTGGCCAAGCCTGACCCGGAGGGACCTTCTGCCTGCTGCTCCATCCCCAGGACTCAGAGAGCTGGGAAGCCCAATGCTCCAGGTCTGGATCCCTGCAGAGGATCACCCCATCCCTCTTTCCCCAGTGTATTACGCATCCTTCCCGCGGCTGCGTCCAGTGGGCGGAGAGCATCACGCCACCCATGCCTCAGGGCCACACCTGTTTAAATAAAGCAATTATTTACTCTAGTTGAATTAGCGAGATTTATTCCCAGAATAACAGGGGAGCACTGGAGAGCAGGGAGGAAAGGCAAAAAACCCTCACTCCCGCTGGCAATTTTCCCGCCTTCCAGGCTGTCCTGATAACAGGGGGAGGCACTTTGGTTGGCTGATTCAGGAGATATTATATACACAGCTGGCAAATGTTATAAATATCCTTCTCCAGCCCTGTCCTCTTAAGTTTGTGATGAACCTCCTGTTTTTCCCCACATTCGGTATACGTGTGTCAGGAAGAGAAACGTGCTCTGCTGTGTGTCGTTCCCCCAGGCCTCTAGGGTACCTTGTCTGAATCTTAACTCACTGTGAGAAGGGTGGTGGTAGTGGGGGAGCCACATATTTAAACCCACTGCCTTTTCTCTGCCCGTTTGCATCTCTGGGCATCTTCCAGCCTAGCGGTCGCAGCATTTGGAAGTCCTTTTGAAATGACATTTTGTATGTATGTATGTATGTATGTATGTATGTATGTATGTATGTATTTCATTTATACCCCGCCCTCCCCGCACGCAGGCTCAGGGCGGCTTACAAGGCACAAAGTGCAATAAAAATAAAACAGATTAAAACAGTTGAAGCTACAAAATTCACATCTAACAGGATACAGGAAGACTAAAATTACACACTCCGCATTGCATATCAGGAGGAGGTCAGGAGGGGGACGCCATGGGCCACGCAGTGAGTTTCGCAGTGGCATGGGGAACTGGTCTTCTTGGTCCTAGTCTAACATGCTAAAACGTTGTGCCGTACTGTATTAAACAGCCACAGCCCTTGGTCTTGAGCAAGGCTGTTAACTATAGGACTTTTTGGAGGACATTAATTCAGAGGGTCGCCGTAAGTCAAAAGCGACTTGACAGCACTGAACACACACAGACACCATAACTATTATATTCTTGTCTGCTCTGGGAAGCAGTAGAGAAGTTACAACGGTGATAAGAATGTGAGAGAATCCGTGCTGGATCAGACCAGTGGTCCATCAGTTCTCACATCTGTTCCTAGCAAAATGGCGGGCAGCTGCCACAGGAGAGCCCACAGACAGCAGCCCACACCTCTGAACTGCTCCTCAACACCTAGAACATATGAAGAGCCCTGCTGGATCAGACCGGTGGTCCATCTAGTCCTGCATCCTATCTCACACAGTGGCCAACCAACTCCTCAATCAGAGGTACTCTGCCTTTGAATCTGGAGGTCCAATTCAGTTGTCACGGCAAGTATCCAGTGACAGATGTATCTTCCATAAATCTGTCTGGGCCCCTTTTGAATCCACCTAACCCTGTGAATGTCACCACATCTCTGAGAGGTGAGTTTCACATAAGCGATAAGAATATAAGAAGAGCCCAGCTGGATCAGACCAGTGGTCCATCGGGTCCAGCATCCTGTCTCCCACAGCAGCCAGTTGCTCTGGAGGGCCAAGCAAACTGGGCGTAGAGGCCGAGGCTCTCCCCTGCTGCTGCCTCCCAGCACTGGTACTTAGAGGTTTGCTGCCTCTGTAGATGGAGGCTTCCTTCTGGCACCATGGCTAGTAGCCACTGATGGGCCTCTCCAGTTTGGTGTAGTGGTTAAGTATGCGGACTCTAATCTGGGAGAACCGGGTTTTGATTCCCCACTTCTCCAAATGCAGCTGCTGGAGTGACCTTGGGTCAGTCACAAGTTCTGTCAGAGCTGTTATCTCAAGAGCAGTCCTCGAAAGAGCTCTCTCAGCCCCACCTACCTCACAGGGTGTCCGTTGTGGGGAGGGGAAGGGAAAGGAGATTGTAAGCCGCTCTGAGACTCCGAATGAAAGGCGAGGTATAAATCCAAGCCAGTTTGGTGTAGCGGTTAAGTGCGCGGACTCTCATCTGGGAGAACCGGGTTTGATTCCCCACTCCTCCACTTGCACCTGGCTGGATGACCTTGGGCAAGCCATAGTTCCGTCAGAGCTGTCCTTGAAAAAGAGCAGTTTCTGTCAGAGCTCTCTCAGCCCCACCTACCTCACAGGGTATATGTTGTGGGGAGGGGGAGGGAAAGGAGTTTGTAAGCCGCTCTGAGACTCCTTTGGGTAGTGAAGAGTGGGGTATAAATCCAATCTCCTCCTCCTCCTCCTCCTCCTCCTCCTCTTCTTCTTGTTTTTCTTCTCCATGAATCTGTTGATAATTTCTTGGTAGTGCATGTGCAGCTGTTCCATTTCCATATGTGAAGGTCTATATGATGACGGCCCTGGCCTGGTTAGCCCAGGCTAGCCCAGTTTCATCAGTTCTTGGAAGCTAAGCAGGTTTGGCCCTGGTCGGTGTTTGGATGGGAGACCATCAAGCAAATCCAGGGTGGCTGTGCAGAGGCAGGCAATAGCAAACCACCTCTGAACGTCTCTTGCCTTGAAAACCCTGCGGGCTCTGCAGAAGTTGGCTGCAACTTGACGGCAAAAAAAAAGAAGTAATAATGACCCCTGCCGCCCTGACCTGGACAGCCCTGGCAAGCCCGATCTCATCAGATCTCGGAAGATATGCAGGGTAAACTGTGGCTGGTACTTGGATGGGAGACTTCTTTGGGATACCAAGTCGGGAATATCCTCCAGGCCCCCAGTAGGGGTCGGTCACCAGAGGTCAACGTGACTTCCAGGTGCAGACACACACAGAGAGACTAAAAAATACCACCCCACCAAGAAAGGAGGACCCCTGCCACAGCCATGGCCAGTAACTCTGCTCTCCTCTTCACAGGTCTCCAGCCAGGAACAGCAGTTACTATGATTTGTTGGGGATCAAACCAGATGCCACTTTGGAGGAGATCAAGCATGCCTTCTTCAGCAAATCCAAGAAGGTACGTTACAAAACGGAGAGGGTGGTTGCAGGAGGAAGCACCAAGTGATGGGTAGAGCTGAATACCGGGGATGATATGACATCTAGACCATACTACCAGAGGAATCACAGTGTAGACAGCACAACAGCAAAAACATCCACTGTGAAATACAGCGCTATTACAACACCGGCCAAAGTAAAAATGACTAAAAACGCTTCCACGTGCAGCTCCTGGTGTGACCTTGGGTCAGTCACAAGTTCTTTCAGAGCTGTTCTCTCAAGAGCAGTCCTCGAAAGAGGTCTCTCAGCCCCACCTACCTCACAGGGTGTCTGTTGTGAGGAGGGGAAGGGAAAGGGATTGTAAGCTGCTCTGACCCTCCTTCAGGTAGTGAAGGACGAGGTATAAACCCAATCTCCTCCTCCTCGTGTTATTGTAATGTATTAGTTATTTCCAACATTCCATATGAGGCATACAAAAATACAGTTATCTCCATCAGTATCAAAATGGCATACAGAAAACCCTCACAATTCTACTTACAAATTTTCCTTGGACTTTTTCCCTTGTGAGGGTTTTCTGTATCCCATTTTGATACTGATGGAGATAACTGTATTTTTGTACCGAATGTCTCATATGGAATATTGGAAATAACTAATACATTACAGTAACACTTCGAGTATATACAATCATTTTTTACTTTGGCCTTTATTGTAATAGCGCTGTGTTTCATTGTGGTCGTTTTTGCCGTTGTGATGTCTAGACCAGGCAGCCAAGGGAGAAGTGGGTTGTGGGTATCTGTGCTTTCCGTTGCAACGGGGGCCCGGCATCATGTTCATTCATCCTCGTTTCATTCTTGCTGCTCCCTCCTCTTCCTCTGATGGTCTCGACAGTGGCTGATAAGCAGCACTCTGCAAGTTAAGGAAATGCGCTGTACGGCAGCCTATCTTTGAAAAGCAGGCAGCCACTGCAGCCGGTCCAGAATGTGGCAGCAGAGATCTCTTTGGGGGTTCTGCGCATGAATCATATTACTGTCTCGACTTTACCAGCTTCTACTTAGTTTCTGGGCCCAGTTCAAAGCTCTGCTATTGAGCCTGAAAGCCTTCATTGGTCTGAGGCCAGTGTATCGTAAGGTTTACCTTCTCCTGTCTGGGCCTACCTGTTAGCATTAGTGCTTTGTATTCTTCAGACCAGAGGATTCACAGGAGACGGGGCCTTCTCAGTAGTGGTCCCAAGACTGTGGCACTCTCTCTTGGGGGGGGGGCTTCCTCCATGATGAATTTTAAGCAACTTAAATTTTGCCCTTTTGTAAAAGCCTTTGCAGAAGAAGATAGCTAGTCTGTTGCTGCTCCGTAACATCATTTCGAATGGTCAGTACTGTATCCATATGATTGTGCCAGTCATACATAAGTAGCTTATGGAATTTGCTGTCACAAGATATAGCCACTTAATACCAGGTGGACTGTTAAAAAAATCATGCAGGAGGGTAGGTCAGTAAGATGTCATTATTTAGCCATGCTGGCTAAGTGGAACCTCCATATTCAAAGGCAGTATACCTTTGAATATCAGTTGCTGGAGACAAGCAGCAAGAGATGGATGTTACCATCCTAAATTACCGGCTGGCATCTAGCAGACCACTGTGAGACTCAAGATGAAAGGCAGTGGCACAGCAATGTATGTAAACAAGAGAAAAATGCATGTGCCCAAATTGTAACACCAAAAATCAATGCCACTGCCTTTCATCTTGTATCTTGTATCCCATTTCATTATGGCAGACTGTATGAGTATTTTGGCATTGTCAGATGCGGACAAAGACAGAGTTATTGCAAATTTTCCTACTTCTTTAACTGCACTCTCTGGTGATAAATCTGATTGGTCACAATATGTAGCTTTAACTGCTTTTGTGAAATCTAACAATCTATATAATTTATTAAATCATTGATTTTTGGTGTTAAAAATTTAGACCACTGTGAGAAAACAGGATGGTGGATTAGATGGGCCTTTGGACTGATCCAGCAGGGCTGCTGTGAGTTTTATTTTGGTGGAAAGGTGGCGTTTACACGTCTTAAATAAATACACTTGGGCCCCGGTCACACAGCAAAGTTGCCGCGGGAGAGGCACGGGAGTCCCGTGGATTTTCCGGGCATGATCTCACCTCAACATCTGGGAAGTGCAGTGCTCCCGTGGCGAACCCGTGGCTCCCCGCCGAAGGTGCGGAGTTAAAAACTAGTACCTACGAGGTACTAGTTTCCTGAAACCGCGGACCAAGGGCGGGCGTCTGATCGCGTTCCCGGTGGACTTACGTGGCATCCGGCATCCGCCGCTGTTCATCTCCGCAGGTTGCGCAACAGCGCCCAACAGCGCATGCGCACAAAGAGCGATTGCCAGTGCGATTGCGTGGCGCGGCTTCTGTGCCGCACTGCAGGATACCTGTCTGATCGGCATTTCCACAAGACCTCGACCGGGACGTGTGCTTGGGCAGCCACACGTTAGATTCCCCTGGGGCACTTAGCCCCCCCTCCCCCCCCCCCGCGATGTCCGGCCCGTGTGACCGGGCCCTTGGAACGGCAAAGGAGCAGGCCTAGAGGAGGCTCTTACCTCTTTCCCCACACGCAGCTTCTCGGTTCCACATCACGCTCCCCAGCTCCAGATCACTGAGAACTGCTTACAAAGTATCCACTCAGTGGGCTTTCTGTCACAGAGCTAGGATTCAAAGCCGGGACTCCCAGATCCTAATCTGATGCTTTAACCCCTCCTGCCCTGCATGTTATCTAGCTAGAAGCGCCTTCCATAAGCACACAGGTTGCAGGCTCTTCAAAAAAAAAAAGAAGTTAAAAAAAATAATTGTTCTACCAAGGGCCTCTGTGACCCCCACCCTGAGGATCTAGCCTAGGGTTGCCAGCCTCCACGTGGGGCCTGGGGATCTCACGCTATTGCAACCGATCTCCAGACCGTAGAGATCAGTTCCCCTGGAGAAAATGGCTGCTTTGGAGGGTGGATTCTACAGCACTGCACCCCACTGAGGACCCTCCCCTC
>NW_015169782.1:924821-946230 GCF_001447785.1 Gekko japonicus | reverse complement strand
TCCTGCACGAGCCCCATCCTACAGAATGGGAGCGCCGTTCCCATTTGTTGCAGTGGGGAGCTGCCCTGTGGATTGCACCAACAATCTTAAGCTTGAAGCCTGAATGAGGGACATTTTGTGTGCGTGTGTGTGTGCTGCGCGCGTGTGCCGAGGAAGGATCTGATGACTTCCATTTTCTCAGAGAGAGAGAGAGTAATCTCTGGTGCATCTTGAAATCTGCTTTTTGCTCGCCGCCATCACATTTAATTAATTCTCCAGCGCCTGCCTGCCTCCTTTTCAAGTCAGCTGAAAAACTGTAGACTTCGCCCGCTGTCGAAACGTCTCTTTCTCTTCCTCTCCCCCTCCCCCTTTTTTGCTTTCTTGACATCCAGCCTTGGTTAAGGGTTCGGAGGAACTCAGACGCTTGCTGAATACCTCGCGACAATTTCATTAGTTCTAATTTTAAAAAAGGTGTTACACCGCTCTTGGTCTTTTTGGAATTTCCCCCTCTTCGGTTCCAGTCTGTAGCCCGGCAGAACCGAATGGCTTGTGTAGCTTGTAGAATAATTGCAGGAAACACGGTGGAGTGCTTCTGAAAGGAAAGGGAGCAACTAAGCCTGGAGCATGTCTTTAAAATAAAATAAATCCAGTGACCCGTCCGTCAGCCCCTTTTGCCTCCGAGCGTCTTTGTGGAGTCCTCTTGAGTTTCTCCTCACTCAGCTTTCCTGAAGAGGGCAGTGTTGGGCCAGAAGTGCGCTCGAGTGGCTTCCTATAGGAAAACCAGCTTTTTTGGTCACCGGAGTGTACTTGTTTTCTGGTCTAGGTTTTCATTTGTCTCCGTGTGTGAAGAGAGAGATCGAGAATGAGAAAGAGAGACAACCTGTGTTTGTAATCAACAAACCCTTTTGCTTTCCGTTAAGAAGGCATCCTGGTTTGGAGCTCGCAGTCCACTTTTAGTACATCCAGTTCCCCGGGAGAACTGAGACTGCACCCAGGAACCTTTTGAGGCACTGAAAAGTGGTCCTGGGCTGTCAGTAGTCAGCCTTGGCAAAAACCACCAGAGACACCGGACTGACGTCCTTTGGAGTGATGAGAAGATCTCTAGCCAGCCCGGGGGGGGGGGGGGGCTTGGCAGGTGATCTAGGGAGCAGCCTTCTGCATCCCAAATAAGAGTGCCCCCCACCCATCTCATGTTTTTGGATGGCTAGCTAACATGCCATCCAAGGCAGGAGGAGGAGGCCGAACCTTTCAGGGCCAGGGAGCTCTTTGGACCTTTCTGATGTGGCTGGAAGACGTCTCGCAGAGCAGTTAGTTCATCCCTCATTCTGTTGCTTTAAGTTACGTCTCCTTCATTGGGTTCGTCTGGTATCAGGGTGAGTGCCGGATAAGGTAGCGTTTGGCTGTCAGATTAGTGGGGCCAAAACGTTTTCAGATCCCATCGATCCCGTTGGGGTCTTAAAGCGAATTCTCGGTGGTTTGCTTCCTTCCTTGCATCTTGGCAGCAAAGGAACGCCCAGGGTGGAGAAGTGCTTTCAGATAGGGCTGAGTGTTTTCTAACTTCTCTCTGTGTGTTAGGTGTTAGGTGCTGCCAAGTCACTTTCAGCAAAAGCTATAAATTAATGACCTCCAAAACGGTCCTGCCTCTTAACAGCCCTGCTCACGTCTTGGAAACCGAGGGGCGTGCCTTCCTTGATTGAGTCCATCCATCACTTATTGGCTCTTCCTCTTTTCCTGTTGCCTTCAACTGTTCCTAGTATTATTGACTTCTCCAGTGATTCTTGTCTTCTCATAAGGTCTAGCTTCTGGATGCCCACACGTCCGCATTGTGAAAACACAGGATTTACTGACTGGCATAGAATCATGAGACTCTCACCCTTCATTTAAAGAAGGAATGTTTCCAGACCTCATGAGTACAGAGATTGGATGGTGGCTGGTGTGTAGCAGTAGAAGCAGCAAGCCTGGTTGTTATGTGATCTTCTGGGAGCCCCGAACACCATAACTCTCCTCCCAGCGCTGTGCTTTGGGCCACAGCTTCCTTCCTTCTCCTCTGCTATTCCAGTCAGTCTCATCGAAAATGCTAAGACATTTGCCAAAATCCATTTATTGACAACGGGCAGCACTGGGTGAATGGATCACTTGTACACACACACAACAGCATAACGACTGAGTGTCAAATCATGGAATCTGGACATTTGGGGGGAGATGCAGAACGCCCGGCCGTGCAGTAGCGGCTGTGGCAACACACCCTGACCCAAGGATTCTGTAGACTTTCCCCTCCCTGGTCTCTCCCACCATCCGTGACTTTGAAACTGCAGGAAGCGACATTTCGGACCCAGGCCCGCCCTTCCCCCTGAAAGGAATCTGGAGGCCCCAGTATTTAATTGATCGCTTCCAAGTAGCACTTGGCCCTCCCAGCTCGCGGTCAAGGGGGATGCTCTTAACTTCTGGAAGAGGCTGGCTCCCGGTAGCAGCATCAGGAGCCAGAGGGGGCTTCCAAACCAAGTTCTTGAGCCAGGGAAGAAGGGGGAGTCGAACTCAGTGGCTGTCGAGTTGGGGTGGGGGGTGAGGCCGAGATGGTGGGTAGAGCTGTGCACACACAAAGGTGCCTTAGAATGGCGTAGTGGCTAGACGCAGCTGAACTCAGGTGTTACGAGGGACAGATCTGACATTAATGTCACTTAGTCAGGCCCAGGCCATGCATGGCATAAAATGTAATGCCTGGTACTGGAGATATAAACTTTATAAAGGACACAGGCAAACCCAGTAAATGGTATTATTTTTTACTCAAAATACAAACGTGCTTATAGATTAACACTCTTACAGTATTTCCTTACAGTATCTCCCTGACGCCCACCCTCCCACTTCCACCCCCACCCCCAGTTACTCATTAGCAGTGGGACAGGACACAGGAACTTAATACACAGCCTCTGTCATCTAGCAATAAAGGTAATGACCAGTTATCTTGTGGGCCAGGTAAGAGTCCTGGATGGGCCAGTTCCGGCCCGCGGGCCATATGTTTGACAACCATGGGCTAGAGGGTTGGACTAGGATCTAGAGGACCCGGGTTCAAATCCCCGCTTTGCCATGGAAGCTTGCCGGATGACCTTGGGCCGGTGACACTCAGCCTAACCTACTTCATCGGGTTATTGTGAGGATAAGATGGAGGAGAGGAGAGTGATGTAAGCCACTTGGGGTTCCTGTTGGGGAGAAGGGCGGGATGTAAAATAAATAGAAATAAAATAAAATTTTAGTGATTCATGCCGTTGGTCCATCAAGCTCGATATGATCTTTCCTGTCACCTGCTACATGAGATCCTTTAAACTGGAGATGCCAGGGATTGAATTTGGGACCTTCTGCTTGCCAAACAGGTGCTTTTCAAAAAAATCTGCTGATGCAAGCCACTGGCCGCTCTTTGTTCAGTATCATCTCCTCTGACTGGCATTGGCCACACATGGACACAGGAAACTGCCTTGTGCTGAATCAGACCACTGGGACTCCATCAAGTTCGGTATTGTCTACTCAAACTGGCAACGGCTCTCAGGTCTATCACAGCACCTACCGCCTGATGCTACTCTAACTGGAGATACCAGGGATTGAACCTAGGACCTTTTTGCATGCTTTTCCACTCAACCACAGCCCCTGCTTGTGACTTGGGGCATGGAGAGGTTTTCCCAACATCCACTTCTTAAGATCATTTAAACTGAAGATGCTGGGAATTGAACTTGGGGCCTTGCATAAGAACGTAAGAGAAGCCATGCTGGATCAGGCCAGTGGTCCATCCAGCCCAACAACTCTGTGTCACAGAGTGGCCAAAACCGAGATGCCATCAAGGAGGTCCGCCAGCAGGGCCAGAACTCCAGAAGCGCCCTCCCACTGTTGCCCCCCAAACACTATGAATACAGAGCATCACTGCCCCAGACATAGTGTTCTGTCTATACCTTGCGGCTAATAACCACGGATGGACCTCTGCGTCATGTGTTTATCCTTCTGCATACCAAGTGGGTGTTCTGCAGCTGAGCCCCTTCCCAGACACAGTGGAAGAAGCAGAAGGCAGAGAAGATTCAGAGAAGGCAAAAGCCTTTGGTGCTGTTGTTCTTGATGTTGTCATTTCATCTCTCCACCTTTAACTGAGCTTATTGTGCACAGCTGCTTCCCATTATTGGCCGGCTGTCACATCCATGCGTACCTCAAACTCCACCTTTTCTGCAAAGCCTTCAGCATGGCTTCTTAGACCTGTTTCTCCCACCAAAGCAAAGCCTGTGTATGATTGCTTCTTTCATCTTGAATTTTAGATTGTAAGCTCCTTGGACCAGAAACCTACATTTTTATTGTTTCTTTCTAGGTAAAAGGTAAAGGTTCCCTTTCTCGAAAGCCAGTCGAGTCCGACTCTAGGGTTGCAGTGCTCATCTCTGTTTCCAAGCCGAAGAGCCAGCGCTGTCCGAAGACATTTCTGTGGTCATGTGGCTGGCATGACTAAACACCAAGGCGCACGGAACGCTGTTACCTCCCCACCGAAGTGGTACCTATTTATCTACTTGCAATCTCTTACTTTCGAACTGCTAGGTTGGCAGGAGCTGGAACTAGAGACGGGAGCTCACTCCGTCATGCGGCACACTCGGGTCTCGAACTGCTGAACTACTGACCTTCCACAGCCTACAGTTCAGCGTCTTAACCACTTGAGCCACCGCAGCTCCATTTCTTTCTAGGGCACTATAGAAAAAAAAATCATAATTGAAGAATGATAAACATGGCAAGAGAAAATTTGGGATCAGTTTATAATGGCAAAAAATTACAGACTCCCTGATGAGAGCGAATAACAGTAACACGCCAACCTACACTAAATTTGTTAGGACTTGGGCCCCTGTGTTAGACTACATGGTAATGAAGGATATTCTCCCTGCTAAGCAGATCTGTCATAAATGGTTATATTTATAGGCTGTAGCAGGTAATCTATACTGGTCAGACTCATGGTGACTTATTAGTGCTGTATGGCGAGAATAGATGTTAAGAATGTATGTAATTATCCTTATTAATTTAGAAGCAAAAAGTATTTGATGTATGTAATGTTAATGTTATTAACAAAAACAATAAAAATGTATTTTTTAAAAAAAAGAATGATAATCTCTGACCATACAGAAGGCCTTTCTACATGAACCTGCCTTCTACTGAGTTGGACCATTGGTCTGTTAAGGTCAGGTTCATCTCCTCTGACTGGCAATGGGTTTTCAAGGCCGCAGGCTGAGGTCTTTCACATCACTTTCTACCTGAACCTTTTAACTGGAGATGCCAGGGATTGAACCTGGGGCCTTCTGCATGCCCAGCTGATGCTCTGCCACTGAGCTACAGCTCCTAACACACATGCATGAACACATGAAGCTACCTTATACTGAATCAGACCATCGGTCCATGAAGATCAGGATTGTCTACTCAGACTGGCTGGCAACAGCCCTCCAGGGTCTCAGGCTGAGGTCTTTCACATCACCTGAACCTTTTAACTGGGGGTGCTGGGGATTGAACCTGGGTTCTTCTGCATGCCAAGCTGATGCTCCGCCACTGAGCCACAGCCCCTCACACACACCCATGTACACAAGAAGCTGCCTCATACTGAATCAGACCCTTGGATCTTCAAAGTCAGTTTTGCCTGCTCAGACTGGCAGCTGTTGTCCAGGGTCTCAGGTAGAGGTCCTTCACACCCCCTCCTATCTGAGTCTTTTAATCAGAGATGCCAGGGATTGAACCTGGGACCTTCTGCATGCCAGGTAGGTACTCCACCTCCAAGCTGTGTCTTTTTCTCATTAAGGAACTGCAGCCTTAGAATTAAAGAGTAGGCCAGATGAAGGGACTCAGACGCAACCCCAGTCCCTGTTTTCTTAAAATTAATGCACCGTGTTGCCTTAGAAGCCTCTGCAGGTGCAGTGTGATGAGAAAGCGTTGTGACTGGCAGTTGTGCACGTGGCTTCCGAGGAAGCCACTTCAGGAGATAGGAGAGGGCTCTGTCGGGCCGATGGAAGGAGGAAGGAGTGGATTGGGGAGCCCACCCAACAACTGAGCTGGACAACCGCAGTTGCAAGGGATATCCTCACAGTTTCTGGCCCCTGGCCTCATTTTGGGGAGGAAGCATTTATAGTTTATCATGTGGGATAGTAGCCCTGTACCAGGATTAGGCTGAGATTATCACGGACGATAAATCCGTCAGCGGAGGTTTATTTAAAGCGTTGCTGCTGATTTTATTTAAAATAGTTACACCCGGCATTTTCGGTCGGTGGTCCTTGCGGCGGCTTGCGATCAGAGTGAGGTCCCACGGCCATACAGTGACGCTCCTCCTCCCCTCCTTCCCCAAGTTCTAATAGCATAGTGCGGGATGGATAGACGGGTAAACTAGTCAGCCAGAATGAACAGGCGGCATAAATCTGGTTAAAGAGTCAATAAAACAGGACAGCCTCCCAGCGAGGGGGGGGGGACGTGGCGGAATTATCGCCCGCCTGCCTGCCAGCAGCGGAAGCTGATTGGAAGGAGGCCAGGCCAAAGCTGTGGATCCAGCGGAGATGCAGCGGGCAGCCTCCTCTGTGGGTGGGCCCTTTCACGGGAGCCTTTATTTGTTCAACGTTACTTCCGATCCTCCTGTCAGTCGGAGCGGATGAACAAAAGAAGCTGCCTCCTACTGAGTCAGGCGACTGGTCCGAGCTCAGGATCGCTTCCCCTCACTGGCAGCCACTCTCCAGTTCCAACAGAGAATGGTCTTTTCTGAGGCCTGCTCCTTGAGCGGCTTTTACGGGAGATGCCAGGGTGGAAATTGGGCCTTCCCACATGTACGGTAACACCGTTCCATGCGCCTTGGTGTTTAGTCATGCCGGCCACATGACCACGGAAACGTCTTCGGACAGCGCTGGCTCTTCGGCTTTGAAACAGAGATGAGCACCGCAACCCTAGAGTCGGATTCGACTGGCTTTCGAGCAAGGGAACCTTTACCTTTTTACATGTACGGTACCACTTAGAACCAAAGCCTCTCCTCTTCGTCACTGGTTTAAGGCAGGGGCTGCCATTCTGTGTAACTGTGCAGCATCTGGTACCACGAGCCCTCCATTTTGTCTGTGCGGCCTCCCGCAACGGCGACGACAAAAGCACTGTTCACCACGCTCTTAACCTCAGTCCCTCATCTCCCTCTACGGCCTTCTAAGAGAAAAACCCCTGCCCTCCTTTCCTCGCACCCCACCGCCCCCGAAACGCTCTGGCACAGCTAGGAGGGAAGGATTCGGTGCCTTTGGCCGGCTCCCTCCTTTAACCCATCTCCGGCCTCAGCTATGTTGGAGGCCTGCCCAGGAATCCAGCATTGGAAATCTTTATCTTTTTGGCTCGCCCGGGAGGGCTGCTCTGCCCCCCCGGCCAATCTGGAGCCCCGTTTGGCTCGTTTCTCTTAAGGCGGGCGGGAAATAAAGTGGGCCGGAGTGGCAGTGTCGAAACTTTGGCGGAGATAGTGAGCCCTGCTGATCAATCTTTAACCGGGCCCCCCTTTTTTCTTTCTTTGCTTTGGCTCCCTCGTCCCCAGTAGATTTTTAACGCGAGGTTACCCATTAGGGGCACGTCCTTCCTTCGCCAGCCCTCCCACCGGCCCCGTCTTCCATCCCCATCTGGCGGTCCCAGAGCAGCCTGTGTTGGGGAGGGTGAGTCAGGCCAGCAGGAGAGAGGGGAGATGTCGGTGGGGAAATAAAAAAGTTACGGGACAGACCAAACTTTGTACAACTGGGGGCGTTCCAGGCGGCATTGCAAAATCTTTCAGACCTGGCTCAGCTCAGAGGACAAACTCCTAAAGCTCGCAGACGGCCGTTGGGTATTTGTTAACATTCCCTCCATCTTTGTAATAACCCCCCCCCCCAGCCCCTTACCACAGTGTTGTTATAATCTGTTTTATCAGCCAGGAGATCTGAGACAAAGCTCAGTGGTTCTGCATCTTCAGCCGCTTGCAGGAACGAGAGAACGTGGGTCAGGAGCCGCACGTGATGGGAAGATCGCAGCGGCCAGGATGTGTGCTGGGAAAAGAGGGCAGTGTGGAACCGAAGGAGGCCAGAGGAAAAACAGAGTCTTCCCCCGTCCTCTTTGGTCATGAGATCCGCTGCTGGCTATTATGAACGCATTATAGGGATCGATGGTTAATAAGTTAGCCTCTGTTTGCCGTTCAATTCTTTGGTAATTATTCTCTGACGGCAAACTCCTCTTACGTTTCCACATGTTCGGAGTAGAATGGCTTACCTGTCTATTCCCAGAGCAGAGGGGAAAATAAAAGTTAGCCACCCTGCCAACTCTTTCGAGACCTGACCTGTGCAACGTCCGTCATAAGGATATTGGATCTGACCAAAGTTCTCAGCGGTGCAGCATCCTGTTTCCTACACTGGCTAGCCAGGTGCTTCCTCTAAGGCAGGCTCAGAGGCAGTAGCCCTTCCTTACGGTGTCCCACCCCACCCCACAACTGACCCTTAGAGGTATACTGACTCTGAACACAGAGGTTCCATGTAGCTATCATGGCCAGTAGCCACTAATGGCCCTGTTTTCCGGCACGCAGTTGTAAATTCACTTTCAACGGCCTGGTCACCTCTCGTGCAAGAGAACTGATCAGGTGAGAGCCAGTTTGCTGTGAGAGCCAGTTAGGAGCGTGGACTCTGATGTGGGGGAACCGGGTTTGATTCCGCACTCCTGCACATGCAGCTGCTGGATGACCTTGGGTCAGCCAAAAGTTCTCACAGAGCTGTTCTCTCAAGCAGTTCTCTGGGAGCTCTCTCAGCCCCACCTACCTCACAGGGTATCTCTTGTGGGGAGAGGAAGGGAAAGGGATTGTAAGCCAGGCACGTAGCCAGGATTTTTTTAGTTGGGGGGGCGTTTAAATTTCTTAGGGGGCACTGATTAATTGAAAAGTAATGTAGTTTAAGTTAAATAGACTTTCTGGGGGAAATAGAGAGGTGCTGTCTGGCTCAATGGGGCCACCGTAGCTGGCCCTTTGTGCCCAACTGTAGGAATACCTGGCTCCTTCTCCGCACCTGCCACTGCTCGGGGGCCCTGGGTTGGATGGGAAGTCGGGGGGCTTGCCAGTAAGTCGGGGGGGCCTAGCCCCGAGATGCCCCGCTGTCGCTATGGGCCTGTTGTGAGCTGCTCTGAGACTCACACTGAAGGGCGGGGTATAAATCTAATCTTTTCTTCCTCCTCCTCCTCCTCCTAAGTAATTCTTTTTTGTCTGTTCTGAATCTTCCGCCTGAGAGAAAAAAGAACGTTGGCTGGTTGGTTTGGGGATGTCAATTATAGGATGTTTTGGAGAACGTTAATTCTAGGGTCGCCATAAATTGGAAGAGACTTGGTGGCGCTTAACACACACACTAGATGTGAGGCCCTGACTGAAAGAGATCCAGAATGGTGCAGTGGTTAGAATATCCGACTAGAGTCTGGGAGACCCAGTTCCTCATCTCCACTCTGCTACGGAAGTTCACTGGGTGACCTTGACCCAGTCACTCACTCTTGGACTAGCCTACCTCATAGGGTTGATGTGATGATGGCGTGGAGGAGACGAGACTGGTGTATGCCCCTCTGGGTCCTGCCGAGGAGAAAGGTGAGGTAGGAGTAAGTAAATAAGTACGTTGAAAAAGATTTGTTAGAGGAAGTAGTGCTGAGACATCTGAAGAGACCCCCCCTCAGCTCGGCTTCCCAGTAATTTACCCACCTAATCAGAACAGGTCTTGTGTCAGGCCCAAACAATCCTAGTTGCAAGCTCCAAATTCTGCCAGGCACCACCCACACAAACCCTGCCTCTGACCTGGAAGTAGAATCCCCACATCCTACATTAATTGTATTTTCACAATGCCTTGTGTTTTGCATACGTAATAGTAATAGACAGGACCATCAGAAATCTTATTCCGTGACCCTTTTGGCTTCTGAGATTTTGTTTGTTTGTTTGGATTTGTATTCTGCCCTCCCTACAAGCGGGCTCACATCATAAACAGATAAAAAACATACACTAATAAATATAACAATACTTAAAACAACTAAGCAATACAGTTTAAAACAGCTGTGTATAAACACAAACACAGTTCCAGCTGGAGTGGTAGGGTCCAGAGATCTTAATCTGGGCCGAATAATGATGACAGACTTCAGTGAGGGAGGCCGACTTCATTGGGCGCCCTCTGCCTCAACCAAAGGCCTGGCGGAACCGCTCCGTCTTACAGGCCCTGCGGAATGATAAGAAGTCCCTCAGGGCCCTGATCTCAAATGGGATTTAGTTCCACCAGGCCGGCCGGGGCCAGGGCCAAAAAAGCCCTGGCCCTGATCGAGGCTAGACGGACGTCTCTCGGGCCGGGGACTACCAACAGACGCTGATCCATTTTATCAGCGGCTACCCACACACTTCAAGCATACGTTCATAACCATAAGGGCAAGAACCTTTCTTATCTTAAAAGGAAAGCAGAGACGCTCAGAAAGCTTGACTCCGCTGTACCCGATTCCTTTCTTTTTAAAAGAAAAAATGTTTACAGTTCCTCCCCAGCGACCCGCTGAAAGCAGCTTACAATTAAGGCAAAAATGAAAGCCATTCCAAAGCAAAGCATACTTATTTTTGCACTGATTCTCTGCAGAATCACAGCCCTGGCTCTAGGAGAGAATGCGAGAGGAAGGATCTCCTTCAGGCCACAGGCTGGAACGCAGAGAACGCCCACGGGGTCAGCACACTTGTTATGGCCGCCACCTTTCAGGAAAGGACCCAAAAGGCAATGTTCCCTCTAAGCTGAGTTAGTGTGAGCTCACAGTTTTTTTAGCCTCCAGCTCACACATTTTTGTCTTCGCACAGGAAGGAGGGCTCCAGAGCAAACTAATTTATGCAGTAGCCAAATTGCTTTCTCACATCTTTAATGCCAGTACCTCACAAAGTTGAATTTTTGCTCACAAGACTCCACAGCTTAGAGGGAGCATTGCCGAAAGGCCTGTTGGGTTCAGATGTGTTCATTCTGTAGCAAGGTGGAGAGGTGGGATGTGCCTTGACTTTATGACCCTGAGTGACTCTGTTCCTCTGCTGCTTAACTTGGAACACTTCCCTGGGGCCAGTGGGTAGAGTGGCTGCCTTTCTCTGAAGGAGTTAAGCGTCGGTTACACTCTGTTTGCATAAAATTCCCTCCTGTCCCCGCCAAGTTTCCTGTAAGTGGTGGTGGCCAGATTGCCAATGTTTGCTCTCTAGCGCCATTCCCCAAACTCACAAGCTTGCAAGGTAAATAGAGAGAAGACCCATGCCCGAGGGCCAAAGAGGAACTTCCCAAGAGCCATGCAGGGACAACAGTAATGTGGCTGTCCAGGGCTGGGGGCAGAGGGCAGTCACTCAAGTATTCTTTGTACCCCCCAAAATTCTAGTTTATTTCCTTCCTCCCTTCCAGGAGCCAGTTTGATGTAGTGGTTAGGAGCGCAGACTCTAATCTGGGAGAACCGGGTTTGATTCCCCACTCCTCCACTCGCAGCTGTGGGATGACCTTGGGCAAGCCATAGTTCTGTCAGAGCTGTTCTCTCATAGTTCTGTCAGAGCTCTCTCAGCCCCACCTACCTCACAGGGTGTCTGTTGTGGGGAGGGGAAGGGAAAGGAGTTTGTAAGCTACTCTGAGACTCCGAGTGAAGGGCAGGTTATAAATCCAATCTTCCTTCCTTCCTTCCTTCCTTCCTTCCTTCCTTCCATCCTTCCTTCCTTCCTTCCTTCCTTCCTTCCTGGTCCATCTTGTCTAGTATCCTGTTTTACACAGTGGCCAGCCAAGACAGGTACCCGTGTTAGTCTGTAGCAGTAGAGAAGAGCAAGAGTCCAGTAGCATCTTAAAGACTAACAAAACTTGTGGCAGGGGATGAGTTTTCGTGAGTCACTGCTCACTTCTTCAGATCATAAGAAGTGAGCAGTGACTCACGGAAGCTCCTCCCCTGCCACAAATGTTGTTAGTCTTCAAGGTGCTACTGGACTCTTGCTGTGTTTTGGTGGCCAGCCAGTTCCTCTGAAGGGCCAACTACAGGGCATAGAGGCTGAGGCCTTCCGCTGACCTTGCCTCCTGGCACCAGTATTCAGAGGTTGGCTGCCTCAGAATGTGGAGGTTCCCGTCAGTCACCATGCCTAGTAGCCACTGATAGTCCTGTCCTCCATGAATCTATCCAGTCCCCCTTTTAAAGCAGTCTATCCCAGTTTTCTTCCCAGTGAGAACCGAAAGCATCATACAACGTGCACCGCTTTCCCATGCCATCTTCACAACAGCCCCGTGAGGGAGGTTAGTCGGAAGGTGTGTGACTGGCTCAGGGTCACCCGGCAAGCTTCCATGGAAGAGTAGGGATTTGAGCCTGGGTCTCCCCGATCCCAGCCCCACACTATTAAGTACTACGTCACACTGGCCTCCTCATCACGTTCTCTAACATGGTGCCAAGAATGCTGTCTCAACAGTTCCGTTTGTTTGGAAAGAGGTCGTACAACGTCTTGCATGGTTGCTTTTTCGAGCAATAAGCATTTCATAAAATCTAACTCTGGTCTCATGGGGTTGGAAACTTTTGAGGGTCGTTCCTTACTGGGACAGCCGGTGGGCTTTGCAGTCACTGAGCAGTTTAACTTCCCCCCCTGTGGTCTTCTGTATGTGCTAGGAAAGGGTACTTGGAGCCAGTGTGGTGTAGTGTTTAGTGTGCTGGCGCTGAGAGGCCCAGGTTCAAATCCCTACTTTGCCCATGAGAGCTCGTTGGGTGGACATAGGACTGTCACTCTCCCTCAGCCTGACCTACCTCACAGGGTTATTGTGGGGTTAAAATTGGATAGGGGAGGAGGATATCATAAGCTGCTTTGGGACACCATGGGGGGGAGGCAGTGTATAAAGATGCATAAATGAATAAAATCATAGACTGGCTTTTGGATAAGCATTTCAGGGTGTTTTATATGCTGGTTTTTAAGAGTTATTTAATTAAATTAATAACCAACCTGAACGTTTCAAGTTGGGACTCTGGGGCTTGAACAACGAATTTTGCAGTGAGTCCCTGTGGGCTGGCCTAGTGAACTAGTCTGGAACTGCTTGTGCTAAGACTACGGTCTTAGCGCAGAAAGGAACAGGGCAGGATCCTCTGTCTGACTAGCTGCCTGGATCGGCCTGGCCCATAGAAATGCGGTGAGCCTGGTCTTCTGACTTTGTATAGAAAGTTTAACTTTCTCCGAACTTTTGTGAGCCCGCAAACACATTCAGAATTCTGACATCACACGGTAGGCGCAGCAATAAAATGGCTGCAGCAAAATGGCTGCCTCAGGAGGCGGAGCCAACCACTAGATGATTGCCACAGCTTAACTTCAGTCACACGGTGTTGTCAGGGGTGGCCAAACTGTGGCTCAGGAGCTGCATGCGGCTCTTTCACACGTATTGTGTGGCTCCCGGCAGGGTAGCTGGGGAAGCTAAATATCATTAGCAAACAAATATCATTGGGCAAATACATATCATTATCAATACCTGCTTTTACTGCTTTTATTGTTATTTTAACAGTCTCATTTAATTTTAATAAAAAGCAAATTTGCATATCTCCCAGCAAAAACGTGTAATATTTGTTCATGTCTTGCGGCTCTCAGACATCTGACGTTTATTGTGTGTGGCTCTTACGTCAAGCAAGTTTGGCCACCCCTGGTGTGGTCCTTGTGCTTGCGGTGGGCTGCCAAAGCAACATTTTAAAACATCTGCACAGCCAATCAAATGTCAAATGATCAGATGCCTTTGCTTGGCAGAAGCCCTATACGGCCCCACCCACTTCGTGAAAACGCTAGGCTGGTGCTAGAAAAGGAGTTGGTGGGCATCATGGCAGCCATGGGTACCACGCTGGGGACCCCCTGGCCACTGATCTCTGGGGCCCAGGCTGGGAAACGCAGCCTCTGGGTCTGGATTTGGTTACGGTTGCACAGAGCTCCTGACGGTAACAGTCGTGTCCTGCCACGAAGTTGCCTCAGGTGCTTGCTATCTGGTGCTCAGAAGCTTGCCTTCGGCCACTCGCTTCCTTGGCCAGGTGGGGAAACGTCCTCTCAGGTTGTGCAACCCGGTCTCCAAGGATTGTCTGCAGCAGGCCCAAAGTCAGGTTGCCAGCTCTGGGTTGGGAAAAACCTGGAGATTTTGGGGGGTGGAGCAGGATTTGGGGAGGGGGGACCTCAGTAGGGTACAATGTAGGGCTGCCAAGTGGGGGCGGGTGGCGGGTAAACCCCCGCTTTGGAGGCCCGATTTCCGCCGCCGCGGAATCGGGCCCCGGGGGGAACTCCGCCCCCCGAAGCGCAGCGTGGCTGCATCACCAGAGGTGATGCAACCACATTGATCATGTTGGGGGCGTGGCCCCGATCGTCGGAGGGAAAACTATGGTTTTCCCTCCGACGATCGGGGCCACGCCCTCAACGTGATCGACGTCACACGTCACTTCTGGTGACGTGCTGGTACCGCACGCTTCGCACGCACACGCACAGATCCAGAGACAGCTCCCGGAGCCTGGCAAGGCTCCCCCGCCAGTAAGTACTTTACACTTGGCAACCCTAGTACAATGCCATAGAGTCTGCCTTCCAAGGCAGCCATTTTCTCCCGAGGAACTGATCTTAGTCGTCTGGAAATCAGAAGAGAAGAAGAAGAGATTGGATTTATATCCCGCCCTTCACTACCCAAGGGAGTCTCAGAGCGGCTTACAAACTCCTCTCCCTTCCCCTCCCCACAACAGACACCCTGTGAGGTAGGTGGGGCTGAGAGAGCTCTGACAGAAACTGCTCTTTTTTCAAGAACAGCTGTGCCAGAATTATGGATTGCCCAAGGTCATCCAGCCAGGTGCAAGTGGAGGAGTGGGGAATCAAACCCGGTTCTCCCAGATTAGAGTCCGCGCACTTAACCACTACACCAAACTGGCTCAGTTGTAACAGCAGGAGATCTCCAGGTGCCACCTGGAGGTTGACAACCTTAACCCAATGGCTGCTTGGCCAGGGTTCGCTGGACCAGGGACAAGAAATAAGAGTGCCCCCCCCAAAAAAAGCTGGGAACTTTTGGGCCTCACCCCGAGCTCCTTCAGTTGGGCAGAGAATCTGGGTCGCAGTTGGGGCCTCTGTCGGCTCGGCACATTCCTGCCTTCCAGCTCAGCCCCCCTCCCTCTCGCTTTCCCGGCCACCCTGGCATTTTTAATGAGAGGGGAATAAGGTCCCTCTGTGCATGCTGACCTGCCACTTTAAAACAATAGCCTCCCCCTCCGGCCCGCTTGTTTCCTTGCGTCACGTCGCTTAATTAACCATTAGGGAGGATTTATTGGCTTGTCAGGCAACCAGGGGCATTGGAGTTTTATGTTGTTTCTCTTTCAGATGGGTGGGTAAGCCCCATCATTTCTTCTTGAGTCTTTTTAGCATTCTGACAGTACAGTAACCTACCAGAGGTCCTGAAATGGAGGGTGGTTTTCCCCCCACCCTTCGGGTGAGTTATTTCCCCCCACATTTAGGGGAGAAACACACAGGCTGCCTTGGGTTTACACAGCCCTCCTTATCGCTAGCGAAGCCAGCTCCATTCAGGGAGGATATGGGTGTTTGTCGTCAAGCGCCTGCCATTGTGTGGCTGTGAAAAATATTAGTGCGCTGGGAGGTTGTTTTTCATTTGAGTGCCGAGGGCAGGTGCTTTGTGTTTTGAAACCAAAGCCACCAAGTGGTGTTTCTGAGGCAAAAATAAAAATAAAAATCGCGGCAGGTTGGATAATACAACCGAAAAAAAAGACTTTTCAGAAAAACGACCGGAGTCCCCAGGTTAGGATCGATCACTTCAAGAGCTTAAGTTCTCGGCAGATTGTATGAAGCCACCTCGTGCCGTCTCAGACTCTCAGTCCAAATTGCGAGATGTCATAGTCCCACTGTACAGCGCATAGGTCAGGCCACACCTGGAGGACTGTGTGTAGTTCTGGAGGCCTCACTTCAAAAAGGATGTGGACGGAAGGGAGCGGGTGCAGAAGAGAGCGACGAGGATGATCTGGGCCTGGAGACCAAGAAGCCCTGCGAAGAAAGGCTGAGGGATTTGGGAATGCTCAGTCCGGGGAAGAGGAGATTGAGGGGGGACAGGATGGCTCTCTTGAAGTATCGGAAAGGCTGTCACTTTGAGGAGGGCAGAGAGCTGTTCTTGTTGGCAGCAGAGGAGAGGACTCACCATAATGAGTTTAAATTAAGGGCAGGAAGGTATTGGCTGAATATTGGGGGGGGGTTTACAGCAAGAGAGTAGTTCAGCAATGTTCCCTCTAAACTGTGGAGTCTTGTGAGCAAAAATTCTACTTTGTTGAGCTACCAGCAGTAAAGTTGTGAGCAAGCGATTTGGCTACTGTGTAAATTAGTTTGCTCTGGAGCCATCCTTCCTGAGCGAAGGCGAAAATCTGTGGGCTGGAGGCTAAAAAACCGTGAGCTAGCTCACCCTAACTCAGCTTAGAGGGAACACTGTTCAGCAGTACAGGAAATTTGTACTCCTCAGTACAGGAAATCCAAAGGCAAAGTGGAATCAGCTGTCTAGGAATCAGCTTTAGTCTTTGAGCGGCAGCTGGACAAACACTTGTCAGGGATGCTGTAGGCGGATTCTGCACTTAGCAGGAAGTTGAGCTAGATGGCCTGTACGGCCCTTCCCAACTCTGTGATTCAGCTAAGAATACTCTGCCCTGGCTGACATCAGCTTATCAAGGTCTCCAGCAGAAAAATGTATTTCCCACCCTAGCGATGTGAGATCCATTTTTTAAAATTTAATTTGGCGATGTCGGGCATTGAACCTGAAGATTTTGACATGCACGGCAGGTTCTTTGCCACTCAGCCACCAAGACACTTTTGACTGAAGACTCTGGGGATTGAGCCTGGGACCTTCTGCGGCTGAACCATGGCCCTGAGAGGCACAGAATCATAGAGATGAAGGGGCCTGATAGGCCATCTAGACTCCTCAGTACAGGAAATCCAAACGCAGAGCATCCCTGACAGATGTCTGCCCAGCCTCTGCTTGAAAACCTCCAATTGCGGAGCACTTAACATCTAGATCTGTGTAGCGCACATCACCCTGCCAACAAAAGTCCTGCAGCCATGAAATTAAAAGACGCCTGCTCCTTGGGAGGAAAGCGATGGCGAACCTAAACAGCATGATAAAAAGTAGAGACATCACCCTGCCAACAAAAGTCCGCATGGTCAAAGCAATGGTATTCCCAGTAGTCATGTATGGCTGTGAGAGTTGGACTATAAGGAAGGCCGAGCGCCGAAGAATAGATTCTTTTGAACTATGGTGCTGGAGGAGACTCTTGAGAGTCCCTTGGACTGCAAGAAGAACAAATCAGTCAATCCTCAAAGAAATCAACCCTGACTGTTCCCTGGAAGGCCAGATAATGAAACTGAAGCTCAAATACTTTGGCCACCAAATGAGAAGGGAGCACTCACTGGAGAAGACCCTGATGCTGGGAAAGACTGAAGGTCAAAGAAGACAGGGACGGCAAAGGATGAGATGGTTAGACAGTGTCATAGATGCAACGAACATGAAATTGAGCAAACTTCAGAGGACGGCGGAAGACAGGAGGGCCTGGAGGGATCTGGTCCATGGGGTCGCGAAGAGTCGGACTCGACTGTGCGACTGAACAACAACAACAAAAAGCGCAGAGTAGAGTGAGACTGTTACTTCTTGTGCCCTGGGTACTATGGGCTTTTACCCTACCAGGGGGAAGGGCCGTGGCTCAGTGGAAGAAGAAGAAGAGAAGAGATTGGATTTATATCCCACCCTTCACTACCCAAAGGTGTCTCAGAGCGGCTTACAAACTCCTTTCCCTTCCCCTCCCCACAACAGGCACCCTGGGAGGTAGGCGGGGCTGAGAGAGCTCTGACAGGAACTGCTCTTTTTCAAGAACAGCTCTTATCAGAACTACAGCTTGCCCAAGGTCATCCAGCCAGGTGCAACTGGAGGAGTGGGGAATCAAACCCGGTTCTCCCATATTAGAGTCCGCGCTCTTAACCACTACACCAAACTGGCTCTCTGAGCATCTGCTTGGCACACAGAAGTTCCCAGTTTCAATCCCTGGAATCTCCAGGTAAAAGATCTGGCAGTAGGTGATGTGAAAGACTTCTACCTGAGACCCTGGAAAGGCGCTGCCAGCCTGAGTAGAGGCTGTGGCTCAGTGGAGGAGCATCTGCTTGGCATGCAGAAGGTCCCAGGTTCAGTCCCCAGCATCTCCAGTTGAAAGGACCAGGCAATAAGTGGTGTGAAAGGCCCCTGCCTGAGACCCTGGAGAGCTGCTGCCGGTCTGACAGAAATGGACCAAGGGTCTGATTCAGTATAAGGCAGCTTTGTGTGTTCATGTGTACCCACTGGGGAAAGGAGGAGAAGATCACCAAAGAGGCTACACTGAGGATTGGAGCACCCCTTGGAGAAGGAGAGGAGGAGGAGGAGAAGAAGAGATTGGATTTATACCCCGCCCTTCACTACCCAAGGGAGTCTCAGAGCGGCTTACAAAATCCTTTCCCTTCCCCTCCCCACAACAGACACCCTGTGAGGTAGGTGGGGCCGAGAGAGGTCTGACAGAAACTGCTCTTTTCAAGAACACCTCTGACAGAACTATGGCTTGCCCAAGGTCATCCAGCAGCTACGAGTGGAGGAGTGGGGAATCAAACCCGGTTCTCCCAGATTAGAGCCCGCGCACTTAACCACTACACCAAACTGGCTCATGGTATCTTGGCGACACTGAAAGGGAGATTGGACGATTGCTCGTCACAGAGGCAGGATGGAACGGAAAAGCTGGCAGGATCCGATCCTGAGCATCCATTAATGGAGCCTGAAATTGCACGTAGCCTTTTTTGTTTAGCCGTGTCTCCCTGCTGCTCAGCGTCCCTCTTCTAATCCACCGCGCTCCAGAGATCCTTTTCACGTGTACTGCACTGCCAGGCCTGGTTCCCCCCATCCAGCACCTAGGCTTTTGATTCTTTCAGCTTAAGTGCAGGATTTCCCACCCCACCCCCACTTGTCTCTGCCGAATGGCCCAGCTTTTCAGACTATAAAGGTCATTTCTGAATAGAGATAAGCGAGAAAGTGCAGGAGCTGAGCTGGTGCAGGAAGTTAGAAGCTGGAAATGGGTGGTGGTGGTGGTGGTGGAGAGAATCGAAGGCTTTTAGAAAGCCATGTGCTCAGGAGTCTAGAACAGGGTCCTGACCTGGGTCTCCCAGGCTAGCCCGTTCTCATCAGATCTTGGAAGCTAAGCAAGATTGGCCCTGGTTAGTACGCGGATGGGAGACCACTAAGGAAGTCCAGGGTTCCTACGCAGAGGCAGGCAGTGGCAAACCACCTCTGAACACCTTTTGCCTTGAAAACTCTGCAGGGGGTCTCCATAAGCCGGCTGCAACTTGACAGCACTTTAGACACATATGGACGCTCCTTCTCCTTTGACTTCTGGCCAAGTGGGTTTTGCGGAGGTGACTGTGGGACAAAAAGGAAATACATGGGTATGTGGTGGACAGCGATGCCTGGGGAAAACATTGGTCCCCAGTATGCTTCCTCTAAGATGTGGAGTCTTGTGAGCAAAAATTCTGTTTTGTGAGCTACCGGCATTGAAGTTGTGAGCGAGCAGTTTGGCTATTGCATAAATCAGTTTGCTCTGGAGCCCTCCTTCCTGAGCTAAGGCAAAAATGTGTGAGCTGGAGGCTAAAAAACTGTGAGCTAGCTCACACCGACTCAGCTTAGAGGGAACATTGGTCCCCAGTATGCTCCCTGTAAGCTGTGGAGTCTTGTAAGCAAAAATTCTACTTTGTGAGCGACTGGCATTAAAGTTGTGAGCGGGCGATTTGGCTGTTGCATGAATTAGTTTGCTCTGGAGCCGTCCTTCCTGAGCTAAGGCAAAAATGTGTGAGCCCGGAGGCTAAAAAACTGTGAGCTAGCTCACACTGACTCAGCTTAGAGGGAACACCCCATCCCCTGCAGAAACATAACTGAACCTAACATGCCCTTCATCCCTGCCTCCATTTTCTTGCTCCCCCCCCCCCTTGTGTCGAATTTCAGATTATAAACTCCTCAGGCTGGGGACCTGTCCTCCTGGTCCTCCGTCATCAGAGCGCCATGCACGGAATGCGTTATCTGTCGCTGGCCCCCTCCATTCGAGGCTGCTGCAGAGAGGGAAAGAAAGTCCCGGCTGGCTTCAAGGGATTTTTGCGGAAAGAGTTCTGCTTTTAACAGATCATTTAGGAGTTCAAGCCTCACAAAGGGAACCCTTGAGCAATCCCTCACCCCCCAGGAAGGGAGGAGTTTTGCTTGGCTTGTCAGGTGGTCTTACCATCCCTGTACACCCAAGACGTAGCCTTAGTTCCCAAGTGATTTCCAGGCCTCTCCTAGTGCCCACCCATCTCCCAAGTAGTCTGTGGGAACTCATTTTAGCCGAAGGATTACCTCCAGAGAGAACAAGCGCTCCATTCTGAATGTCCCTTGTTTTTTTTTTGCCCCAGAAAATTCCCTCCTCCTCCTCCTCCTCCCCATGCTTCCATGGTTTTAACTGCAAGACTGTTTTAATTGCTTGTACTAAATGCTAGATGGGGAGGGGATGTTGAGAGGATTGGCTGGGCGGCCTGTAGAGACGAGGTCCTCTTGTGACAGATTCGTCCTAGCAGTTTTGAACGCTTTGTTCACCTAGGGGCACACACGGCCGCCCGCGGGATGTTCTTGTCTAGTGAGAAACCCATCAGGAAAATGTGTACATGTTCCAAGGCAGCATTCCTGTAAATGTGAAATGATGGGAGACTTACAACAGGAGAAAGCTGTTGGCCTCATGGCCTGCTTGTGGGCTTTCCGTGGAGCACATGGCTGTCCACTGTCAGAAACAGGACACTGGAGCAGATGGGCCTTTTGTCTAATCCAGCTGGGCCGTCCTTGTATTTAGACATCATCATGAGTGCGAATTCTCTCCCCTCTCCCCTTGTTACGGTTCAGTATTTATTTACTTACCCCATTTATCCCCAGCGGGGACCCAGAGTGGCTTAAATCCTTCTCCTCTCCTCCGTTTTATTCTCACAACAACGCTGTGAGGTAGGTCAGGCCAAGACTGGCCCATGGTCAACCAACAACCTTCCAGGGCAGAGCGGGGATTTCTACCTGGGTCTCCCAGACCTTAGTCTGACCCTACAACCAATGCTCCCTCTAAACTGTTGGAGTCCTGTGAGCAAAAATTCTACTTTGTGAGCTACTGGCATTAAAGTTGTGAGCGAGCGATTTGGCTGCTGCATCAATTAGTTTGCTCTGGAGCGAAGACAAAAAAAATGTGTGAGCCAGGGCTAAAAAACTGTGAGCTAGCTCACACTAACTCAGCTTAGAGGGAACACTGCCCACAACCATTACCCCGTTCTGGTTTTACCACACTATCTGAACAGTAGGGGGGGGGGAGGTGTTCGTTCCTAAAAGCTGCGGTGTGTGACTGGGGCGTCCAATTTTAG
>NW_015169782.1:898914-924790 GCF_001447785.1 Gekko japonicus | reverse complement strand
AAGAGCGTCTGGGTAATGTGTGATTTAATTGGAGGCGTGTGTGCCTGTGTATCTTTGCAGTTTGCGGGGACACTGTCACATGCTGCCCGCCCAAGTTGGCCCTCTCTCCCGGAGAGCTTCCTGCCTCTCTTGAAGGCTGCTCCCATGCTGTCCCCTTGTACCTTGGTCTCTGGCAGACAGCTGTAGCTGGCCTCCCCACCTCGCTTCTGCCCTGTGAGTCCTCTGGGAACAAAGGAGCGGCCAGCGGCCTCCAGGGCCTCCGTCCAGGGTTATTGTTCCTGGAAGCTGTCAAGGGCCTTTTCTCTTTAGCTGGCAGCTTTCGCAGATCTCTCTGCTAGAGACGATTGCAGTTTGGCCAGATGTAAGCAGAGATTATAGAGTCCGGCCCTTCCCTGCTGCCAGGCTAACCTGCAGAGTTTCCTTCGCAGAGGGAGGACAGCGGGCACAAGCGTGGGTTTAAGCACCACAGGGATATGGAGAGGCGGGCTGTGAAAGAACAGGGTTGCAGACCTCCACAGGTGGCTCCGTATTTTGCACATGCGTGGATGTTACTGATACTATCATTTGTAATTTGGAAGAAACGATAACACGTTTATATGGAGCTTCCCAGACTGCTTCACGTACATTGTTGGTACAACAGCCCTGTGAGGCAGGGCCTGTGTTGCGATCTCTGCTGCGAAGGGGGTGCCAGGGTAGCTTGACTAAGGCCAGCGATTCTACCACTTCCCTGAACCAGTTTTCCGTACTGAGCCCAGAGCACAGCTCCAGCCTTGTGGAATGGGTCACCTGAGCAGATCAGAAGGCCGTAGTCTCCTCCATTGGTTTATTATTATTTATTTATGTATTTATTATTTTCAGTTTCTATTCCACCCTCCCCGCATGGCAGACTCAGGCAGGACTAGAGATGTGAAGCCCCGGAAAACGGGTTTTTCCTGAATCCTTTTTGTTTTTTTCCGAAAAATTGAAAAAAGAAAAAAAATTGACTATGGAACGTTTTATTTTAACATGATGAATAAAATATTTTAAGACAAAGTGTTCAAATATCTTCCAAATAATTTCTAATATATATATATATTTGGTATCAGATTGATCTAATTTCTGTGCACTGAGGACAAGCAAGTCCTAGGTTACAAACAGAATTCTCCAATGCAAGAACAAGATGCATTTCTTCCTTTAGGAGGTGCGATTGTCAGAAGAAAATAAAAAAGTTTCAGTTTTGTTTTTGCATGTGGGAGGGTATTCTGTTTGTACTAATTGTTTGCATACACTATATTTTTAATATGCTAGTTGTGATAATTTCATGCCAAGTAAAAATGTCATATTTTATGTTCCTAAAGTAACAGAATGACTTTCGATCTAGAAAAGACAAAAAAAATGTTAATGTAGCATTTTTTTCAATTTTTCCGAAAATTTCCATTTCCCCCCGAAAAAACCCGGGGAAAAAACGGGTTTTTTTCCCGAGCTTCAAAATTTCCGGAAATTTTACATCTCTAGGCAGGACAGAGGTTGGAAGGCAGCCCTTACGTAACATCTTAGCAGTATTTGAGAGCTTGTCTGGGATGTGTGTGTGTGTGTGTGTGTGTGTGAAGTGCTGTCAAGTTGCTTCCGACTTAAGGCAACCCTATGAATGAATGACCTCCGAAACCTCCTAGAGGTAGCAGCCTTGTTCAGGTCTTGCAAACTGAGGTCTGTGGTGGCTTCCTTCTCAATCCATCTCCTGTTGGGTCTTCCTCTTTTCTTGCTGCCTTCCACTTTTCCTGGCATTATTGTCTTTTCCAGTGAGTCTTGTCTTCTCACCATGTGACCCAAGTACAATAGCCTCAGTTTAGTCATTTCAGCCTCTAGGGAGAGCTCGGGCTTGATTTCATCCGGAACCCACTGGTTTGTCTCTTTGGTGGTTCACCGCATCCGCCAAACTCTCCTCCAACACCACATTTCTTTCTCCGCGTCAGCTCTCTGTCTACTTGTACTCGATCATTTTTAATATAACTCGATGCCTGTTGGCCTATGGGCTGTAAGCCACCTTGGGTTCTTTGAGAGAAAGGCAGGGTACAGCTACATACCTAAGTGCTGTCAAGTCACAAGTGACTTAGGGTGACCCCAGGAGGCGGCTTTCGGGGCAGGTTAGAAGCAGAGGTGGTTTGCGATTGTCTTCTTCTGCAGAGCCCTCTTTGATGGTCTCCCATCCTGGTTAGCTTCCGCGAGCGGACAAGATCGGGGTATGCCACACTGCCTTCCCCACCAGGGTACAACTGTTTCATGGTTATTAAACTTGGTGAATTTATTGAAAAAGTTGTATTCCATCTTATCTCCTCGTGCGAGGACTAAAGGCAGCTTACAGAAACTAGGATCTGACATACCCAGCCCCAGCCCAACAGTGAATAAAACACCATACCATTTCAATATAATTTGTCTATGATTTATTAGTCTACCGCCCTCCCAACCCCAATGAATGTAAAGCTGCCGTAAGGGAGAGGATTAACCTTCCTCAAACACTCTCCTAAATCGTGCTGCTTTGTGGTGTTTCCTGAAAACTGCCAGAGTCAGTGCCCTCCTCGTTTCTCCGTTCCAAAGGAGCGGAGCCGCTGCCAAGACCGATCTGATCACCTTAGCTGAGGGCGCGGAGAGAAGACAATTGGGAGAATGAAGTTGGCACGCAGGTCCAGGCCTGTGCCAACAACGTGTGTTCGTTCTTATTAGGAGTATTTTGTTTAACCTTGTCTTTCCATTATTGTATGGGACCTCAAAGTGGCACCTGTCCAGGTGCAGTATGGAAATTGGAAAGACAGAGAGAGAGAGAGAGATTCTGCATCTAGCATTCGCTCCACATTTTCTCAACACTGAGGAAAAGGTGCAGCTCAAAACCACATTCAGATACCTGGGGGCAATGCCATACCCCTGAATGGCCATAAATCTATGCAGAAGGTACCATAAAACTCGATGGTCAAAGAAAGCGAAAGCGGCATGCAGTGTAGAGGGTACCATAAAATCTGACGATCAAAGAAAGTGAAAGCAGCATGCAATGCAGAGGGGAGCTTCTGTTCCAATGTGGGTTTCCGAAAACAACGGCGGGAAAAGCCAGTGGAGAATCGCCCAGAGAATCCTTTCCCTGAAGGCTTTGAAGCTGCCACAAATGAAACAGGCCCAGGAGGGCAGCTCAGCTGTAGTGGCTCCGTGCTTGCGGAAGGTTCCAGGGTTCAATCCCCAGCATCTCCACTTAAAGGATCTCAAGCCACAGGTGCTGAGAAAGACCTTTTCCCTCACGAGTCACTGCAGAGCTGCTGCCAGTTGGAGGAGACAGTACTGCACTAGATGGACCAGGGCAGCTTCTATGTGTTCACAGGGTAGGAGAGGAAGCAGTGTGAGGTAAGCCTGAGGCAGTTCTAGGAAGGCTAGGGTTGCCAAGTCCGTTTCTCTGTGCAGCGGGGGGCTCCCGGACGGCCCCCAGCGTGCCCGGCGTCATCACGTCACATCCAGCTGGTGTGCATGCCGGGGGGGGGGCCCCCCCCCCCCGGGCCCGATTCCACGGCAGCGGAAATCGGGCCTCCAAAGCAGGGGATTATCCGCCCCCCGGGGGGACTTGGCAGCCCTAAGGAAGGCCCTGTCAAGCACAGTATGTGCTGTGACTCTCCCAGAGAGCCTGATGCAGCATTGGATTGGGCATAGCATTCAGCTATCTGAGGACCTTGGCTCTTCCTTTTTTTTTTAAAAAAAAAAATTAAGTTTCTAGTCCCTATAAGGTTGCAAAAACACTCTTGAGACTGTATGGGAAATGCTCGCTGGACACCCAAGGGATGTCCCCCCCTGCATTTTCGGTACAAGCATTCAACCTACAGCTTGACGTTTGGGGGAGAGAACATGGGGAGGAAGGCCCAATAAACAGCTTTTCCCCATTACCCTCCAGGGCTCTCCAAGGCAGTCCTGTCTGCATCCCCCCCCCCCATCTTCAAAGCTCAAACAGTTTGACAAGGGACTGCCAACAGGCCTGGTTCATGTTCCCACTTGGGTGTTAAATTCCTGAGGCAACTGAGGCCCAGTCTCCTGCTCAGGTCTCCGGTAAGGCCAGCAAGGGGGCAGCAGCTGATGTTTGCCCCCATTTACAGCAACCAAATACACGGCACTGTCTTTTTCAACACCTTGGGAGACAGACTGCCGTCATCTAGCTTCCTCCTAGTACATTTTATCCGACCTTTCCCCCCAGGCATTCAGGGTGGCGTGCATGCTTCCCCCTGCCTCAGGGTTACCCTGACAGTGGACGATGGAGCTGAAATCACCCAGGAAGCTTTCTTTCATGGCAGAATGGAATTTGAACCCAGATCTCTCAGGTCCAAGTCTGACACTCTGACCACTACATTACACTTGGGACCATCTGGGCCCCTTTCCCTTCCATCGCAGTGGGGCTTGAGAACTTAACAGCTGCATAGTGCCCTGGGTTAACTACCAAGAGTGTGCAGAGCGCCATTTTGGATTTATTTTTTTTACCTCAGACGCAAACACGTTGCCATGACACCACGTTTTGTATCCCGCCCTTCCTCCCGAGGAGCTCAGGGTGACCTACGTGGGGGATTATCTCTTTTTTTGTTTTTAAATCCCTGCTAGGCTCTTACAAAGTATGTTAGGCTGAGAGAGAACGAGAAAGATCAAGACAGGCTCAAGGTCACTCTGGGAGCTCAGTCGCTGAGTGGGGATTTGCCTCAGAGCAGGAAGGCCTGGATTCAAACATTCTCTACACAAAGAGTACTTAGCATTTATATAGCGTTTTTGAACACTGAGAGCACTTGGCAAACGCTACCCCACACTAAGCCTTACAGCCCTGTCAGGGAGGGAGGTGTTGTTGTTTACCCTGCAGATTGCCCCTGACCTGGGTGGCCGAGGCTAGCTCGATCTCATCAGATCTTGGAAACAAAACAAGGATTGGCCCTGGCTGGTACCTGGATGGAAGACCACCAAAGAAGTCCAGGACTGCTATGCAGAGGCAGGCAGTGGCAAACCACCTCTGTTCCTCTTTTTCTTGAAAACCCTACAGGGTCACCATAAATCAGCTTCACTGCTCTGTTGACCCTCATGATTGCACTAGGAGCTGACCTTTCCATTGTATGTAGGGCTGCCAGCTCTGGAAATTGGGAAATTCAGGGGTGGAGCCTGGGGGAGGGCTGGGTTTGGGGAGGGACCTCAGTGGGCATGACACCATAGGATCCACCCTCCAAAGCAGCCATTTTCTCCAGGGGACTGATCTGTTGTACTTCTGGGAGGTCTCCAGGTCCCACCTGAAGGTTGGCAACAGATCGTAGAGGATGAGGTGGCCATGTAGAACTCCAGATGTACCACTCCAGACTGGCAGTGTGCATGTGCATGAATTCATCGTTTTCTTATGTCTCTCATTTAAAAAAACAAAACCACCAGTCTTTGCATGTTGTGATTGAGTGTTTCAGGGAGAGAAGGTGCGGGGATGGATAGTATGGTCCATCTGTCCAGCCTGCTGCCACAGAGACACAGCCGTGTATTTGTCGCCGGAGCTGGGGCCACTTCCGGTTCTGATTCCTCCCTTCCATTTCAGCTCCATCCTGACAGCAACCCGGCCAACCCGGACCTGCACAACCAGTTTGTGAAGCTGAACGAAGCCTACCGGGTGCTGAGCAAGGAGAGCAGCCGGCGGCACTACGACTTCCTGAGAGTGGCTCAGAGGCCCTGGCCTTCCTCCAGCAGCCAGAACCGTGGCCCCAAGGGAAGCCCGTTTGATTTCGACAGCTTTGGAGCAAGGCAAGGGACAGGGGTGCTGGCTGCCAACAGGGGCTGAGGGAGGGAGGCCTTTCTCTGCCTTGCGTCCCTGGAGAGCTGCGGCCTGTCAGAAGGGTAGACACTATGGAGTCCAGTGGGCTCATGCTCTGCCTGAAGATGAGGCAGGGCTAGTTGTAACTTTGTCTCTCTCTCTCTCTGAGAGCCAGTTTGGTGTAGTGGTTAAGTGTGCGGACTCTAATCTGGGAGAACCGGGTTTGATTCCCCCACTCCTCCACTTGCACCTGCCGATGTGACCTTGGGTCAGTCACAAGCTCTGGCACAGCTGTCCTTGAAAAAGAGCAATTTGTGTTAGAGCTCTCTCAACCCCACCCACCTCACAGGGTGTCTGTTGTGGGGAGGGGGAGGGAAAGGAGTTTGTAAGCCGCTCTGAGACTCCAAGTGAAGGGCGGGGTATAAATCCAATCTCTTCTCTCTCTCTGTCTCTCTCTCTGTCTCTCTCTCTGTCTCTCTCTCTTGCACTCTCTCTCTCTCTCTCTCTCTCACTCTCTCTCTCTCTGTCTCTCATTTTCCCTCTGCTGTTTTCCTTCATTGTTTTAAACTGTTAAGCCCCTTGGAGTTGGAATAGATAGAATTAGGATCTGGGAGACCCAGGTTTGAATTCCTATTCAGCCATGGAAGCTCATTAGGTGACCTCGGGCCGTTGGTGCTCTCTTCCCCACATCTGACTCTCTCTCTCTCTCTCTCTGTCAGCCCCCAACCTACCTCACGGGATTGTTATGAGGGTAAAAAGAAGGCGAGGAGAACAAAGTCGTGTGTCATTTTGGGTCTCTCTGTGGGAGAAAAGCAGGATACGGATAACATCTACATATTGAGAGCCAGCGTGGTGTAGTGGTTAAGAGTGGTGGGCTCTAATCTGGAGGGCCGGGTTTGGTCCCCCCCCCTGGGAGAAAAGCAGGATACGGATAACATCTACATGTTGAGAGCCAGCGTGGTGTAGTGGTTAAGAGTGGTGGACTCTAATCTGGAGGGCCGGGTTTGGTTCCCCCCGTTCCTCCTGCTGGGTGACCTTGGGCCAGTCACCGTTCTCTTCGAACTCTCTCAGCCTCACAAGGTGACTGTTGTGGGGAGAGGAAGGGAAGGCGATTGTAAGCCGCTTTGAGACTCCTTAAGGTGGAGAAAAGCGGGGTATAAAAACCACCTCTTCTTCTACACGAATACGTAATTTGGTGACCTGCCTGCTTCTCTGACAGATCGCCCACCATCTTAGGGGCCCCCCCAGTGCTTTAAACAGTCCTTCTTAATCTTCTCTCGCTGCCCCTTTCTCCCCCCAAGCAGCAGTCTGAAGGGTTGCTTGGGGCTGCCTTGTGCATTAATACCCATCCTTCGGTCCTCATGTTGATTCTTCTTCTGGTGTCGTCCCCCCCCAGGCGTGAGCCGGAGCCCAATGACAACATCCGTTACTGGCAGCAGTTCCACGCGACCCGTCCAGAGCCCTTCTCGGGTCCTGAGCTGGATCAAAAGCAGCGCCTTAACCAGCAGCTCTTTGGCTACTGTTTGCTCTTGATGCTGGGCAGCCTGCTTGTCCACTACGTGGCCTTCAGGTAAGATGACACCCCCCCCCTTTTTCTCTCCAAATCTGCGAGACTCGTAGCTCACTACAGAGAGACATCCGCACAAGGCAGTAGAAGGCTCCCGGTTCAAGTCTGTTTGAGAAAGCAGGGAATGAGATGTTCGGATCAACAGGAACCTTGTGTGGTTGAGCATAGGATTGCCAACCTCCAGGTGGGGCCTGGAGGACTCCCGCTCTTACAACTGATCTCCAGACAACAGAGATCAGTTCCCCTGGAGCTGATTCAGAGGGTGGACTCTCCGGCATTGTACCCTGCTGAGGTTCCTCCGTTCCCCAAACCCCACCCTCCCCAGGCTCCACCCCTGAAATCTCCAGGTATGTCTCCACCCAGAGCTGACAGCCCTGGGAGCACCTGCTTTGCACACAGGAGTTTCCAGGTCCGGTCCTTGGCATCTCCAGCTGAAGACATCTCAGGCAGCGGGCGTGACGAAGGACCTTTCTGTGCGAAAGATCCACTGCCAGTCAAATTAGACAGTGCTGAGGCTGGGATCATCTATCACTTGGTGGTAGATCCCCTTAGCATGCAGAAATCCCCAGGTCCAGTCTCAGTGGATCTCTAGAAGTAGGAAAAGGCCCTTTTCTGCCCAAGTCAGAGAAGGTGGCTCTAAAAGGCCTGGCCAGTGGAAAACCTTCTCACAACTTGTTCCATCCCATCCTTCTTTCTGGTTGCAGAGACTTCAGTCCTAGAGTTGGGTTTGACTGGCTTTTGAGCAAGGGAAACCTTTACCTTACCTTAGTCACCATGGCCAGTCCCTCTGGGTCAGACCAGTGGTCCATCTAGTCCAGCATCCTGCTTCACTCAGTGGCCAACAAACAGGGCATAGAGACCAAGCCTTCCCCCTGATGTTTTCCTCGTAGCACTGGGATGCAGATATTTACTACCTCTGAAAGTTAAGGTTCCCTTTAATCTCCTGCCAACCTAGCAGTTCGAAAGCAAGAAATTGCAAGTAGATAAATAGGTACCGCTTCGGTGGGAAGGTAACAGCGTTCCATGCACTTTGGCGTTTAGTCATGCCGGGCACATGACCATGGAGAAGTCTTCGGACAGCGCTGGCTCTTCAGCTTGGAAATGGAGATGAGCAGCGCCTCCTAGAGTTGGGTTTGACTGGCTTTTGAGCAAGGGAAACCTTTACCTTACCTTAGTCACCATGGCTAGTAGTTGCTGATGAACCTCTCCTCCATGTATCTGTCTAACCCCCTTTTAAAAGGAAACGACAGAAGGGGGGAAAAACCAACCTGGAAATCAAGCCAGGAACCAAAAGCTTGAGCAGCGAAAACACAAAATAAAATGCAACTATTTATTACACTGTGCACAAAAACTTCAGATTAAAAACAACACACATAGAATGCAAATAAAAGCTCAGAACATAATATACAGGCTTATGATCTGTTAATGTTCTTGCTTTAGGCTTGACCCTGGTGGCTCCAAAGATTTTACTTTACACTGGCCCATTCCTCCTCCTGATCTTGGTCAATATAATTTGATTTATTTTTTATTTAGTTTTTAACTTATAAAAGTGTATATTTCCAGATTCTTCGTATCTGTAATATTGTATTGTCTCACTCGGCACCTTTTCTTGGCTGTTTTTATAGTTATGGTATTATGTCTCCCTAAAAATAAATTTTATTTTTTTTAAAAACACAGTATATAGCAACGAGCGTAAGTGGCACATACGATAACCACTGGGTGTATCTGTCTAACCCCCTTTTAAAAGGAAACGACAGAAGTGGGGAAAAACCAACCTGGAAATCAAGTCAGGAACCAAAAGCTTGAGCAGCTAAAACACGAAATAAAATACAACTATTTATTACACCGTGCACAAAAACTTCAGATTAAAAACAACACGCATAGAATGCAAATAAAAGCTCAGAACATAATATACAGGCTTATGATCTGTTAATGTTCTTGCTTTAGGCTTGACCCTGGTGGCTCCAAAGATTTTACTTTACACTGGCCCATTCCTCCTTCTGATCTTGGTCAATATAATTTGATTTATTTTTTGTTTAGTTTTTAACTTATAAAAGTGTATATTTCCAGATTCTTCGTAGCTGTAATATTGTATTGTCTCACTCGGCACCTTTTCTTGGCTGTTTTTATAGTTATTGTATTGTAGAATATAGCAACGAGTGTAAGTGGCACATACGATAACCACTGGGTCTCAATAATGGTTACACACATATAATAGCCACAGGACCAAATGCATTTCAACCCAGAGGGCCTTCTTCGGTGATCTGAATTGTACTAACACACATAAAAATGTAAATATAAATATATCTTTTTCAGGCCAAGCAGGTTGTATATGAGTCACTGGGAAAAGTGTAGCTCCAAATAATAGTTATAAATCAGGCTTGCATATACTGAGGAGCCCATGCTCATCAGAGATGGTAACTGTGAACCACCATTCTGTCCTTGGCAGTCGCTCTGTTCGTAGTGTGTGTTCCTGTGTAAACCAGAAATGAAGGTTTTTATTGTGCCCAGCCGTCCAAGAACTTTTGTGGAGGGGCTGCATTCATTGGTAGAGCGACTGCTGAGCAGTTTGATATCTGGCACCTCCAGCTGAAAGGCTTGGGTAGGATGCGAAAGACTGCTGCTTCAAACCCTGGAGAGGTGCTGTCGGTCTGAGTAGACACTACGGATGGACCAGAGGGCTGATTTATTACAAGGCAGCTTCATGTGTCTCTCTCATCATCTCTACTAGACTCAAATACCCTCCCCCCCGAAATAAGTGGATCCCTCCAAGATTTGCCACATTTAAAACAGACAGAAAGAATCCATTCCGTTTCTCTTGCCATCTCTCCATTTGCCTTCCTCTATCTCCCCTACCATCTCCCGTGTCTGGCCCACAGACAATAAAGCTTGTTTTTGCAACCTTGCAATGGGATATTTTTTTAAGAAGAAGAAGAAAGCATACTTGTGATTCTCAAGGTGCTGCATACTGCACCCAGTGCCAAATCCTGCACTTACCCTGAGGCCTTGCAGAGTTGCACAATGAGCTCAGCCTTGTATGCCACCTTCCAAATAAACCCACTAGCCCAGAAAAACATTTGTACTAATCCACTTAGGCTCATAATTTGGGGGTGGGATCCAACTTCTGTAAGTATTCCTGCCAGGGGTCACCTGGAGGAGATTCTGAGCGGCAGTCTCTCCTGGAATACAGGCAGAGCAAGGCCACAGAGCCAGATCACAGTCAGGAGTCCAGTCCAGTCCAGGGGTCAAATACCAGTTTAGCACCAGTCAGAGTTCAGGGGTTGTTCAGGAAAGCAGAGTCAAGGCAGTCCAAGGTGGTGGATCAGCAAGGTTCAGGCAGGTCCGAAAAGTAGAGTTGAGGGTCGGTCCGAAGGTCACAGGAGGCAGGCAGAGTCCAGGGTTGTGCTCACAGAGTTACAACAAGTTGCTTCTCCAACCTGCAGTTCTCCAGGTCTGATTTATGTAGGCATTCCTTAACAAGCCTGATTTACAGCCATCTGCTCAGAGGTGCTCCTGCACTTACTCAGAACTGCTCTCATTGAGCCAAGAGGCGGGCACTCTGTCTGTGTGTCCTTAAGTCTTGTCAGAGCCTTTCCCTTCGCTGTTCATTTAACAAAGGGGGGAGCCTGCTGGACTACTATCCTGCAGCTGTGCTTGGCTACTTCAGAGCTGTGGGTGGGTCAAGGTCCTGAATCTTGAGGCTCCTGTATCTCTAATTCACGCACTTCAGCTGGCCCAGAGCTGGCTGCATGTGGCTCCTCGACTCCTCGAGAGTCTTCTGCCACACTGGGCTCAGGCTGGTCAAGCTGGCCCACGGCACCACCAGGCAAATAGCTGTTTGCAAGTCTTTTGACCTTTAGTGGGAAATAGCAACAAGGGGTGTATAGCCTGATCTCGTGCCTTCCATGCAGAGCTTCTGATGCCGTCTGGGTGCCAGTTGTTGGCGGAGAGAGTGCAGAGGCACCTTGGCCTGACTCGGCACTGCAGCTTTTCCCTCTCCAAAGTCCTTTTCAGACACAGGGGTGTCTCTGTGTTTGGCCATCATTTCATATGCTTCCTTCTATTAAAACAAATCTGGAATAAGAATTTGGCAAGCATTCACTTGGATTGCACAGGAAGGCTCACCCCCACCTTGGTTTCTGAGATTCGGTCACATGTTCTTGGACTGCACCAAGGTTCCCTGGGAAATAGACAGTTCTTATCCACCCCTGGCTTTGCCACCAGGAAGACTACAAGCATAAACCGGAAGAGGGATATTGACAGTCTCAGTGTTCTGAGGAGGGTGACACATTGAGATGCTTGGACCCCCGTTGTGTGTTATGTGCCATGACGTCGCTTCCAAATTACAACAACCCTGTGACCTCCAGAACACCCCATCGTTAACAGCCGCACTCAGCTCTTGTAAACGGAGGGCCATGGCCAGTGTTCCCTCTAAGCTGAGTTTGTGTGAGCCAGCTCACAGTTTTTTAGCCTCCGGCTCACACATTTTTGTCTTAGCTCAGGAAGGATGGGCTCCAGAGCAAACTAAGTTACGCAGCAGCCAAATCGCTCGCTCACAACTTTAAAGCCAGTAGCTCACAAAGTAGAAGTTTTGCACACAAGACTCTACAGCTTAGAGGGAACATTGGCCGTGGCTGCCTTGATCGAGTCCAGTGTTCCCTCTAAGCTGAGTCTGTGTGAGCTAGCTCATAGCTTCTTAGCCTCCAGCTCACACATTTTTGCCTTAGCACAGGAAGGACGGCTCCAGAGCAAACTAATGTGTGCCGTAGCCAAATCGCTCGCTCACAACTTTAATGCCAGTAGCTCACAAAGAAGTTTTTTTTGTTCACAGGACTCCACAGCTTTCCTGCCTCCTTCCACTTTATTGTCTGTCCATCCATCTCGTGTCAGGTCTTCCTTTTTTCCTACTGCCTTCCACTTTATTGTCTTTCAAGGCAAGTCTTGTCTTCTCGCAGTCCCGATGCTAAGAGCCGTCTTTGAGTCCAGCAAGGAGGATTCCACTGATCACTATGCTATGTCGCTGTCAACCTCCCCTCCCTCCGCTGCCCCCTTAATCTTCTTTTCTCTGAGCTACACTTGCCCAGGCCTTGTTCCCCTCTGAGGTCAGGCATTCCATACCCTTTCATCCTCTTTGATGCCCTCTTCTAAATCCTCCCCGGGTTTTGTTTGCATCCTTCTTAAAAGAGCAGCAACCCAAATGACGCAAAGCACTTTGGTTCCCTTTACGTCTTGCTTGCGATGTTTCCTTTGATGCCATCCAAAAAGGATTTGCATCTCTTCCCTCCCCCTCCCGCCATACAAGAGAGATGTTTAAAGTGAGAACCACGTCCGTTTCTCGGTTGTCATGAACCCTCCTTTAAACACCGACCCCAATATGGGAGCCATTTCGTGAAGGCTGCTGTAGTAAAATGGCTAAAAGAAAGAGCTATAATGAACCCAGAAGTCTCTGGTCTGAATCTCAGTATGGCTTATAAGAACATAAGAAGAGCCCTGCTGGATCAGACCAATGGTCCATCTAGTCCAGCATCCTGTCTCAAACAGTGGCCTCAAACAGTTCCTCTGGAGAGCCAACAACCAGGGCATAGAGGCTGAAGCCTTCCCCTGATTTTGCCTCCTGGCTCTGGGATTCAGAGGTTTAGTGCCTCTGAATTTGGAGGTTCCCTTCAGTCACCATGACTAGTGGCCATTGATAGACTTATTCTCCACAAATCTATCTAATCCCCTTTTAAAGCTATTTATTCCTGTGGCCATCACTATATCTTCTGGCAGCAAATTCCTCATTTTATTCACTTTCTGTGTAAAGTATTATTTCCTTTTGTCCGTCCTGAACCTACTGCCCATCAGCTTCATTGGATGCCCTTGAGTTCTAGTATAATTTTTAAACCTCTCTAGAACTTTGTCTCTGGTCACCTCAATTTGGCTCAGTTCTTCAGACTCCCTCCCCTGAAAATAGGGCTGTGGCACCAGTACATGCATCACATTGTCCAAAGTGAACACAGAAACAAAAAAGTCATTGAGCTTCTCTGCCATCTTCCCATCTTCCTTTAGCAATCCCTTTATTCTTTTGTCATCCAAAGGCCCCACTGCTTCTCTGGCTGGTTTCCTGCTCTGGATATATATTTTTAAATGTTTATTGTTTGTTTTGATTGATGCTTTTAGCAGTCTGCTCCTCAAAATCTGTTTTTGCCTACCTAATTATTGACTTACATTTCTTTTGCCAGAGTGTGTGGTCTCCCCTTTTCAATTCAAAGGGGTAGACTTTCCACTTTTAAAAAGAAGCCTCGTTTTATAGCTTCCTTAACTTGCATTGTTAACCAGGCAGGCCTTCTTTTAGACTTGGCAGTGCCTATCCTAACCTGTGGAATGCATTCTATCTGGGCTTCAGTTCTTGTGATTTTAAGTAGCTCCCAAGCATGCTCTAGGGATTTGACTCTCCTGTGTTTCCCCTTCAGCTTCCTTTTACTATTCCCCTCATTTTTGTAAAGTTCCCTCTTTTGAAATCATATGCTACAGTTTTGGACTTTAGGTGTAACTTTCCGTTGACCTGTGGTGGTCACTGTTCCCAACTGAGGTAACAACCTCTACATCTCTCACCAGGTCTTGAGACCCGCTCAGAATCAAGTCCAAGATCACTACCCCTCTGGTTGTCTTGGTGACCAACTGTGATGTCTAGGAATCTCATTTCTACAGCATGACTTGAGCACATGTTTACCCAGTCAATGGGAGGGTAGTTGAAATCTCCCAATATAACAACATTATCTGCTTTAGTCACCTCCCTTTTTCCTTCTCCATCTCAAGATCGATCTCAAGGGTTTGATCAAATGGGTGATAGTACACCCCCACTTTTAAATATCCCTTAGGGCCCAGTATTTCTACCCATATCACTTCTGTTGGGGAGTTAATGCCCCTGATGTTTTCTGACATTTGATTCTATGCCCTCTTTGATGTACAACACAACACCTCCCACAGCCCATCCCTCCCTGTCTTGCCTGTAGAGCTTATACCCAGGAATGAGGGTATCCCATAGATTTCCCCCATTCCACGATGTTTCTGAGATAACTACTATATCTAAATTGTCATTGAACACCAAGCACTCCAGCTCCCCCATCTTGGCTCAGAGACTTCTAGCACTGACCTATAGGCACCTATAATGTGTTTTCCTCTCCAGTAAACCCCTTGCCTCCCTGAGCCCTTTAGTTGCCACACATGGCCCTCGGTCAACATTGAGCCCTCACTCCGAAGATCTTTTACGCTCCTATCAATATTACCCTGAATGCTTATGCCATCATCCCTTTGGACTGACTTGTTCCGAACCAGAGGCCCCTCAGCTCCTGTCGGCTTTCCCTCCGGGGTTAGTTTTAAAAGCTGCTCTGCCACCTTTTTGATATTAATCGCCAGCCGGCTGGGTCCCTGTTGGTTGAAATGAAGCCCATCTCTTTTATACAGGTTTGGCTAGTTCCAGGAAGTTCCCCAGTGCTTAACAAATCGAAACCCTTCCTCCCGGAACTTTTCTTATCCATGCATTGAGAACCCTGATCTGTGCCCGTCTAGCTGGCCCTGCATGCGGAACTGGCAGCACTTCTGAGAAGGCTACCTTGGAGTAGCCAACCTAAATTTTTCTGCTAACCTAAATTTTCCATCCAGGACCTCACAACTTCATTTCCCAGTGTCACTGGTGCCAGTGTGCACTGTGACAGCTGACTCCTCCCCAGCACTGTCTGTCAACCTATTTGGACCGCCTGTGATGTTCACAACCTTTGCACCAGGCAGGCAAGTCACCAGGCAGTCAAAACACCTGTCACAGACCCACTACCACAAGCCTACCTCCCCCCAGCCCCCCAGCGGTGTCCTCGGTACAGGAGGATATCGGTCCATCGCCCAAGGAAGAGGTCCCTTCTGAGGGATCACATCCCTCCTCAGGCTGACGCTCTCTAACTTCGAGACTCTCCACAAGAGCAGGAGAGCCGTCAGCACAGGAGTGGGGCTGTTTGGGTAAGTCCCTGAGGGTCTCTCCCCCAAAGGGTCTTTGCCTCAGCTTCTCCAGGTCGGCAACCCTAACATCAGGGGAATGAACCTGCTCCCTGAGAGCAATGAGCAAACTCACACCCACGATTTCCACCCAGTGAGTAGATAATTGTACATGTGGCACTCACCGCAGAACACTTAGCCCCTGCTCCTCTGCTGGCTTTCTGTCTTCAGCCAGTTTGGTGTAATGGTTAGGAGCGCAGACTCTACTCTGGGAGGACTGGTTTTGATTCCCCACTCCTCCTCGTGTAGCTGCTGGTGTGACCTTGGGTCAGTCACAAGCTCTTTCAGAGCTGTTATCTCAAGAGCAGTCCTTGAAAGGGCTCTCTCAGACCCACCCACTTCACAGGGTGTCTGTTGTGGGGAGGGGAATGGAAAGGAGATTGTAAGACGTTCTGAGACTTCTTTGGATTGTAATGGGTGGGGTATAAATCCAATCTCTTCCTTCTTCTTCATAACTGGTCAATGGTTTAAAGGTATCTGGAGTGATGAAGGGTCCCCAGGCCCAATCCCCAGGTCAAGAACCCTTTGACTCTCACCCTTTGGCTCATGCCTCCGCCTAGGAGGAGCCCTACAGTTCAGAGACCCACAGCCCCGGCCTCCCAGCAGCAACAGCAGAGGGTGGGGCCTGAAATCATCCCCAGGCAAACAGACCTTGCTCAATGAGCAACAGACCAGACAAAAGACCCAAACAGACCCAGACAAAACCACCACTCTCCAGCAGGCTACAAGCACCCACTCACCCTCAAACTCTGTCCTCTCTTGAAGTAACCTCAGTTAATGCTCCCCAGTAGTTTAGCAGTTTGGGAAAGGCAAAAAAAACCCACTCACCTTCCCAGCAGCACTCTCCTGTGTTCTTTCTTCCAGCCCAGCTGGCTCAATTCTAGCTCAGTGGTAGAGCATCTCCTTGGCATGTCGAAAGACTTATGTTCAGTCCCCAGCATCTCTGGTTAGAAGGATCAGCTTAGTAGGTGGTGTGAAAAATCTCTGAGTCCCTGGAGAGTGGCTGCCAGGCAGAATAGACAGCCCTAAGAACATAAGAAGAGCCCTGCTGGATTACACCAGTAGTCCCTCTGGTCCAGCATCCTGTCACACAGTGGCCAACCCGTTCCTCTGGAGTGCCAACAACAGGGCATAGAGAGGCCGAAGCCTCCCCCTAATGTTGCCTCCTGCTATTGGTTTTCAGAGGTTGACTGCCTCTGAACATGGAGGTTCCCTTTCCTGGCCTTGATAGACCAGCGTTCTAACTCCATATAAAGCGGCTTCATGTGTTCAACTCATCGGCCAGGTCCCTTAGCCCCTATAGATCTGTCTTTTCTTTTTTTAGTTTTCCTGCTTTATGAAAAGACCCACTGCTGGTGCACATGTATAGAGAGCAAGAGTACCCTCTGCTTTTCTTTGCATGCATGTTGAGAAGGAGGAGCAAGACATTGAGGTGAAGTCACTTAGCAGCAGAGAGGATTCCTTCAGAATGGTGCAGCTCCCACAGTGCCTGGCTTGTGTTTCCTGCTTCTCAGCTGTCTTGGCCTGCTGCCCAGAGCCATGACCTTGACACCAGTGAGGGCTTCACTCTGGCTCTCCCCTCTTCCTGTCATGTGACTGTGCTGTCACATGACTTCCTGTTATGGGCTCCCAGGTTATTAGGTCTTGTATCGCTGCGTGGGTGTTAAAGGTGGGTCCTGGGTCTGGGAATGTTGAAGGTCACTACACAGGGTGGCTTTAGAAAAGTGTCTGTCTGTCTCTCTCAGCCTTGATTCTCCATCTGCAGTATGGGGATAATGTAGCACAGGTCTACCTTACAGGGCTGTTGTAAGGAACATAGCAATATACTCAATGTGAAGCGCTTTGAGCACATGGGAAGTGTTACTTTAAAGGATCCCCCTGCAACTCTCTTACGTCATTTCTCTCTCTCTCCCTCCTTCTCTTTCCTCTCCAACTTTACCCTCCTCCCCATGTTCCTTCTTCCTTTCCAGATTGTGTTAGAATTGTTTATTGAATTATTTTCTGTTTCCTTTCATACTACAATAGCAGGCTGGAACAAAAAACAACAACCCCAAAACAACAAAATAAAATAAACAGAAAAGGCAAAAAGGAAGGAGAATTGCATTGCTTCAGGCCTTTACGCATGCTGGATCTGAGTCCTTGATTCATACTGTTAACAGACGCTGCAGACGCGTCTGTAGAAGCCATCCAAATCTCTCATTGCGCATCTGACCATGGCAGTCTGCCGCAATATCCTAATTCCGAGGCAGCGAAAGGAAGTTCAGTCTGCTGGCATGGAGATGGAGAGTGCCAGCTCACTTTCCCCAAGCCTGCAGCGTCAACCTTTTGGGTCACCAGAAGAGCGGGTAAAACTCCGCCTTTATCTTTGTTTCCAAACTCTAAGCAAACAGGAGTATGGCATCGGCACCCTTAATGCCACCAAGGGCAGGTCAGGATGCCACCCGGTTGCGGGTCATGGACCCGCTAGACAAAGGCAGGGCACCAGGGTTACATTTACACATTTATGTGAGTGTAACGAAGGGCAGGCGTAGAGAAAGGGAGAACGGGCCCTGAGAGTGCTCAGGAAGCTGTCCCCACACCCTTGGCTTGCATCCAGCTGGTCCCTGTTGGTATCATCACCCGGAGGGGGGGGGAATCCTTGTGCAGCTGCTGGGACTGGTTTCCATAGGGCAGGGGTCCCCAACACGGTGCCCACGGGCACCGGCCAAGTGTTTTGAGAAAGCGGACGGGGCCAGGTGGGTCTTTTGCCCAGGAAGGCTAGAGATCGGCTGGGCAGATTTTTAAAAAATGTTGCTTCAGCAGCAGCTGCCGCCACAGCATGAGGCTCCTCACCATGTGACCAATGGCAAGCTGGGGCGACCATTTTGTAGCCGGCTCCAGCTCCTGTGGCAGCCATTTTGTGCCAGCCATTTTGTGGCTGTGCCCGCCACCCTGAGTCAGAATTCCAGAAGTGCCCACAGGCTCAAAAGGGCTGGGGACCCCTGCTGTAGGGGTTTCATTCGGGGAGCTTTTTAAAAAGGTTTTTTTATACAACCTCCTCCGATCGGTGCCCTTCCTGCGCAACGGAGCCTGCCAAGGCCGACTGCCAGCCAGTCCTGATTCTAATCCATTGCCTAATTAGCCGGCCATGACCAGGGAGAGATTAATTGTGAGCAGCCTTTAATCAAGCCTAATGCAATTAAACATGCCCACTTAAGTCTGAAACGGGGAGGGGGGCGCGGGAGAGGACGGGGAAGGCAGAAGGGGGGGGCGATGTCGCAGGGCTGAATCCAGAAGACGAGGGATGAAGGAAGACAGGCCCCCTGTCAGGGCAGAGCACAGATCCGCGGGCACTACGGTTCCCCTCCCAAATGGCAGGGAAACCCAGGCGCTGCCCTTTCATGAGATTGTTTCCCTGGAGAGGAGAGGTGAGCGGAGGAGATTTATGGCCCTTTTGTCATATCTGTTTATTTACAGGCAGGTTTGAGCAGGAGGAAGCGGGCCTGGAGCCCAGCAGGTGCCGGTCCCGCAAGCAGTTCAGGTTCACCCCCAGCCCACCCCAGGCAAAAAGCGGGCCTCTGGGACTCCACCTGTCTCCCCCGGCTGCAAGGGCTCAGCCTTCTGTCTCCTCTGCGGGCCGCCTTCCAAACTGCTGAGCTCCGTGTGCGTTTGTCCGTGCGGTACGGCTAGTAAGCTACCAGCCACCGGCAGCCAGCGAGCATCTCCTTTCCCTCATTGCCCAAGAAGAAATAATTCTTAGCTCTCTCAGCTGATAGAAAAACCTAAAGCCGGCACAGTGCTTTGCACACCTGTAAAAGAGCTGGTGTGATGCTCCAGGGGGAACTCTCTGTGCAAAATTGTGTTTGTATAGTGAAGGAGATACCGTGGGGTGAGTTCCATTCCCCAGATACTTAGTCTGGATGCATCCTGGGTCAAGGAGGCTTGCCTTTGGTGCTGGAGAAGGGAGCCTCCAACCCAACTGCACTTCCAAACAGTGTTCTCTCTAAGCTGAGTCAGTGTGAGCTAGCTCGCAGTCTTTTGGCCTTTGCCTCACACATTTTTGTCTTTGCTCAGGAAGGATGAGTTCCAGAGCAAACTAATTGATGCAGTAGCCAGATCGCTCGCTCACAACTTTAATGCCAGTAGCTCACAAAGTAGAATTCTTGCTCACAAGACCCCACAGCTTAGAGGGAGCATTGCTTGCCTGTAAGAATTCAGGGCGGGGATCCCGAGACCACTCCCCACCCCGCCCCCTTCCGCTCCCCAGGGAGGCCACACAAGCATTGTTTGGGGCAGCCGGTTCCCCAGAAGTCTGCCAGCCTATTCTTAACTCTCTTCCAAATCCCTTGAGTGAATCCCGTGGAGAAAGAATTGGAGGAAGGGCGGGGTGTGTGTGTGGCGGTGGAAATATGCAGTGTGGGGGCACGCTCATCAATCAGTTCACAAGCCCCCCCCCCTTTCCTTTGGCTGGCTAACAAAGAATGGGCTGCTTTGCAAAGGATTCTGGGAGGGACAATGCGGCCTGCCTATTCAACAGCCCGAACCCTGGTTCTCCGTCCACCCATCCCAGTTTTCCAGAGCCTAGGGTAAACATACCAGAGGGCACCAAGGGGCAAAACATTTTTGTCCTTTTGTAATGGAAATGGGGCTTGGGGAAGGAGGGGAGCTTTGCCCCCTAATTAGCCCTTCCCTGCACAGCCCGACAGAGCTCAGTATTTATTAGATGGGTGACACGCAATCCTTTGTGTCTCTTTTGGGGAAGGGGAGGGAGAAGAGGGCAGTGGCGACTGGTAACCGTATGGACGACACGCTTTGCATGTAATATCCTCCCTCTGAATGTAGTGTGCTCGGTAGGTTCAGAGAGAGGGGAAAGCTGGCCGGTGGAACCGGAGGTGGAAGAAACAGGCTGTTGCAGCCAGTCCCCGCTTGACAACTTATTTTGTTCATTCATTATTTATTTACGTGATTTATAGTCCACCTTTCTCACAGGGAATCAAGGCGGGTTAGACATGGCGAGTCAGTACAGTCTTCAAAGTGGGACATTCAGTAACCAACGCTTTAGGGTTTTAGAAGTCTGGAACCCCCGGGAAAGAACTGAAGCTTAGCCTAAGTGTTTTAACATGATACACAGGGAAAGACGGGGGTTGGTTTGGTGTAATGGTTAGGAGAGTGGACTCTGATCTGGGAGAACCGGGTTTGATTCCCCACTCCCTCACATGCAGCTGGCTGGGTGACCTTGGGCCAGTCACAGTTCTCTCAGAGCTGTTCTCTCACGAGCAGTTCTTGAAAGAGCTCCCTCGGGCCCACTTACCTCACAGGGTGTCTGTTGTGGGGAGGGGGAGGGAAAGGAGATTGTAAGCCGCTCTGAGACTCCTTCGGGTAGTGAAGGGTGACATATAAATCCAATCTCCTCCTCTTCTTCTCGTGTAAAAAGCATCATGCTGTTGGACACATGAAGCTGTCATAGGCTGAATTGGACCACTGATCTATCGGAGTCAGGATTGTCTATTTTGCCAGGGTCCCCCTGGCAGAGGTCTTTCACATCGTCTGTTACCGCCTCCTTTAAACTGGAGATGCCGAGGATTGATCTTGGGACGTTCAGCATGCCAAGCAGGTGCTCCACCACTGAGCCAAGGCTATCGTTGCCAGCCTCCAGGTGGAGGCTGGAGATCTCTTGCTATCAGTTCACCTGGGGAAAATGGCCGCTCTGGAAGGCAGTCTCTATGCCATTATACTCCATTGAAGTTCTTCCCCTTCCCAAACCCTGCCCTCCTGAGACTCCACCCCCCAAAATCTGCAGATATTTCCCATCCCAGAGCCAGCAGCCCTCGCCGTGGTGCCTGTGTCGGTGCAGGGATGGGGACATTCCCTGGCCCCTCCGGTTCAAGCATCTCTGCTTCCAGGGCTGGGAAAGGACAGGGCTGTTCTGCCTAAGACTGTGGAGAGGCGTTGCCAAAAGGGATAGGTGGGCAGGTGTCTGCTCCTCCTGGCGGCTTTGTGTGTCTTTGGGCTTCCGCGGGTCTGTTTCTGCCTCAGCTCCCCCAAGGTCAGTAACCATGCAGGATGTAATGTACTCCGCCATTACCACGTGCGCGACCGTTGGGCCATGCGGTCTAGCAAAGCCTGAAGCTTCGCTCTAAGAGAACAATAGAACAGCGGATCCTAGCCCGCACCTATCAGAGGGCCAGGTCCGCAGCCGAGAGCCTATGGGACTCTCGGCTACTGTAAATAGCCTATAGGGAAATAGGGGTGTGTTTTGGTGGTGGGTTTTCTGTGCATATATACCGGCCTGCGAGCAGGCTTACTTTGTCTTGTTCCTGCTTAAATAAAGTACTCTTGCTGAAATCACTCCACGTCTCTGAGTACTTTTCACAGGAGTATCTTTCTTAACCTCTCACAGTTTTTCGGACTGCATTCTCTGAACGCTGTCTGTCTGCAGGGTCAGGTGGGGAAGGAGGGGGGCACACACACACCACCTTTTAATTGGGAAAAGGACAGGCCTTCAGGCAGAGACTTCGGAAAAACAAGAGGTAGAGCCACCGCCCCCCCCCCCAGTTCCTGTGGGGGTGGAAAACAATGAACAGATGGGAGGTGAAGAGCTGAACTGTTTGAATCCTGGTTTGCTTCAGCACGTTCTGCTTCTCGTTTCTTTTAGTGTGTGGCCAGCACACCCTATTAAGTTTCTACCTCTGCCCCCACCATTTGCTTGCAGGAAGCTGGAGGACGCTCACAACCGCTTCATGGATGAGAAGGACCGAAGCATAACTCAGATTTACAACACGAACAAGGAGCAAGCCAGGTATGGATTAGCGGGGTGGGGTGGAAACTGGAACTTTTTGTCTCGCTAGGCTTGGTGGCCTCTCTCCTCTTTGGGCCTCACCCCCACTCCCACGCTGTGCCCCATCACAACCGTCATCCATCCCCAGCGTGCCACGGTGCAAATGTGCTGGCTGGCTTACTCTGTGCAGTCGTTTCACTGCCCTTAGTCACAGGGATGGGGGGGGGAGCTCTGGATGGCCCTGAAGCTCCACCCCCTGACAACTCCTGAAACCTTCCCATCCTCTGGCTGCAGAGATTCTAACAGGCTTTCCCAACAAATAGTAAGGCTTACTTTCACAGCCCCGAGGACTAGAAGCTTGCTAAATTGAGATTTGCCAGAATGCTGGCTGTGGCACCAGATGACAGCGTGGTATAGCGGTTAAAGTGTCGGACTAGGATCTGGGAAACCCAGGTTCGAATCTCCCCACTCTGCTACGGAAGCTTGCTGGGTGACCTTGGGCCAGTCACACACTCTCAGCCTAATCTACCGCACAGGATTATTGTGAGGATAAAACGGGGAAGAGGAGAATTGATGTAAGCAGCTCTGGGTCCCCATTGGGGTGAAAGGGTAAAAATAAAGTAAAATACCAAACTCCATGCTTTTCTGTGCAGAATCAGTGACTGTATACTCCATTACATATTTTTAAGAAGATATCTTCTTTGGGAGATAGGCAGATATATGCACAACTGGATGGTTCATAACAGTGTGAAGAGACAAGAGGAGTCAGCTGGGGTGGAAGAAGTTCTGCCCTTACCCCTGAGAATGATTGGCTGTGCTGTTGCAGCTTCCCCCGAAGAATCCTGGGGGTTGTAGTTTGCTGAAGGCACTGAGACTTCCACAGCAGAATAAAAACAGGAGTCCAGTGACTCTTGAAAGGTTGATAATGTTTATTCCAGCATAAGCTAGTCACCGCTCTCTGCGTCAGGCGCATAAAGCAGTCATCGGTCAGCCAGACGTATTTAGATAGAAAGCTGCAGACAACAGGAAAGGCAGAGCAGTAATAGCCTCTCCCAGGGGAATGCTGGGAACAGAGCAGGCTCCCAGAATTCCCTTGGGAGAGGCTGTTACTATAAAACCAGGTCTGTAGTATTAGAAGGCCAGTGGGACGTCATAACAACATCGCCATTGGGATCTTTGGTTCATAGAGCAGAGTTTTGCCCAGTCACAGAAGCATGCTACCGAATGCAGTAAATAAGTCTCCCGAGAAGCATATTGCAAAAAAAGAGGCAAACTTAACATTTATTCAAGTAGATCCAGTTCCCATTCAGGTTGCCGTCAAAAGAAGAGAAAGAAGCCTCATCTAAAGAGTACTTTCCCTCTCCCAAATGGCCAGCTTTCCTGGCTGGAAACCAACAAGTAGAGAAGAAGTCAAGGCCCCACCAGCAGTAGCAGCGGAAAAGAAAAAAACACGGTGTAAATCGAGGGATCAAGAAAGAATAAATAGCTTTCTACACCCGGTTTTTCTTTTCTGCTGCAGCTTGTCCGGCATCGTGTGTGGGAGTGTGAGGGCATTGTCTCTGTGGGAGAGACCTGCAGAGACATGTGTATCCATGGAAGGCCGTGTGAGATGAGTGAGAGGACAAAGCCAGAGAGGAGGGGTTAGAGAGCGGCTCCCAGGTTAAGACAAAAGAGAGGCATCCCATTCAAGGAGATAACACCTACGCACACTTAGAAAGACGTAGCACCCCCCTGATGTCCAGACATGCTGAGTCGCTCACTCCAGCCATAACAACATAAGAGCAGACCTGCTGAATCCGACCAGTGGTCCATCTACTCCAGCATAGATGCCACAGGGAAGCCCCCAAGCAGAGGTCACCAGCGACGGTCCTCACCCCGGCATCTGACAGAAGTATTCTGCCTCTGACTCTAGAGGACGCATTCAGCTATTATGCCTATGAACTAGTGGATACTGAATATTAATTCCACCCTCCATGAATTTTTCTGGCTTCTTGTGGCAGGGAGTTCCACAAGTCAATTTGCCATCTTACAAAGTAGCACTTCCTTCTGTCTTTCGTGACTCTGCCCCCACCAGTTTCAATAAAGTGACCCTAAATTCTAGCATTAAGGGGGGGGGGATTCCTCTTTATACATTTTCTCCGCACAGTGCAGAGGTTTGCAGACCTCTTTATCGTTTCCCCTCCCCCACCCTAGCACTCACTGCCGTTTCCCCTAAATTAAAAGCCCTATGCCCCCTGACCTGGATGGCCCAGGCTAACCCAGTCTTGGAAGCTAAACAGGGATGGCCTTCGTTAGTACTTGGATCAGTGTTCCCTCTGAGTTAGTGTGAGCTAGCTCACAGTTTTTTAGCCTCCGGCTCACACATTTTTGTCTTCGCTCAGGAAGGACGGCTCCAGAGCAAACTTAATTTATGCAGCAGCCAAATCGCTCGCTCACAACTTTTAACGCCAGTCGCTCACCAAGTAGAATTTTTGTTCACAAGACTCCACCGCTTGGATGGGAGACCCCCAAGGAAGTCCTGGGTTGCTAAACAGAGCCAGGCAATGGCAAACCACTCCTGCTCCTCTTGTTCCTCTCTTGCCTTGAAAACCACAAGTCAGCTGCGAGTCGACAGTGCTTTCCAGCACCAAAAGGTCACACATCACAACTTAGGCTGTCACTGCTTTTTCTGAGGACCTTGTTTTAGCACTTAACAGAATCCAGCCCAAGACGCGTACACGTGGGCTACGAGAACTGTTAGATCTTCGACGTGGTCTCTGTGCTTCACACCCATGGGATCTAGTGTGCACGCGCTGGATCGATCGGTGCTGTAGCAAGCTCTTTTAACGGATTTTCGCGCCCAGTTCCTCGAGCATGCGCAGGAACCCCACCGCGCATGCCCAAAGGGGTGGGCGTGGACATCCCGCCATTTCCTTTCTTACCGCCACGTTGAATAGACCTCTTCTTCGTCGGTCTGATAGGTTCGCTGTTAGCTCACCTCACAGCTCTTAGGAATTATTTCCAAACTTCTTTTACTTTATTTATTGTTTGTTTCTTCTTCAAAAACAGTTTAAAAAAAAATTTTTTTTGCTTTCGGTTGAGGGGAGTTTACCTCAGGCCTTCGGGCTACCCCCCCCCTCAAACGTTCCCTCATCTTCTTTTCTTTTATGGAGAAGAAGTTGGGATTTTTTAATAGGTGCAGGGGTTGCAGTAGCAAACTTGCTCCTCCCGACCGCCATACCCGCTGCATTTTTTGCCTCGGATAGTCTCACCAGCCAGAGTCCTGTCGCCACTGTGCACGTTTCTCCAACCAAACGAGAAAAAACCGTGCTGCGCGCCTTAAAGTGGCGCTGCTTGAATCGGCCCTTGCTCCTACCTCACGATAGAGGAGAGACCGTCAACATCGACAGCTCCGGCATCGAGACCCGCCTCCGATGTCGACCGCCCGACGCCGAAGCTATCGGCATCGAAGGCACAATTGTCCGCTTCCACGCCAATCAAAAAGAAGGCTAAGGCATGTAAGGATCACAAGTCCACGAAGAAGGGCACCCTCCAAGTCCCTTAAGGCGGCAAAGAAGGGGAAGGAAGCAGTGCCTGCACTGGGTGATGCCCCTATAGTGCCTCCCACTTCAATGGCAGTATCGATATCGGAGGCACAACTCCCACTGCCGATACCGACCATCCAACTACTGGATTCCCCCATCCAACAAGTGGAGCGTCCGTACTCCGACATCGACACGGCAGAGCTCCTAAATCACCAAATGGGTGCATAGCT
>NW_015169782.1:887267-895234 GCF_001447785.1 Gekko japonicus | reverse complement strand
ACCTTGGACGTGAAGCGGGCTCTCCTATTCTATCTCAACAGAACCCACCCAACTAGACGGGACTCACAACTTTTTGTCTCGTACGCACCGGCACGTCTGGGTACTCGCATCACAGCCCAGCGCCTGTCAAAGTGGATTGTAGGTCTAATCCATCTATGCTACCTACTCGCCAAACAGCCATTACCTGGCCCTATCATCCGTCTATGTTACCTGATCGCCAAACAGCCATTGCCTGGCCCTATCAGGGCTCATTCTACCAGGGCTGTCGCGACTTCCACTGCCTTCCTCCAGGGAGTGCCACTGACGGACATTTGCAAAGCTGCTACGTGGGCCACGCCTAACACCTTCATCAGGCACTACACCCTAGACGTCCGTAAGAACACCAATACCAGCATGGGACGTCACATTCTGTCTTCGGCTACGCAGTAAAAGACCTGCCAGCACCCGCCTCCAGGTAGGCTACTGCTCGCTAATCTCCCATGGGTGTGAAGCACAGAGACCACGTCAAAGATAAACAGGTTGCTTACCCGTAACTGGTGATCTTCGAGTGGTCATCTGTGCATTCACACCACCCGCCCTCCTTCCCCGCTGCTGTCAGCGTCTACATTTTTAATAGGGGTTGATTTGCGGCGGTTTGAAGGAACTGGCCTGATGTCCGCGCCCACCCCTCTGGGCATGCGCGGTGGGGTTCCTGCGCATGCCCGTGGGACTGGGCGTGAAAATCCGTCAAAAGAGCTTGCTACAGCACAGATCGATCCAGCGCGTGCGCACTAGATCCCATGGGTGTGAATGCAGAGATGACCACTCGAAGATCACCAGTTACTGGTAAGCAACCTGCTTGTCTGTAATAGAAACCAGTAGGAAACTAGACCTGGGGCGGGCCCAGTGGATGGCCACTCTCCACTCACCTCTGCGCTTCCCCGCAGGTCCAACAGCCTCCAGAAGCAGCAGGAGCTGCTGCGGCAGAAGCATGCCCAATACAGCCAGCGCTACGGCATCCGGCAGGAACCACTTCCACAAGCAACAGGAGCCTCGGACTCTATCAAGGACTCGGCTTCTCCCTTGTCTGCTGCCAAGTGAAGCCCAGGTCCTGGACTCGTGTCTCCCGACAGTTGGTGGAGAGTGTCTGAAGCCAAGTATGGAGGAGAGGATATGTGTGTGGGGAGGGAACTGTGGGCTGAGTGCCCCCCCCCGCTGCTCATCTGTAAAATAGAACCATGTTCCACTGTGAGAATTAGTCTCTGGCCATTGCTTTTATGGAGGGAGAAGCTGTAGCTCAGTGGCAGAGCACCCACTTTGCACGCCGAAGGTCACAGGTTCAATTCTTGGCAAAACTCCTGTTAGCTGACATTGGGGAAGACATATCTGTGCCTGAGGGCTTGGCAGCCAACCAGAGGAGAGCAGAGGTCCCTGGCCTTCTAGAGCCCACAGGCACCTTTGGAATTCTGACACAGTGCGGTGGGCGGAGCCACAAAGTGGCTGCCACGGGAGGCGGGGCCAGCCACAGAACAGCGGCCGCGGCTTACCTTCAGCCGCAGAGTGAAGGTCCTATGCACAGCCCATCAGATCTTCAGGGGCCAATTGGAAGCCCCACCCACTTTCTCTACACACTTGGCGGGCCCCAGAAAAGGTGTTCCGTGGGCACCGTGGCTCCCACAGGCGCCACGTTGGAGTCCCCCGGCGTAGAGAATACTGGGCCAGAGTCTTGAGAAAAAATAAATATAAGACAGTGTCTTCTTTTCGGGGAAACACGGTACTAGGCACCTTTCTGGGCCCCAGCCTGCTCCTTGCAGGACCTCCCCCCCCCCAATAAGCTCTTCCCCCATTGGACTTGGATTGGAAGCACAACCACGGAGGTCATGCTTATTTATGGCTTCTGCTCTGAAGACACACTGCTGTATTTGATGAATAATTAAACTGTGGAATCCACCAGCAGTGGAGGTAGCGATGCCCCCGGAGCACAGATCGCTTTAAAAGGGGGATTAGACAGATTCATGGGGGAGAGGCCCATCAGTGGCTGCGAGACACAGCGACTGAAGGGAGCCTCCATCTACAGGGGCAGGAAACCGGGAGGCAGCAGCAGGGGAGGGCCACGGCCTCTACACGCCCCGTTTGCCTGGCCTTCCAGGGCGACCGGTTGGCCTCTGTGTGCTAGATGGACCACTGTCTGATCCAGCAGGCTCTTCGTACGTTCTCTGGCGCCCTTTCCTCCCATAGCCAGACCCCAAAGAAGGCACCCCGGCAGGACAAGCTGTCTGGGCTCCGTCCTCTGAAAGGACTAGTCCCGCCAGCCTCAGTTCAGCTGTGGGGCAGGTGTCTCTTTCCGTCCAGTTCAGGAGCGGGGGGAGGGGGAGTGCAGCTCTGAGGCATGCCCAGGTGGGCGTGGGAGTGGGCTGGCTGGCGGAGAGTCTCTGCCGGGCTAGCCGCAGGAAGTCCAACCGCCCTGTCAGCATTCATTCAGGCAGTGTTTTCGTCAAACCTCTGCACTCCCCCCCCCCATTCCCAAAATAAATCTGAAGCAGCAACAGATTTACTTTTCAGACTCCTGAAGAGCGAGAATTACTCACCGAGGAGGCCCCCACCCCCCACCCATTTGCTTTTCTGCACAGTCACTGTCCGGAGCGCGTCACCTGACTGGAAGAAAACTAGCCCAGAGCAGGCAATTTACATAGAAACTCGGCAGGCGGCCTTCCATTATTCTGCTGCCTTCTTGTATCGGAAGTGATCCCATCGCACTTGCCTCCAGGCAGAGGTCCATCAGAGGAAAGCGAGGCCAGAACAGTGAATTGTACAGAGATGCAGCAAGCAACCCTCTTCTGAGTCGGGTCGTTCTCCTGTGGTCTCTGCACCGTGAAAGAACGGTCCTAAGCAGACATCTACTCTGAAGCAAGCCCCATTTTAGTCAGTGGGGCTTACTTCAAGGAAAGCATCTTTAGGACTGCAACCTGAGTGATCCAACCATACCCGCTATAGAGACGTCCTCTGGGGGTTATTGGAAGGGGAACAGAGCCCAAGCCAGCTGTTCATACAGGAAGCAGACTCAGCCCTCCTAGGTGGTTCTTCTATCTCTGCATCGGGAGCGATGGAACTGCCGGCCGATGCAGAGGCCTAGCAGAAGCTGATTGCTGTAGCCATGGCCGTCTCCCCTGACTCACACAGAGGCACACTGGGAATCCTCCTCTGAGCGGACTGGGGCTCTGTGTCCATGGGAGCCTTCAGTTATTTCACACATTTGTTTTTCCCCCTCAGACGTTTCTGGGAATGGCTAATCTGAAGCAAAGCATTGCTCACGGGTAGAGAGGGTGAAGTAAGGCAGGAGTCCCCAACCTTTTCGCGCCTGCGGGCCACCTTTGGGAGTCTGACACTGCGTGGTGGGCGCAGCTACAGAAATGCTGCCATAAAATGGCTGCCACAGGAGGCGGGGCCGGCCGGCCAGCCAGCGGCTCCCACCGCTTACGTCCCCTCACACAGTCAAGCTGCTTGAGCTGTGGCGGCAGCTGCTCCCAACCCAACATTTTTTTAAAAAGCCAAAGGTCCAGTGGCCCCTCAGAAGCCATGCTGGGCAAAAGCCCCACCCACCGGGCCCCGCCCACTTTCTAAAAACACGTGACAGATGCCGGGAAAGGTGTCAGCCGGCACCCACGGGCACCACGTCAGGGACCCCTGTAGTGGGGCTTTCTGGGAGTAATGAGGGATACAGATAGAGAATGGCAGAACAATCCCCGGGGGAAGAAATTCACAGATTCTGCTGTGATTGTGTGTGTGTGTGTAGGATTCAAGGCATTTAAAAATGATGTTTTTCTGCCTTGGGGGCCGTTTCCTCCAGAAAAGGGGGGGGGAGGCATCTCCTGGGGGGAGGAGAGGGAAAAGGACTTTGGAGGTGGCTAGGAGTGACGTGCATAGAGGATTAGCAAGACCCCGCTGCAATGGGAACTATGTGTGAAATGCAGGTTTAATCTTATTGTGCGCAAGGGCCTGAGCCACAAGACTCCTGCTCACAGCTTTCGGGTTGGGGGGGGGAGGAAGGAAAAGAGCACACCCCCACCACGGAGTATGCCTCACAACTCCCACGTGCCTTCAGCTCCCAAGGAAGGGTCTGCATACACTTGCGTTAAGCGTGTGGCAGGGGGAGATGCCGTGATGGCCGAAAACAGAAAAGAGTGGCGAGGAGAAGAGAAGAAGGGACAGACGTATTGAAAGGACACCCAGGGGATGGCTGGACAGGCTGAACGTAGAAGAAACAGAGCCAGCGTGGTGTACTGGTTGAGAGTGTCGGACTAAGATCTGGGAGACCCAGGTTCGAATCCTTACCCTGCCCTGGAAGCTCACTGGGTGACCTGGGGCCAGTCACATACTCTCAGCCTAATCCACCTCCCAGGATTGTTACCGTGAGGGTAAGATGGAGGAGAGGACGATGTAAGCCACCTAGGGTCCCATTTTGGGGAGAAGGGAGGGTTATAAAAGTAGATAAAATTCATGCATCTGAAGGTAGGTTCATGACCCAGGACCTGTCCAGCCCGTGCAAACGTCCAGAAAAGAACAGTGGCTCCCGTGTGGGGGGTTTGCTTGCTGGAATGCTTTCTTCTGTGCATGTTTCTGAAGTTCCCTGCAAGCAGAAAGCTAGAACATCAGGCTAAAAACGGGAGGTGAACTGGAGCTAGATTTGGGTGGGTAGCCATGTTGGTCTGAAGCAGCACAACGGGAGCTGTTTTCCTTGATGTGCCACCTTTTCATGTGCAGCTGTGATGCACTGCTGAATATACACTTCGTGGCAGACCCACGATGGTCTCTGTGTAAGGTGTGAAACCTGCACATACCATCTTTCTCCAAGTGTGTGCATTATAGTGACAGTGCCCCCTGCTGGCTGGTTTAGGATGCACTTTCCCACCAAATTGACATGACCTTGTTTGGGGGTGCAGCCCAGTTTCCCCAGATGTGACCACAGGATCTGGAATCCGCCACCCCTCTCTCAGACGTTTGACATGACTTTGAGCTGCCAATGAAGAAATGTTTTGGAGTCGACAAAGGGGATGGAAGGGACGGATGTTCATTTAAACAAAATAGGAAAAGATGCTGGTCTTCGGCAACCTGAACAGAGTACAGACTTTCCCTTCCTCTCCCTGATTCAACTTAGAAAGTATCCCACTGCAGCCACACCTCTCGCTCGTCATTTGCTGGATTCCATTTGCAACTGAAGAATTGTCATCCGTGTTTCATTACTGACCTGATAGGTGCTGGGGCTTAAACTTCAATTGGGAGTTGTGCCCCAAAACTGGAAGGGTCCCAGCCAGAAAGCCGGTGTGGTGTTCTGATCAAGAAGAAGAAGAGTTGGTTTTATACCCAACCTTCACTACCCAAAGGAGTCTTGGAGCAGCTTACAGTTTCCTTCCCTTCCTCTCCCCACTACAGGTACCCTGTGAATCAGGTGGGGCTGAGAGAGTCGTGAGAGAACTGTGACTGACCCAAGGTCACCCAGCTGGCTACATGCAGAGGAGCAGGGACTCAAACTCGGTTCTCCAGATTTTATTCCGCCGCTCTTAACCGCCACACCAAGCTGACTGTCGGACTAGACCCAAGTTTGAATCCCCCCTGGATGTCCTTGGGCCACTCACACTCTCTCAGCCTAACCTTTCTCACAGGGTTGTTGTGAGAATAAAATGGAGAAGAGGAGAACAATGTAAGCTGCTTTGGGTCCCTATTGGGGAGAAAGGTGGGGTATAAATGAAGGAATTAATTAAATAAAAATTCCTAGAGCCGTAAGCACAAAGTGTGGTTTTTGGTTTCTCAGGGTAATTTAATGGAGGGTCTAGGCCAGCAACGCAACATGCATAAAGCAGGCGTGTGTGCAAAAATACGCACGTGGGCCAGGGGGGATTTGTCCTTGTGAACCAAGACCCCTGTTCACAGGGACAGCTGCAGAAAACTATGTGCCCTTCAGCTGATACGGGGTATTTCTCATTAAAAAAAAATCCAATATATATTCACACACAAGGCAGTCCTTGTGGGCACTCTGCATATGTTCAAGGACACTGTTGTCCTCACACAGCCCAAGAATCAAGCCCTTGCCCGGGGGGGGGGGAGCAAACCCAGAGGCTCGTACCAGCGTCCGATGTTTGGTTTTTAGTCCATCCGGGTCAGGCTGCTGCCGTATGAATGAAACTCCGCTGGCAACCTTTCCTTCCCTCGAGTGAGATTCCTGTGCCAGGCTGAACGGGCTCACTTTGCTGGCATTGGTGCCAGGCAGAAGTTGTGACCTGCCGAGGACGGAACCTTTGGAAGCTGGGCATTCTTTTTCTGCAGGCGACCGGGGAGCTGTGCGCGCCAGTGCCAACCCTGGGCACAGAATAGCTTTCTGGTAATGAATTCCAGAGGGGTAGCCGTTACTTGCTGGCAGCGAGGAACAGAAAAGGAGCCTTGCGGCCTCTCGAAAAGCCCGCAGATTTATGGCTGCAGGAACGTCTGCCACAATCTGTTAAGTCTTTTAAGATGCTACAAGAAGGGTGGGTTTTTGTGGGTTCCCCCCTTCATTTCTTTAAACCGTTACTACCCATTTTGCCTCTGTGGTGCAGAAGGATCCGGGAAGGCCCTCTGCCAAACTGCAAGCTGCTCTTTTAGAAACTCCTAAAAATATTATTGCCCGAAGTGCGTGGGGGGCAGGATTTGCTGGCTCAATCTATCAACATAAGAACGTAAGAGAAGCCAATGTTGGATCAGGCCAATGGCCCATCCAGGCCAACACTCTGTCACAAGTGGCCAAAAATACCAGGGGCCATCAGGAGGTCCGGCAGTGGGGCCAGGACACTAGAAGCCCTCCCACTGTTGACCCTCCCCCCAAGCACCAAGACAGAGCATCCCTTGCCCCAGACTGAGAGCCCCCATCTATACCTTGTGGCTAATCGGCACCGATGGACCTCTGCTCCGTATGTTTATCCAGTTCCCTCTTGAAGCCGTCCATGCTTGTAGCCACCAACACCTCCTGTGGTGGATTATCCTGCCCTGCCTGAGAGTGATCAGTAGTGGTTAGAGCATTAGCTGAGGACTGAGGAGAGGGGGCACAAATGCCTCCTCTGCCCGGAAGCCCCCCAGAGGCCCCTGGGCCAGCCACTCTCCCAGCCCAGCCTACCTCACAGGCTTGTTGTGAGGATGAAATGAGGAAGGGACCTCTATGCCACCCTCAGAGAAAGGGGTGGGTAACGATGGCATAAACCGCTGCCATCTGCTTCCACTGCCCAGGCAGGACCGTCTATCCCACCCTCAGAGAAAGGGGTGGGTAATGATGGCATAAATCGCTGCCATCTGCTTCCACTGCCCAGGCAGTGCATAATGGGCCTATGGAGTTCAGTGGCACAAGATTTCATGGCTCAGATTGCACTAAAAGAGAATTCGAACTCGTCCAACCTCTTCACGTTTTTATCCTGTTCTTTGCCCGCAGAGTTCAGGCCACTGTACACCATTCCCCCTCCTCCATTTCAGCCAAACTTGAGGGAGAGGCAGAGAGGTCTACACAGAACCTCCTTGTCCAGCAGTGAAGGGCTGTTGCCTCCCAGCCCTGCTTTGGAGACTTAGGGAAAATATTTGGTTGGCCGGACCGGACTACATGGAGCCCCGGTCTGACCCAGCAGGGCTCTCGGGACAGAACAAAGCTAAAGGGAGCCTCCACGTTACAGGACAGTGCGCCTCCGTACCCCAGCATGCTAGGCAGCCCTTGGGTCACCTCCGGCGAGGGTCTCCCTTCCCAGTTAGCCGCCGTGGCGAAGGCGGAACCTCCACGCACAAGGGCAGTCTACCCCTGAACGCCGAGGCGCTGGGAAGACGAGCCGCGGGGCTGCCCTGCGGCGCCTGCCTGGAGGAGAGCCCCGAAGCCCCCTCCCCGGCTCTCCAAGGCAGGCGGCGGCGGCCTCCCCGCGCTCTCCCCCCCCCTTCCCAGCCGCCCGGCTCTCCCTCCCCTCCGCAGGGTGGGATTGGGA
>NW_015169782.1:875041-887244 GCF_001447785.1 Gekko japonicus | reverse complement strand
GTCCCCCCCTCCCCCGTTTTCGATGGATTGAGCGGTTTTTTTGAGCTGACAGCGGGCTCCCCCCCCCCCCAACAAAAAAAAAAGTTTGGCAAAGTGTCTTTGCGTTCAAGACGAGGCTGGAAAGGGGGGGCGGCTCGCCTCGTCCCCCTCGGCCTGGATTACAATGCCAGGGTGCCAGGAGGCGACCGGAGAGAGGGGGCTGCCCGGATCTTCGGGGCACGAGTACTGAAGACGCCCCTGGCCGCTTACCACCGCCCACCCCAAGCCACCATGAATGCCCCCTGCAACGCCCTTCAGCTTCTCCTGGCAACAACCTTGCAGATCCTGTATTGCGCCGCCACGGTAGGTGGGCACCGAGCGCGAGGTGGGTGGGGAGTTGGCACCGAGGGACGCCCCGGGCAGCATTGCTGGGCGGGGTGGGGGCGTAAGGGAGCAAGAACGAGGAGCTGGCCGCGCCGGGGGGGGGGGACACCGGGAACGAGGTGCAGGCAGCTGGCACCGGGAGGTCTCGGAGGTGCGGGCATTGGTGCGGTGGCAAGGAGCCGCAGAGGGCACAGCTGGCAGCCAACGGAGTGTGGCAGGAAGAGAAGAGGGTATCGTGGAGTGGAGGGGGGCGAGCTGAGGAAGGACTGATGGGGCTGCAGGCGAGGGGGTGTGGTTCCTTCCTCCGGGGGAGGGTCCCTGGCCCGACGTGGTGTGCCCACCAGTCGGTGCCCCTCTGGGAGGGGAACTCAGCTGGCGCGGGGGGTAGGGAGTTGCGTCCTCCAGTGGGAATTATTCACTGATCCAACTTCCTGCAGCTCCGATTTATTGCCACCGGGCACTGCCCTCTGCCCTCCACTGCCTGGGAGTTGCCCCAGACTAACCAGCTCCCCCCAGACCAACGTTCCTTAAAGACCCGGTAGGATTTAAGGGGCAACCTGGAAAAGACCACTTGCCTCGTCCCCTCTAAATCCTCTTTAGCCACGCCTCTTTTTGTACCCAGGGTCAGCAGGGCTCTAGACAGTGCCCAGGAGTGCTTGTACATCTCTCCCACCCCCTTTCCCATTTGAGAGGCCATCTGAAGGTCTAACAAGGGACCCCAAAAGGTGGCCATTGCCCTAGAGGCATTGAATCTGGAGGGCAAAAGGAACTACTAGAAACGCTGTCTGCACATGTTTAGAGGCAATGCTCCCTCTAAACTGTGGAGTCTTGTGAGCAAAAATTCTACTTTGTGAGCTACCGGCATGAAAGTTGTGAGTGACTGATTTAGCTACTGCATAAATTGGTTTGCTCTGGAGCCATCCTTCCTGAGCAAAGACAAAAATGTGTGAGCCAGAGGCTAAAAAACTGTGAGCTAGCTCACACTAACTCAGCTTAGAAGGAACACTGCCAGAGGTCTTTTACTTCCCGTATTCCAGGTTTCAGCCCTGGAACCGCATTCCAGGGTTGAACCCTTGGCAAAAAAAGAGAGGAAATCTTGCCAGCCTTTTATCCCCAATGGCTGAAAAGGTTGAATCTTTCATCTCGTCCCCAGGTTTTAATCCAATTTGCTATGCTTGTTCTTCTCTTCTCCCTTGAAACGGTCCCAGCACTTTCCGTCTTTGCTTGTTCTTCCGAATACCTCTCCAGCTTTGCCTTAAATAGTTGCTAAAGACGTTTCAGGTTTAGCTGCTGGAAAATAAGTGCGGATCCAGCCTTTGAGAGAAGGTGGGGTTACGATATTACCCTGATATAGTTGCTTAAAGCACTCCCCGTACAATTGGGAATCTTGACAACAGCCCTATAAGGTAGGACAGCACAGTGTTGCAGACAGGAGGCTGGAGATCAGAGTGACAGGCATAGCAGAGATTTGAACCAGGGTCTTCCGAGGTCATAGCTGGGTCGCAGCCACCGGGTTACAGTTGTCCTTTGCACCGATCCCTGCAGTTAGCACTGCCCAGAGGGGCTTGCCATCACACGTTCCTTGCACAAGGACAGGAGGTCGCTGCCACGTGGCTTCTGACAAGCCCGTGTCCCTTCCCTGCCCCCTCTCTCCCAGCATGTCCTATAATGCACAGGAGCCCATGGATGTGCAGCGATGAACCAGTCCACGCTGAGCACATCCCCTGATGCAACACCAAAGACAAAAGTTGCCGTCACACATCTCCCCCCCACACACACACACACACCAGCGGGCTCACTTTCGGGAAAGGCCGTTCACCTGTGGGTCACCCAGCTGCGCTTTCCTGGCTCATGAAACACGCACCAGCGAGTCATCGCTGCGACATGTCTTGGAGAACTTCCACGCGCTCCAAGAATCCAGATGCTTTCTTCCCTATTGTCCTGACAGCCTGGGTTTCCTCTGCCCCCATGTGGGATCTCTCAGTGGTAGAGTGTGTGTGTGGGGGGAGAGGAGTGCCCTCTGCACGGGAAACATGAGCAGCTTGTGGAATGCGTTACCACAAGACGTGGTGGCAGCCGCAGAGCTTGACGCCTTTGAGGAGAGGCTCCTACGGATCCCGAGGGAAAAGCGAGCGCCATGCAGAGGCGAACAAACCAGGGTGGGTGGGAACGGAGGAACGGACGCTGGTTTCATGTTTTTGTTTATGAACTTCCAGAGGCATCTGGCTAGAAACAGGACACGGGGACTGGACGGTCTGGTCCAGCAGAGCTCTTTATGCCCTTATCATGAAAATCTGAGCAATTCGAAGAGGAGGGGGGGTGATTCAAAGGGATGGAGATTTGGGGGAGAGATGTCTGTTTGGATCGTCCAGGCTTTTCCCCTTGGCAAGATGTCCTCTCTTTATCCTAATCCCCTGAGCAGCGAGTCTGTCTTAATTCCACGGGGTGCAGAAAACTGGGTTGGAGACAGAGCCAGCTCCTTGAACATCTCTGCTTTTTTAAAAGAGAACAAGTTGCTAGTCCTTAGGTTTGCTAATTTGTCTGCATACAGACATGTGGCCCATGTCTGCTTAAGAAGCCGGGCTGGTTTATTTGTTAGACGTTAATTCGGCCTTCTCCAAGAAATTCCAGTGGTATAATTCCTCTCCACCCCCCTTAGCCCAGGCTACTGTGACCTTGTCAGATCTTAGAAACTAAACAAGGTCAGTCCTAATGACTACTTGGATGGGATGGAAGACCACCAAGGAAGTCCAGGGTTACGACACAGAGGCAGGCAATGGCAATCCACCACTGAATGTCTCTTGCCTTGAAAATCCGATGGGGTGGCCATAAGACAGCTGCGACTTGATGGGGGGGGGATTCCTTTTAACAACATTTTTGACATGATGACTGGCCCAATGTTGCCTAGTGATCTTCACAGAAATTTGGACCCATGTCTCCCCAGACCAAAGCACTGACCAAGAAACCACTCTGGCTGGAGTGACTGAGACTCCCCGTGGTCAGGAAGGAAAGTCTCAAAGTGCTTCCCTTCCTCCCCTAGCAGAAGCAAACATATATCATGCAAAACGTATCATGCAAAATTCAGAGTAAATTATATAAAGTCAGATACACCATGCAAATGAGTTCAGTTTTACATCATTTGTTTGTGTCCGTGTAAAGTGCCGTCAAGGGGCTGCGGTGGCTCAAGTGGTTAAGACGCTGAACTGCAGACCGGAAGGTTGGTCGTTCAGCAGTTCGAGACCCAAATGCTGCAAGAAGGAGTGAGTTCCCATCTCTGGTCCCAGTTCCTGCTAACCTAGCAGTTTGAAAGCAAGAAATTGCAAGTACATAAAAAGGTACCGCTTCGGTGGGAAGGTAACAGTGTTCCGTGCGCCTTGGCCACATGACCACGGAAACGTCTTTGGACAGCGCTAGCTCTTCGGCTTGGAAACAGAGATGAGCACCGCATCCCTAGAGTCGGATTCGACTGGCTTTCGAGCAAGGGAAACCTTTACCAGTTTGGTGTAGTGGTTAAGTGCGCGGACTCTAATCTGGGAGAACCGAGTTTGATTCCCCACTCCTCTACTTGCACCTGGCTGGATGACCTTGGGCAAGCTGTAGTTCTGATAAGAGCTGTTCTTGAAAAAGAGCCGTTTCTGTCAAGAGCTCTCTCAGCCCCACCTACCTCACAGGGTGTCTGTTGTGGGGAGGAGAAGGGAAAGGAGTTTGTAAGCCGCTCTGAGACACCTTTGGGTAGTGAAGGGCGGGGGGTATAAATCCAATCTCCTCCTCCTCCTCTTCTTCTCCTACCTTTACTAAAGTGCCGTCAAATCACAGCCGACTTATGGCAACTCCGTACGGTTTTCAAGGCAAGGGACATTCAGAGGTGGTTTGCCATGGCCTGCTTCTGCATAGCTACCCTGGGCTGCCGTGAGGGGGGGGTCTCCCCTCCAAATACAAACCAGGGCTGGCCCTGCTTAGCTTCCGAGATCTGATGAGACCAGGCCAGCCCGCGCCATCCAGGTCAGGGTACATCGTTTATACATTTGGTTTAATTGGGTCCAAAATGGGGGGTCTTTTCTTCTTCTAACCCTTACCCAACTATGCACAGTCCATGAAGGCAGCAGGAAAAGACCCGACGCCAGATGGAATTCAGCCAAAGGAGCCAGGGGGCCGCCCTGAGCAAGGCTGTTAACGGCAGGACGTTTTGGAGGTTGTCAATTCATAGGGCCGCCGTAAGTCAGCACAGACTTGACGGCGCGTCACGGATGGACACACGCTCTGCTTGTTACGTGTGGGTTCACAAACGTACCCTGCTGGTGATTGTGGGTTCCACAGCTCTCACAAATGTACTCCACCCACCCACACCCCTTTGCTCAGTCTTCCCAACTGAGGCCTCACATCCACCTACCTCGCACAAGGATTTTTCACCTCCCGCACACCCCAACTCACAAGTACACATCACCCTGCTGCCACTGTAAGATTGCCGCAACCGCTTGTGTGCCCCAGCTGTGTCTGCCTGTACCGGTCATGGGGCAGGGGAGATAGAAGGATGGATTGTTGGGTTTTTTTGGCTGGCCCTGAGAAGGAAGAGCAGAGAAAGCTCCAAACTGGACTTTACATAGAAGGTGCGGATTTAGCCCTCTTGTTTCTGACCCGATTCCATTTCTGATCTGTTCGCAGGTGATGCGTCCTGAGGCTGACGCGACCCACCCATCCGGGGAAGGTAAGAACCGGGTGAGGGCTGTGGTCATCGCCAGGGGTACAAAATGCGGGCAAACTGTCCCAGAACTCCCCACAACTAGGTTGCCAACCTATTGGTTTCTATCCCCTAAGGACAGTGGGCGAACTAGTACCAGTCCCACCTTTGACCTCCGGGGCAGCGGCTCACAGAGTCCAAAATGAAACCTCTTTGCTTATCGGGTAAACTGGCATTCGTGGTCATTAATGCATTTGTCTTCGTTAAGTACGACATATGAAACTAGGTAAGGCCTTTATGATGTTGACATTCCGTGCACACGTGAACGTACAAAGCTGCCTGGTACCGAGTAAGATGATCAAGGTCTCCAGTGGATTGGCATTCGTGGTTATTAATGAATTTGTCATTTTGAAACAGTGATGGGAAGTGGCATCAAGTCACAGTTGACTTATGGCGACGCTCTAGGGCAGGGGTGGCCAAACGTGCTTAACGTAAGAACCACACAGAATAAACATCAGATATTTGGGTGCCACAAGACATGAACAGATATTACACATGTGTTTTTATTGGAAGATATGCAAATTTGCTTTTTATTAACATTTAATGAGACTGTCAGAAATAAAAACAAATATTGATAGTATTTATTTGTCCAATGATATTTATTTGTTTGCTGATGATATTTATTTGAGAGAGCGAGAGAGGTGGAAAGAATGAAAGAGGTGGAAAGGGAATAAGAGAAAGAGAGAGAAACAAAGAAAGCAAATAGATGGGGAAGGGAGGGAGGAGGAAGAAAGGAAGGAAGGGAGAGAGAGGAAGGAAGGGAGAAAGAGAGAACAAAAGAAAGAAAGGTGGAAAACAAATAGATGAGGGAGGGGAAGGAAGGGAGAGAAAGAGAGGGAAAGGAAGGAAGGAAGGAAGGAAGGAAGGAAGGAAGGAAGGAAGGAAGGAAGAAAGAAAGAAAGAAAGAAAGAAAGAAAGAAAGGAAGGTAGAAAGGTAGAAAGGTAGAAAGAAAGAAAGAGGTGGAAAGAAAGCAAATAGATGGGGGGGAAGGGAGAGGTGGAAAGAAAGCAACTTTAACAAACAACCCTCCCCCCATAACCACTCGTGCCGGCTTGGCAAAGGGATTCAAAGAGACAAATGCCTTCTCCAAGCTAGCTGCCAGGGGGTGGGGGGGCTTTTTTTTTAAACCCCCAAAGGGATATTTTTATTATTTTTTCATAAGACTATATAACTACAAAGAAATATAGGGAGGGGGACTACAAGTATGGATAAAGAAAAGAAACCCACACTAACTAAAAACCCAAGAGAAGGAGATCATATCCGTGTTAAGCTAAATGATAGTAATTAAAGTGCTAGTAAAACAATATACTTGTAAAGTTCTTGTTTTTCACAGCTTCTGCGGTTGGGGGGGGCTTCTGATAACACATTTAAAGTTAAGGTTGCTTTCTTTCTCTGCTCTCCCCCACCTCAAGCCTACCCAGGGAGGGGAACACTGGATGGGGAAGGGGAGACTGACCGGGGAGGCATGCCTCCCTTTCGCTTCCCCAGCGAGTCTGCTGGGAGCCGCACAATATGTGTGGAAGAGCCTCACGTGGCTCCCGGGCCACAGTTTGGCCACCCCTGCTCTAGGGTTTTCAAGGCAAGAGATGGACAGAGGTGCTTTGCCATCGCCTGCCTCTGCGTAGCGACCCTGGGCTTCCTTGGTGGTCTCCCATCCATGATCTGATGAGATCGGGCCGGCCTGGGCCAGCCCACTACATCCTAAACCGTGTAATGCATTTGTGATGTTGACGGTGCATACGAAGCTGTCTTGTACTGAGTCAGATTGTCAAGGTCTGTGTGTCTGCCTTTTTGGCCTACCCAGGTCAGCATTGTCCACTCTAACTGATAAGTGGCTCTTCAGGGGTCTCAAGGTCAAGGTCTTTCATGTCACCTGCAACCTGGTCCTGCTCAGTGGTGCTTAAATACTGACACTGTGGGGCAATGTTCCCTCTAAGTTGAGTTAGTGTGAGCTAGCTCACAGTTTTTCAGCCTCCAGCTCACAGATTTTTGTCTTCACTCAGGAAGGATGACTCCAGGGCCAACTAATTTATGCAGTAGCCAAATCTCTCACTCACAGATTTCATGCCAGTAGCTCACAGAGTAGAATTTTTGCTCACAAGACCCCACAGTTTAGAGGGAACATTGCTGTGGGGTGTTGGGGCGGGGCGAAGGACTCAGAGACTCTGACGTGCACCCCACCACCATCCATGCTATGGAACATTCCACATGTCCCTGTCTGTTCCTGCAGCTCCTTCTGATTCCCAGAAAGATTATTTCCAGGGTCACACAACCTGTGCAGAGGAATAGCCAGGCCCAGCAGTGGGCTGGAGTCAGAAGAGACTAGAGGATGAAATCAACCCCGTTTCCGGACCGGACCGGAGCTTCCTGACAGAGCAATTTCACACTCTTTTCCTTCTTCCTTCCAACTCTTCTGCATGCAGGTCCTGTAACCCTGGGAATGAGCGTTCTACACGTTGAAAGGGGCTGCAGGGGAAAACTCAAGAGTGGTAGCGGTAGGGTACTGGCTGGTGTCTTACTATGGGCTACCTCACTGCAGCCTTGTTCATCACAAGGAGGTTGGGGAGCTGACACTTGATAGAAAGATCATCCCAACATGTGTCGGTCCCCCGAGACAGAATGGTATCCTGCCGCTCACGCCTCCAATTCCCATGTTCCTCCATGATCACAGAGTTGGAAGGGACCTCCAGGGTCATCTAGTCCAACCCCGTGCACAATGCAGGAAATTCACAAATACCTCCGCCCCCCCCCCACACCCCAGTGACCCCTGCTCCATGCCCAGAAAATGACAAAAAACCTCCAGGATCACTGGGGGCCAAACTGGCCTGGAGAAAAATTGCTTCCTGGCCCCAAAGTGGCGATCAGCATTTCCTTGGGTGTGTAAGGAAGGGTCACAAGCATGGAGCACTGAGGCAACCCTTCCTGCCCTCCTGCTCGTGATCTGCTTAAGTTCACAGAATGATGAGGGTTTCCAACTCCGAGCTGGGAAGTTTGTGTAGATTTTTTGGGGGGGAGCCTGGGGGGGCAGAGTTTGGGGAGTGGAGGGACCTCAGCAGGATATGGGGCCACAGAGTCCACCCCCAACCAATGTTCCCTCTAAGCTGTGGAGTCTTGTGTGCAAACATTCTACTTTGTGAGCAACCGGCATTAAAGCTGTGAGCCAGCGATTTGGCTACTGCATAAATTAGTTTGCTCTGGAGCCCGTCCCTTCCTGAGCTAGGACAAAAATCTGTGAGCTGGAGGCTAAAAAAACTGTGAGCTAGCGCACACTAGCTCAGCTTAGAGGGAACACTGCCCCCAACCCCCAAGCAGCTATTTTCTGCAGGGGAACCGATCTCTGTATTCTGGAGACCGGTTGGAATTCCAAGAGATCTCCAAGCCCAGCCTGGAATTTGGCAGCCCTGTCCATGGTTCTGCAGCCACTTCCAGTCCCTGGAAAGATCATTTCCCCAGGATCAAGTCGTATAGAGGAACAGGATGGGGGGGGGGATTGAGTGAGGAGGACAAGGACCACTCCTCCGTTCTCCTTCCGCAAGTGCAGCTCTGCCAAGGAAAGGGGTCAGTTTCGTCCTCTTGTCTCGCTGCACTCCAAGCCACCCTACCTCATGACCCTGCCGACCCTAGCCTGGAGATCTTCCAGAATGACAACTGATCTCCAGATTACAGTTCCCCTGGAGAAAGCGGCTGCTTTGGAGGGTGGACTCTTTGGCTTTATACCCTGCTGAGGTCCCTCCCCTCCCCAAACCCAGGCTCCACCCCCATATTGTCCAGGGATTTCCTAACCTAGAAATGGAAAGCCTGTCCTCTGTACAGATCCTGCATCCCCACGAATCATCATTCTGGGAGGTTGGAAAGAGATGCAGGAAAGATGATGAGATGATGATGAGATGAGATTGGATTTATACCCCGCCCTTCACTTGGAGTCTCAGAGCGGCTTACAAACTCCTTTCCCTTCCCCTCCCCACAACAGACACCCCGTGAGGTGGGTGGGGCTGAGAGAGCTCTGACACAAACTGCTCTTTTTCAAGGACAGCTGTGCCAGAACTATGGCTTGCCCAAGGTCATCCAGCAGGTGCAAGTGGAGGAGTGGGGAATCAAACCCGGTTCTCCCAGATTAGAGTCCGCACACTTAACCACTACACCAAAGGAGAGGAACAGGCTAAAAATCCATGCGGCTTCTGCGTGGAGATAGTAGGATGCTGCTCAGCGTGTGATACAGCACCCTCAGTGGTATCGTGCATGGCAATGTGAGTAAAATAAACATGGCTCTGCCCCAAGGAGCTTACAGTAGAAAATTGGACAGTAGAGAGGAAATGGAAAGACAGGAGCGGTGAGAGAGGAAAGTCCCTTGGGCCCCAGGGAGAGGGTGAGAAATGAATAATTCTGGCGGAAGAATGAAATAAGCTGCATTGTGATATCAGACAAAAAAACCTGTTTATCCAAAGGACTATGCCACTAGAGTTGTTAACCTCCAGGTGGGGCCTGGAAATATATTACAATGATTTCCAGACTACATAGGTCACTCTCCCTGGAGAAAATAGCTACTTTGGATGGTAGACTTTATGGCATCGTATAAGAACATAAGAGACGCCAATGTTGGATGAGGCCAAAGGCCCATCCAGTCCAACACTCTGTGTCACACAGTGGCCAGAAATACCAGTGCCATCAGGAGGTCCACCAGTGGGGCCAGGACATTAGAAGCCCTCCCACTGTTGCCCCCCCCCCAAGCACCAAGAAGACAGAGCATCACTTGCCCCAGAGCCCCTACCTATACCTTGTGGCTAATAGCCACTGATGGACCTCTGCTCCATATGCTTATCTAATTCCCTTTTGAAGCCGTCCATTCTTGTAGCCGCCACCACTTCCTGTGGCAGTGAATTCCATGTGTTAATCACTCTTTGGGTGAAGAAGTACTTCCTTTTATCCGTTCTAACCCGACCGCTCAGCAATTTCATGGAGTATCCTGCTGGGGTCCTTCGTCTCCACAAACCCCATCCTCCCCAGGCTCCACCCACAAAATCTTCAGTATTTTCCAACCTAGAGTTGGCAACCTATGTGCCACCCTGGCTGCCACTGTGGCTAAGTGTACAGCATGGAAGCCTGCAACCAAGGAGACCAAGTCCTATGAGGAAAGGTTGAAGAAGCTGGGTATGTTTAGCCTGGAGAGGAGATGACCGAGAGGTGATATGATAACCATCTTCAAATATTTGAAGGGCTGTCCTATAGAGGACGGTGTGGAGTTGTTTTCTATTTCCCCAGAAGGTTGGACCAGAACCAGCAGGTTGAAATTAAATCAGAAGAGTTTTCAGCTAAACATGAGGAAGAACTTCCTGACACGTTAGAGCGGTTGCTCAGTGGAATAGGCTTCCTCGGGAGGTGATGATCTCTCCTCCTCTGGAGGTTTTCAAACAGAGGTTAGATGGCCATCTGACAGCAATGCAGATTCTGTGACCTTCTGCAGATCACATGAAGGGAGGGCAGGGAGGGTTGCCTCAGTGCTGAGTTCTTGTGGCTCTTTCTCACACGCCCAGGGAAATGCGGATCACCACTTTGGGGTCAGGAAGCCATTTTTCTCCAGGCCAATTTGGCCGGGGATCCTGGAGGGTTGGGGGGTTTTTTTGCCATCTTCTACGCATGGAGCAGGGGTCACTGGGGTGTGGGGGAAGGCATTTGTGAATTTTCTGCATTGTGCACGGGGTCAGACTAGATGGCCTTGGAGGTACCTTCCAACTATGATTCTAAAGACAGTTGTGAATATGTGCAGTTCCAGATCCTTAGACTGCTGTTGACAAGAAGTAGAGTGGAGTGGGGAGAGTTCATAAGAAAAGGTCCGATGGATCTCTCCTGTCACCATCCTTGACCACCCAGATCTCCCTTACTAAACCTGGATATTTTGGGTAAATGGGGTGTTAGAGCCAGCCCACAGGAGCATGTCTGTCACCTCATGACTGCAATACCCATGATGGACTGCATGTGTGCATAAGCCATCACAGAGAACAATTCACGTCCGTATCTTCTTAAACTAAACAGTTTTTAGTTGAGTCAGTTCAGCTGTGTGTCATCTGTTGCACACAGTAGATGAGTGCAGAGTAATTCAAGTTACACTCCTGCAAATATGAACCAGCTTGTAAACCCATCTGCGTATCTAATAGAGACTTATGCATAAATATCTCAGTTGGCAGATGTATATATTTTATATATTTAAAATGTTATACACACACATTTATATATTAAAATGTGGCTACCTTTCCTCCTTATTGACCTCAAGGCAGCTGACAATACAAATAAAATACATAAAAGATTACATTAAAAAAACATAAAACCTACATTTAAAAGTACAATTTAGGACTGCTTTTATCAAAAGTTTGGTGTGGGGGCCAGTTTGGTGTAGTGGTTAAGTGCATGGACTCTAATCTGGGAGAACCGGGTTTGATTCCCCACTCCACTTGCAGCTGCTGGATGACCTTGGGCAAGCCATAGTTCTGGTAAGAGCTGTTCTTGAAAAAGAGCCATTTCTGTCAGAGCTCTCTCAGCCCCACCTGCCTCACAGGGTGTCTGTTGTGGGGAGGGGAAGGGAAAGGAGTTAGTAAGCCACTACGAGTGAAGGGTGGCGTATAAATCCAATCTCTTCCTGTTTTCAATTTAGGGTTGCCAGCTCCAGGTGGGGAAGTACCTAGAGATTTGGGGGATGGAGCCTGAGGAGGGCGGGGTCTGGGGCGGGGAGGAAACGTGGTGGGGTATGATGCCACAGAATCCACCTTCCAAGGTGGCCATTTTCTCTAGATGACCTGATCTGTCGCCTGGAGATCAGTAATCCGAGGAGATCTCTAGCCACCACCTGGAATTTGGCAACCTCATTTCAACTGCCCCCTAAAGATCGACCCTGAGGGAGCCAGAAGCACCTCCCTGGTGAAGTTGTTCCATAATCGTGGGGCTGCCGTGGAAAAGCCCCTCTCTTGTGTCCCCACCAAATAAGCCTCTGTAATCGATGGGTCAGTCAGGAGAGATTCTCCCTGTGATCTTAATTCCTGGGCAGGAACACATGGCAGAAGACGGTCCGAGAGAGAGAGGGAGAGGGGGAGAGAGAGGGAGGGAGAGAGG
>NW_015169782.1:871383-873789 GCF_001447785.1 Gekko japonicus | reverse complement strand
TTATTATTATTATTATTATTATTATTATTGTTGTTGTTGTTGTTGTTGTTGTTGTTGTTATTGTTATTATTGTTATTATTGTTATTATTGTTATTATTGTTATTATTGTTATTATTGTTATTATTGTTATTATTGTTATTATTGTTATTGTTATAATAGTTAATAAATTCATCTGCAATCTGGAGATAACAAGACTGGCCCACCTTACTGGTAGGGTTGCCAGCTCCAGGTTGGGAAATCCCTGGAGATTTGGGAGCAGGGGTCATTTCGTAGAAAAAGAGGTGCAGGAGCTCATTAGCATAACTTATTTGCATATGCCACACCCCCTAACATCACCGGAAGTGTGTCAGAAGGCAACACCCACTGCTCAGGCTCCACTGGATTGTTTTGGATTGCTAGCTATTGGGGGCGGGCTCTGCAGCTTACCTGGCTGCTTCTTGCTCTGATTGAGGGCTGCTGAGAGCAGGGGATGGGGCTTGTTGCATGTGCCCGCCCCCTGGGCTCTTTACTGCCGGAGCTCCGCTCCTGTGCGCTCCTGCAGGAAATTACCCCTGTTTGGGAGTGGAGGGGAGTGAGAGGGGCCTCAGCGGGGTGTATTGCCACAGAATCCACCTTCCAAAGCAGCCATTTTCTCCAAGGGAACTGATCTCTCTTGTCTGGAAATCAGCTGTAATTCCAGGAGAGCTCCCGGTCCAACCTGGAGGGTGGCAACCAGACTTACTGAGCTTTTGTAACCCTAAGGCTGCGGCCACACACACTAAATAATCAACTTCCTATCCACTTCCAGTGCACTTTCCAACTGGGTTTTGCCGGTTCATACGGTAGAAATCCAGTTGGAAAGTGCACTGAAAGCGGATTGGGATTATTTAGTGTGTGCGACCGCAGCCTAAGACACGTCCGCCTTCTCTACACGGCCCCTTTCCCTGTGCTCACGTGGGGAGGAACAGAGGGCATGAGGAGCATGCTGAGGGGGGCCAAGTCGTCTGGACAGTACAAACATGAGGCGGAAACGTCCACGCTTTCACTCCCCCCTCCTAGGATTGCTAGCTCCCTGTTGGAAACACCAGAAGGTTTTGGGAGTGGAGTCTGAGGAGGGTGGGGTTTGGGGAGGGGAGGGACCTCAACGGGGTACAGTGCCACACAGAGCCCACCCTCCAAAGCGGCCATTCTCTCCAGGGGAACTGATCTCTGTCGCCGGGAGATCAGTTGTAATCCCAGGTGGTCTCCAGCCACCCCCCGGAGGCTGAAGCGGGCGGGGCCACGCCGTTTGAGGGGAAAACAAAGAGTTTTCCCCTCAAATGGCAGCCATTTGAGGGGAAAACCCTTTGTTTTCCCCTCAAACGGCGTGGCCCCGCCCAGCGTGTGACGTCACTTCCGGTGACGTCCTGGCGGCGCGCGCGGGCTTCGCGCGCATACAAACACGGCTCCCGGACCAGCAGGAAGAACCCCCGCCGGTAAGAAAAAAAAAATTGGCAACCCTACCCCAACATGATCGCCGTTGCGCGTCACTTCCGGGACGTGCTGGCGGTGCGCGCGCGCGCATCGGAGGAGATCTCCCGGTGCCTGGCGACGCTCCCCCGCCGGTAAGGATCTTCGACTTGGCAACCCTATCCTAGTCAGGTATAAATATTAATTACATTCAAGAAGCAATAACATTCAGTGCATACATATTCCTAACTACCAAACAATTTTGCATCAGCGTTTTAAAAGTCAAGTCCCAACGGGAGTTTCTAGAATTATAAGCCCGCTTCTCCTTGCATGAAGTCTTCCAAAAAGGGGGACGGCCTTCTTGCATGGATGCTTTTTGCCGGTCCTACAAAAGGCACATTATGCAGCTGACATTCATGGAGGGAGTACTCCTGTTATTCCTGCCACCTGGCTGGCAACCGTACTCCCTCCCCAGGATCTTGGATGCTGCTTTCCGGACATTGTCGCCCCTTTGCGTGGAGGCCCCCTGCTCCCAAGCTAGCAATCGTCGTCATCATACAGAGGGAGGAGGGCTAGACTGTTCCTGCTGGCTCTCCCTCTGCACGTTCAGTCAACATGTGGATGGGCTGTGCATATAGCTCTTCAGTGTCACATGATCGGGATGCTGAAAGGAAAGCTGCCAACCTTCAGGTGGGGCCTGGAGATCTCCCAGAATCACAACTGACCTCTGCAGAAAAGAGATCAGTTCCCCTGGGGAATAGGGTTGCCAGCGCAGTGTTCCCTCTAAGCTGAGTTAGTGTGAGCTAGCTCACAGTCTTTTAGCCTCCGGCTCACACATTTTTGTATTAGCTCAGGAGAGGTGGCTCCAGAGCAAACTGATATATGCAGGAGCCAAATCCCTCGCTCACAACTTTAATGCCAGTAGCTCACAAAGTAGGATTTTTGCTCACAAGACTCCACAGCTTAGAGGGAACATTG
>NW_015169782.1:866671-871286 GCF_001447785.1 Gekko japonicus | reverse complement strand
AGCTCCTGCCAACCTAGCAGTTCGAAAGCAAGAAATTGCAAGTAGATAAATAGGGACCACTTCGGTGGGAAGGTAACAGCGTTCCGTGCGCCTTGGTGTTTAGTCATGCCGGCCACATGACCACAGAAACGTCTTCGGACAGCGCTGGCTCTTCGGCTTGGAAACGGAGATGAGCACCGCAACCCTAGAGTCGGATTCGACTGGCTTTCGAGCAAGGGAACCTTTACCTTTACCTTTTACCTAAATGCTAGAGGACCCCCACATGACATGCCTGGCGCAGTGACGTCACTTCTGGGTGACATCATTGCAACAGGCGCAACGGGGCTCTTCAGGGATGGGGCTTCCCCCACCAGCCAGGTGACTGGCGGTGGATTGGGGCCCCCAAAAGCAGGGGGGAAACCCACCTCCATGGGGGGATGGCAATCCTACTGGAGAATGTGGCTGCTTTGGGGGGTGGACTTTGTGACATTGTATCCTGCTGTGCTGAAGTCCCTCCCCAGACTCCACCCCCAAATCTCCAGGAATTTCCCATCCCAGAGTTGGCAACCCTGGCTGAAAGTGCTATATAACTGCAAAACATTTATTAGTTTTTGAACAGTAATTGCCATACGTGTAGGCACAAAGACTATGCAATATTTCACACTGGGTGCACAAAGCATTCCATATAGGTTAGTACAGTAAGGCTTACAACACCCTTGCAAGGTAGGTCAGTACTGATCTTCTCAGTCGACAGATGGAAGACTGAGAGAGAACAGTTACCAAAGGCCAGCGGGTGAGTTTGTGTCTGAGGTAAGATTTGAACCTGTGTCCTTCTGGCTTACAAGTCAGTTCCCTGGCTTCAATGTTCCCCTTCCATCCTTGAAGAACAATTACAAGCCAATAAAAACAAACAAAGGAAAAGAGCCAACGCAAGAAAAGTAGTGATAAAGGAGGAAAACAGAAATGTTTCTAAAGGTCACACAGCAAGCATGCCATACTTCAGCTAAACAAATGGTGCATGTTTCTCTGAGAGAGACAGTGTCATGTTGGGGTTAGACTGTCAGACTGCGATTTGGGAGACTCCGGGTTCAAATCCTGTCTCTGACATGGAAGCTTACTGAATGACCTGGGACCAGTCACCCTCCCTTACAGGGCAGTTGTCATGAGAATCCAATGGAGGAGAGGAGAACACTGTGGTAAGCCGCTATGGGTCCCCACTGAGGAGAAAAGCAGAGTATAAATACACAAATAAAATAAATTTGTCTCTGCCCACAGAAGTAAGCAAGGCGCGTTTGGAAGGGACACGATCACTTCCCGGAAATAACTTACTAGGAGAAGTATCCTTCCCTTAGAACTGCCCTCCATAATCCATGTGGATTTCTCTTTCCAGCATGACATTTGTAATTAATGTACCTCCCCTATGCAGGAAAAATAATTTGCCCATGGGATGCCCCCATTTCTTGGGTAGAGCAGGAACTTGTGCCAGGAATGAAGGAAAACGCACAGTCTTGCCAAATAAGGAGAAACTTTACTGTAGAGACACGTGGAAGGAAAAGACGGCTTCCCCACACACCCGGGCCATCCTGGTACAAATCTAGTTGAGTACACAGCTAGTACACACCCCAACTCAATATGCAATTCTTGTTCATCCCAGCTCGAGGGACCTCAGGCAGAATTGTAGACTAAGCAAGCTTGACCTACCTAAACATCCAGGAATAGATACTCAGTCGCTCCCCAAAGATGATGATGATGAAGAAGAAGAGACTGAATTTATACCCCACCCTTCACTACCTGAAGGAGTCTCAGAACACCTTACAATCTCCTTCCCCTTCCCCTCTTCACAACAGACACCCTGTGAGGTAGGTGGGGTTGAGAGAGCTCTTTCGGGGACTGCTCTTGAGAGAGCAGCTCTGAAAGAACTTGTGACTGACCCAAGGTCACACCAACAGCTGCATGTGGACGAGTGGGGAATCAAACCCAATTCTCCCAGATTAGAGTCTGCGCTCCTAACCACTACACCAAACTGGCTTTCAGTTTTTGCCACTGAGCTACCATTTACCTCTCTTTTGTAAACCCAAGAAATCACATGTAGAAGAGGGGAAATGCTGTGGCTGAACAATAGAGCATCTGCTTGGCATGCAGAAGGTCCCAGGTTAAATCCCCGGCATCTCCAGTTAAAAGGACCAGGTTGTAGGTAGGTTTGCCAGCTCTGGGTTGGGAAGTGCCTGGAGACTTTGGGGGTGGAGCTTGAGGAAGGTGGGGTTTGGGAAGTAGAGGGACCTCAGCACGGTATAATGCCATAGAGCCCCCCTTCCAAAAGCCACCAATTTTTCCAGGTGAACTGATCTCTGTTGCCTGGAGATCAGTGGTAATCCCAGGAAACCTCCATCCACTACCTGGGGGTTGTGTACTAAGCCTGGAAAACACTGTAATGAAGGAATACACACAAAATTCTATTTGAAATTACAAAAATGCCTCTTCTTAACTATTCTTTAAAGATGCAGTACAAGTACAAGTTGCATTTAAACATATGAAGCTAAACCATAATACATGAGGTTAACCCCATAGTATTAACCACAGCAACAGATGTCCCAGGTAAATCTCAATTTTGACCCTTCATCAGGCCGTAATCATATGGTTTTTTTGTTGTTCAGTCGCACAGTCGAGTCCGACTCTTCGCGACCCCATGGACCAGATCCCGCCAGGCCTTCCTGTCTTCTGCCGTCCTCTGAAGTGTGCTCAATTTCATGTTCGTTGCGTCGCTGACACTGTCCAACCATCTCATCCTTTGCCGTCCCCTTCTTCTTTGACCTTCAATCTTTCCCAGCATCAGGGTCTTCTCCAGTGAGTGCTCCCTTCTCATTGGGTGGCCAAAGTATTTGAGCTTCAGTTTCATTATCTGGCCTTCCAGGGAACAGTCAGGGTTGATTTCTTTTAGGACTGACTGATTTGTTCTTCTTGCAGTCCAAGGGACTCTCAAGAGTCTTCTCCAGCACCATAGTTCAAAGTCATCTATTCTTCGGCGCTCAGCCTTCCTTATAGTCCAACTCTCGCAGCCGTACATGACTACTGGGAATACCATTGCTTTGACCATGTGGAGCCAGGAAAAGGTTGAGGGGATTCGTGCAGGGCACAGGCACTCATCCTGTGTTCCCAGCTGCACTCCACCACTCAAACGTTATACCAAGCTGAGGAGCTCTACTGTTTCCCTTGACACAAAAGCCTATTCAGTGTTCCAACCGGCCCCACAAAATCAAAGATAATAGTTAATGCGAGGGTTTTTTTGTAATTTCAAATAGAATTTTGTGTGTATTCCTTCATTACAGTGTTTTTTAGATTTAGTATACTACACCCATTGTATAGCCAGTTTTTGTTATACTACCTGGAGGTTGGGAACCCTAGTTGTAGCCAGTGTTCCCTCTAAGCTGAGTTAGTATGAGCTGGCTCACAATTTTTTAGCCTCCGGCTCACACTTTTTTTGTCTTCGCTCAGGAAGGAGGCTCCGGAGCAAATCCGTTTATACAGCAGCCAAATTGTTTGCTCACAACTTTAATGCCAGGAGCTCAAAAACTAGAATTGTTGCTCATAAGACTCCACGGCTTAGAGGGAGCATTGGAACTTAGAGGGTCCTACAGAGTCCCTACAGAGCAGCGACAAGACAATACTGACCTCGATGGAATGATGGTCAGATTCAGTATAAGGCAGCTTTGTGTGTTCATCACGTGGAATTCTGATCTGCAGAGCAAATTGGGTTAGGGAAGAGCATGATAGCTTATATTGAAAGGTGGGAATCTCATCTCTTCCATAGGTTTACTAAATGGAATTGGGAAACCCCTCTCAGCCTGAGCGTCCCCCCAGCTGCAAAATCAGAGCACTACCGGCCTACCTCAGAGGGCTGTGATCAGAACAGCCAAGATAATATGGGAGAGCCCTTTTGAGTTCATAAAATATGCCATTTAATTGCTAAGTACTATAATTATTGGGGCTGATTAAATCTTGCCACAATTTTAGACAATTAATCAATTAAGATTGTATCAATTTGTATAGGAGGGGGGGAAACCCAGCTATTCTAGAGAAACGAAAGCTTTGTTCTGAATAGGGCTCCCAGCTGCCTGGAATAAAATACATTCAGCCAGTTTGGTATAGTGGTAAGGAGGGCGGACTCTAATCTGGAAGAACTGGGTTTGATTCCCCACTCCTCCACATGCAACTGCCGGCATGACCTTGGGTCAGTCACACGGTTCTCTCAGAGCTGTTCTCTCACGAGCAGTTCCCAAAAGAACTCTCTCAGCCCCACCCACCTCACAGAGTGCCTGTTGTGAGGAGGCGAAGGGAAAGGAGTACTTAGCAATTAAATAGTACTTAGCAATTAAATGTTCTGAGACTCCTTCAGGTAGTGAAGGGTGGGGTATAAATCCAACCTCTCCTCCTCTTTGTGAGTGTGCGAAATGCCATCAAGTCGTAGCTGACTTATGGCGACCCCCAGCAAGACTCTGCAGAGGAAGGCCATGGGCAAACCACCCCTGCTTCTCCCTTGCCTTGAAAGCCCCATGCTGGGGTCATTCTATGTTGGAAGCTAAGCTGGGTCAGCACTTGGAAGGGAGACCACCAAGGAAGACTCTGCAGAGGAAGGCCA
>NW_015169782.1:858088-866533 GCF_001447785.1 Gekko japonicus | reverse complement strand
ACCTCTTCTGAGATGTGTCTACTGTAATACGAGCGGGCATCATCTAACAAGAATTTGGTCTTACATCATACACAGGTCTGTAGCAGGAACTCATTTGCATATTAGGCCACACCCCCTAATGTAGCCAATCCTCCAAGAGCTTACAGAGCTCTTCTTACAGGAGCTACTGTAAGCTCTTGGAGGATTGGATACATTAGGGGTGTGTCGTTTAATATGCAAATGAGTACCTGCTACAAAAAGAGTCCTGCGAGAATCCCTCTTCTGATAGGGAGCTGAGGAAGGGGGCAGGGTAGAGCCCGATGTCATCAGATCTTGGAAGCTAAGGAGAGTTAGTAGCTGGGAGGGAGACCACCAAGGAAGGCTCTGGAGAGGAAGGCCATGGGCAGACCGCCTCTCCTCCTCTCTTGCCTTGATTCTGTCTTGCCTTGAAAACCCCTTGCTGGGGTTGCCATAAGTTGGTTGCAACCTGATGGCACTTTACGCACGCACACACACAATCCGTAGCTGGAGGGCGGGAAGGCAGCATGGTATAGCCTGATCTTGTCATATTTCAGAAGCGAAGCTGGGTCAGCACTTGGAAGGGAGACCACCAAGGAAGACTCTGCAGAGGAAGGCCATGGGCAAACCACCTCTGCTTCTCCCTCGCCTTGAAAGCCCCATGCTGGGGGGTCGCCATAAGTCAGTTGAGACTTGACGGCACTTAACACACACAATAGGGAGTTGAGTTTGGGGGAAAGATTAAATCTGTTGCCTGAGTAATCAGGGATGCGTAGGGCCAAGCAAAACAGACTTTAAACTATTAATTTAACTACTCGACTCAATGTTGCAGCCCTCCTGTCCTGCTTCCTGGCGCCCACCCCACTTCTATTGTGACCACTACAACCAATTCCTTTCCTTCGAGATTTGAAGCATATAGAAGTCCTGTCAAGTGGCGTCTCCAAACCGTGGGCCCCACTTGGCATTTAAAAAACCAGGAGTCCTGGTCTCGGTTTGCAATCTATTAATGCTTTCACCGGCCACATCAATTGTCCCCCCCCCCAGCTGAAAATGCAGCCTTTTTTTGTCTCAAAGGTCGGTTCCTCCTGCACTAGTTTACTAAAACCGAAGGATCTGTTCACTCCCTTCCCTCCCAGTTAATCCCCTGTAGACCTTCTCCCGTTCCAAGGCTTGCTTGCTCTAAACATTTGGTTCCTGCTCCCCTTCCAGGGCTGAGAAGTCCCCGGAGTTCTTACTCTAAGCGAGTAGTTAAACTATATCCTTTCCCCCAGTTTTCCCCCCAAAAGTGCATTAAAAACGAGCAATTGGACAGCGGGTTTTTATTTTGATTTATCGGCTGCCTTTTAAGTGATTCATCAGCAGATTAATCGCTTCGGTTTATAGAAACTCACATATCAACAAAGCCACAATGCAGATGCTTTTGAGAGATATTGAAGGAAACGAGAGAGAACTTACCATTTAATTTTAAAAAGTCGGATTGTTCAGAGGAAAAGGTCATCTTTAATCTTTTCTGTTTCACTCCCCTGTTGCAGTAATACCCCGGAACCAGAGCAGCTTTTTAAAACAGGCACACACCAATGTAAACTCTCTACCTCTCTGGTTAAAACTGGTCTTTGCTACTGTAGCTTTGGATCAGTGATTCTTTACATACGGACAGGGCCGGCCCCAGCTTATTTTGCACCCTAGGCGAGGATCCCTTCTGGCGCCCCCCCCCCCCCGGGGCGCCCACCAATTTTCAAAAATAAATGCATTTTAGGAAGAATGAAAAACACAAATAATCAAGAAACTCCCAGAGTATGGGGCTGGGTTCAGTTTGGCACCCCTAAGGGCCATACTGCTCTAGGTGACTGCCTAATTTGCCTAGTGAGTGAGCCGGCCCTGCATACAGACCACCGAGAGGGCAATCTGCAGGGCGTTCAGGAGATTTGGGGATGAGTGGGAGGGGGCTTTTGTGATTTTGCCCCAACCTGGACGGGCCAGGCTAGTCTGGTCGCCTTAGATCTTGGAAGCAAAGGTCAGCCCTGGTTAGTACTTGGATGAGAGGCCACCCAGGAAGTCCAGGCTTGCTGTGCAGAGACAGGCAATGGCAAACCACTCCTGTTTGTCTCTCCCCTTGAAAACCCTCCAGGTTAGTACCCTGACCTGGATAGCCCAGGCCACCCCCATCTCGTCAGATCTCGGAAGCTAAACAGGGTCGACTCTGGCAAGTATTTGGATAAACATAAGAACATAAGAGATGCCAATGTTGGATCAGGCCAAAGGCCCATCCAGCCCAACACTCTGTGTCACACAGTGGCCAGAAATACCAGGTGCCATCAGGAGGTCCACCAGTGGGGCCAGGACATTAGAAGCCCTCCCACTGTTGACCCCCCCCAAGCACCAAGAAGACAGAGCCTCACTTGCCCCAGAGCCCCTATCTATACCTTGTGGCTAATAGCCACTGATGGACCTCTGCTCCATATGCTTATGTAATTCCCTTTTGAAGCCGTCCATGCTTGTAGCTGCCGCCACTTCATGTGGCAGTGAATTCCAAGTGTGAATCACTCTTTGGGTGAAGAAGTACTTCCTAAAGTAAAGAGTAAAAGGATGGGAGACCTCCTTGGGAGGCGGGGGCAGGCTTTATTCAGCCACCTCTCTGACTGTCTTCTAGGCCCCCAGCAGGGGTCAGTCACCAGGAGGTCACCATGACTCACCCGTGCACACACACACACACACATAAAAAACCCCTCCAGGTTTGCCATAACTGCAACTTGAAGGCACTTTACACCACTGGGCAATAACGCCCTGAAGGCCAGGCGATCCCAGTCTCATCAGATCTCAGAAGCTAAGCAGGGTCGGCCCTGGTTAGTCCTTGGATGGGAGACCACAGAGGCAGTCCAGGGTCGCCATGCAGAAGCAGGCCGTGGCAAACCACCTCTGAATGTCCCTTGCTTGAAAACCCCATAAGGGGTCACCATAAGCCGGCTGTGACTCGAGGGCCCTTTCCGCCACACTTGGGTTGTTCCTTCTGCCTTATGTGCCGTGGCTTCTGACAGTAAAGGAGAGTTGTTTTATAGTGAGTAATTGCCTCATCCTGAGGTTCAGATCCCAGGTCTCCTGGGTCCTTAAAAAAGTGGTAAACAGCTAATAGAAATCCAACCTAACCTTAAGGAGTTGGCTGCCGGCCTTCAGTCATAAGAGTTTCCTTGGATGTATGCCTGCATGTTGTGTACGTATATAATAAATATGCTAGATAAACATTTAAATAATGCCTGTCCGGAATGCTGGGGTTTTTTTTAATGTCCTAATTTTTCACTTGGGGAATGTTTGATAACGTTGCATACTCGGTGGGCGGCAGTGGACCAAAAGTTACAATCCCCTGCTTTAGATGATGTAATTTACTAGTATTTGAAATGAAAAAACCTTCAAGGTCCGAAGTGGAGCATAATCCCTTTTATGTCCGTAAATCATCAACTAGCTGGCGGGGGTGGTGGTCCATGGATCATTTCTAGGGTTGCCAACCCCCAGGCGGCACCTGGAGATCCCTCACTATAACAATTGATCTCCAGATGAGTAAGATCAGCTCCCCTGGAGAAGATGGCTGAGAGTGGACTGTATGGCATTATACCCGGCTGAAGTCCCTCCCTCGCTCTGTGACTACTTTGGGTAGTGAAGGGCAGGGTACAAATCATAAGAACATAAGAGATGCCAATGTTGGATCAGGCCAAAGGCCCATCCAGTCCAACACTCTGTATCTCACAGTGGCCAGAAATACCAGTGCCATCAGGAGGTCCAGCAGTGGGGCCAGGACATTAGAAGCCCTCCCACTGTTGACCCCCCCCAGCACCAAGAAGACAGAGCATCACTTGCCCCAGAGCCCCTATCTATACCTTGTGGCTAATAGCCACTGATGGACCTCTGCTCCATATGCTTATGTAATTCCCTTTTGAAGCCGTCCATGCTTGTAGCCGCCACCACTTCCTGTGGCAGTGAATTCCAAGTGTTAATCACTCTTTGGGTGAAGAAGTACTTCCTTTTATCCGTTCTAACCCGGCCGCTCATCAATTTCATGGAGTGCCCAGGAGTTCTTGTATTGTGAGAAGGGGAGAAAAGTACCTCTTTCTCTACCTGCTCTTTCCCATGCATAATCTTGTAAACCTCAATCATATCACCCCAATCCAATCTCCTCCTCCTCCTCCTCCTCCATAGATGTAATTCCATAAAGTCCACCCTGCAAAGCAGCTGTTTTCTCCAGCAAGAATAATCTCTGTAGTCTAGAGATCAGCTGTCGTTCCAACAGATCTCCGGGCTCACCTAGACTTTGGCAACCCTGGGACTTAATACGCTGCAAGCCCCTTAGGAAATCTTCATGACGGTGATTTTGGGAGCATGGGGGGGGGATTCCAATTTCCACCCCTCCCCCTCCCCTTATTCCTCATGGGCCTCCGCCTTTTCATTTCTGAAATGACGTCAATGGAGCATACCTGGGAAATTGTCCTCTTCCTTTAATAAAGGCTTAATGAGGTTTTGTTTACCTCCAGGCCATGATGAGCTTCAGTGGCCTGTTTCCATGCATCTCCGTGCCTCCATTAAAGGGACAGGACATTTTTTCCCTCAGGGCACTTGTGAACCCTAACCGTGGAGATGGACTTGCAGCAAAGGTTATCCCCTCTGAATGTACTCCCCCCCTCTCTCTCTCACACACACATACACAGAGGGTTGCCAATCTTCTGGTAGGGCGTGGAGACCTGGAATTACAACTGATCTCCAGGCAACGGAATTCTCTTCCCCCCGGAGAAAACGTCTGCCTGCCTGCTTTTGAGGGTGGGCGCTATGGCATTAAATCCCTGCCAAGGTCTCTCCCCTCCCCCAAACCCGTGCTCCTCAGGCTCCACCCCCCTCAAATCTCCGGGAAGTTCCCAACCCAGACCTGGCAACTCTGTGCGCACCTGGCATGGAGCTAAGTGGGTTGAATAGGGGTGCCAGGTCTCCCCAGCCACTGGCATAGGGTAGGGTTGCCAACTCCAGGTTGGGAAATTCTTGGAGATTTGGGGGTGGAGCCTGGGAAGGGCTAGGACGATAGTGGGATCCAGGGGTCATTTCCTGCGGGAGCGCACAAGAGCGGAGCTCCGGCAGTAAGGAGCCCAGGGGGTGGGCACATGCAAAAAGTCCCACCCCCAGCTCTCAGCAGCCCTCAGTCGGGCCATGAGGAACAAGAAGCAGCCAGGTACGTTGCAGAGCCCCCCCCCCCCGCCCACCTTCAAGTACAAGCTCTCCCTCCTCTGTGAGGGCAGATCTGCGCATTCCCCCTCCCCCATAGCTAGCAATCCAAAACAGTCCAGTGGAGCCTGAGTAATGGGTGTTGCCTTCTGACACACTTCTAGTGATGTCAGGGGGTGTGGCATATGCAAATAAGTTATGCTAATGAGTTGTGCTAACGAGCTCCTGCACCTCTTTTTTTATGAAGACCCCTGGTGGGGTCCAATGCCGTAGCGTCCACCCTCCAAAGCATCCATGTTCTCCAGGGGGACTGATCTCTGTAGTCTGGGGATGAGTTGCCATTCTGGGAGATTCCCAGCCCTCAACCTGGAGGCTGGTATTCCTAGGGCACATGGACCCCATAGTTCAACCACAAAAAAACCTAAACCAACCAAGCAAAAACCTCCAAAGGAAGTTTCGAAAACTAGTTAAGGGCCAAAATTTAAAAACATCAACAGGTGTAGCCAAAAGTACACGTGTTTATTTCAAAAACATATAAAAACTGTTTAGGGGCCCAACTAAAGCCTCGTAAAATAATCAAAGTGACCAATGCACACACAAAAAAACTTGATAGGTTTTGGCCCACAAGAGCCTTCTTCAGAGGTCAAGAAATACAGAATACAACCTGCTTGGCTTAATACTTTTGGTCAATGAAAGTAATAAATAAATAAAAGGAAAAAGGAGAATACAACCTGCATCAAAGCCCCTGTTACACTTGTAAGGCAGCAGACAATTGATATAGGACCAAAAATGGAAAGATCCGATCTGGAATTGAATGACAAACAAACAAACAAAATTGTGGGGCCACAAATGTGTCAAAAGCAATTACATATATTGGAGATAGTAATATTGCCAATATGTACCTTCCAGTTTAGGTCCTAAGAGTCCAAGTAAAACCGCCTTATCAAGGCCAATGTAACATCAATATGTAATTTTGGGAGAGTCCCTGGCCTCACCTGGAGGCTGGAACTCCTAGGGCACATGGGCACATGGACCCCATAGCTCAACGCCTGGTAGTTCAAGGGCAGCTCTCTGACGGTGCCGATGCTCTTCTCCCTGCAGTGATCCGGTGGATGGACGTGTATAACCGCAGCTTTTGCCAGCCCAAGGAGACACTGGTGCCCGTGAGTGCCGAGCACCCCGGGGAGGTGGAGCACATCCTGGTGCCCTCCTGCGTGCCCTTGCGCCGTTGCGTCGGCTGCTGCTCGGATGAGGAGTTGCAGTGCGTGCCTGTCCAGATGCACGTGGTGATCATGGAGGTGAGATCCTGCTGCGCCATTGTTAATCCCAGAAAGCCTGAAAGGGGACATGAAGGTGCACAACAGCAAGGTTTTAAGTGCCCTGTGCATTCTTTCTCCCTTCTGAATACTTGAAGCTGAGCTATCCACATCAGCATTGTCTACACAGACTGGCCGTGGCTCTCCGGGGTCTTAGGAAGAGGACTTTCACATCACCTCCTACCTGATCCTGGAGATGCCCAGGACTGAAGCTGGGACCTTCTGCATGCAGGGCAGACTGAACATGCACAAAGCTGCCTTCTACTGAGTCAGGACATTGGTCTGTCCAGCTCAGTGTTGTCTACTCTGACTGGCAGCTGCTCTCCAGGCCCTTTGGCAGACATCTTTCACACCACCTACTGCCTTATCCTTTTAAACTGGAGACGCCAGGGATTGAACCTGGGACCTTCTGCTTGCAAAGCGTTGGATTCTCTGGTTTCGTACAGCCAGGAATCTCTGTCAGTGTCGCAGAGTGCATTAAGCTTTACCACGCAGCGAAGCTTTGTTACTGAGTGTGCTAGCAGACTTACACAGTCACACAGAGCCAGTGGTCAGATTTAAAACTAGTATGAGTGCTTTGTTATATGGAACTCCATTCTAGACATCCTACTCCCTAGGATGGGTATGGATGCAGGGACGAGTGCCCCTGAATCCATTGTTCAAAGACAGTGAGCAACATGCTCCTCCTTCTGTGTGTGTATGGGCGAGAGGAAGTGTAAGGTCAGAAGAGAGGGAATTGCTCCCTAAGAATGTATCAGTCTGCACATCAACAGGACAGAGGCAGGAGAGGAAGGAAGGAAGGAAGGAAGGAAGGAAGGAAGGAAGGAAGGAAGGAAGGAAGGAAGGAAGGAAGGAAGGAAGGAAGGAAGGTCCACAATCTGCCTCTTGTAACCCCTTCTGGAGGCTGAGGCAAAAGGACAGCGCCCCGTCCTTCTCTTCCAACACAAAGCAGATATTCTCCAGGGTCTCAGGAAGAGGTCTTTCCTATCACTGATTATGCCAAGAACTGGATATGGGACCTTCTGCATGCAAAGCAGGTGCTCTACCATAGAGGCATGGCCCCATCCCTGTCTTTTTAAATACTGCCCTTTCAGACACTCGTTCAGCTAGTGTTGAGGGATTCCGGTGGGCAGGTGCTTTTCCTAGGACCTCTCAGTTCCCCTGAGTTCTTTCATGGGCTGGGTGGAGACTGGCAAGGGACTGGACCTAGTATAGCGAGAGACAGTGGTTCTCAATTTATTCCATTATACACGCTTAAGACAGAAAACACTTTATAGCGTTTCAATATTCAACGTAGAATATTTAAACACAAACCCAATACTTAGTGCACTTGTATAAAACACCGAACATTCTGGACTAGCCACTAAGGAGCTTATTGATAGCCAGTCGCCTACCATTAGTAAACCAGAGGTATATATCTTTCTTGGCCAGGGCTATTTTTGGGCAGGAACGCACAGGAACGGAGTTCCGGCTGGCTCCTGAGTTGGCCACGCCCAGCAGGAGCTCATTAGCATAACAGGCCACACCCAACAGCAGAAACCCACTAGGACTGGCTACATTAGGGGTGTGTGGCCTAACATGCAAAGGAGTTCCTGCTACAAAAAAAGCCAACAAACAAGGTAAACAGAATAAGAAGCAAAAGGTGGGTGTGGCTGGATGACCACACTTCTGGTAACATGGGGGTGTGGTCTAATATGCTAATTAGCTGTGGTGTCAGGGTATGGCATAATATGCTAATGAGTTTCAGTTGTTGGGTGTGGCCTATTATGCTAATAAGTTCCTGCTGGGCTTTTTCTACAAAAAAAGCCCTGCTTGGACCCATATGCTGATGTACCTGTCCCGTAGGGCTATCATGGATGTGACGCAGGCCAAACTAGAACCAACTAGAAGTGACCTGATGCACCGACCCAAATCCCGACCCCTTCTCTCTATC
>NW_015169782.1:851487-857254 GCF_001447785.1 Gekko japonicus | reverse complement strand
TCTTCTTCTTCTTCTTCTTCTTCTTCTTCTTCATCTTCTTCTTCTTCTTCTTCTTCTTCTTCTTCTTCTTCTTCTTCTTCCCAGCAAGGTTTCTGAATGGCTACTGGAGATTTGAATGGCTGTGCAGATTTTTAAAACTGTTGCTTTGGTGGCAGCTGCAGCTGCAGCACACACATCTTCACCGTGTGGCTGAAGTAAAGCTATGGAGGGGAAATTGTGGCTGGTTCCACCTCCTCCAGCAGCCATTTTGTAGCTCCGCCCGCCATGCCGGGTCGGAATTCCAAAGGTGCCCACAGGCTCAAAAGGGCTGGGGATCCCTGGCCTAGCTCAGTGCTGCTGTCTGATAGGCTCCTCCAGGACCTCAGGCAGAGAAAGGTCTTTCCCAGCAGGCGAGGCCCTTTGGCTGGAGGTGCCAGCAAATCAGAGTTTGGCCCTTCTGTGTGTGAATCAGTCGCCCTACCACTGAAAGATGTGTTTCAACAAAAGACGAGGCCGTCACGCAAACACACACCCTTTGATTTTTAAGCCGAAAGGGTTGTGCCTTTGGCAAAGGTAGCAAATGCAGGTCCCATTCAATTGTTTATAATAATAGCCACTCCCTTTAGTTGGCCAGGCCAGAGATAATGGGTGCGCTGGAGAGAATGAGAATAGGGTGCAAAACATAAGAAACAATTTGGAGGATAAGATTCAGGTGGGTGGCCGTATTTGAGTCTAGCAGCACCTTAAAGATCAACACGATTTCCGGGGTATAAGCTTCCAAGAGTCAGAGATCCCTTTGTCAGAGACAAGACTTGTATCGAGGGTTGCCAGCTCCCAACTGATCTCCAGATGACAATTACCCCGGGGAAATGGCTGCTTTGGGGGGTGGAATCTCCGGCATTATATGGCACTGAGGTCCCTCCCCTACTCCACCCCTCCCAGTCTCCACCCGTAAAATATCCAGGGATTTTTTAACCTGGAGTTGGCAACCCTACTTGTATCTGATGAAGGGTGCTTTGGCTCTCAAAAGCTGAAAAGCTGCTGGTCTTTAAAGTGCTTCTGGACTCATATCAGGAAGAGGTGCAGTGAAGGTTTAAATGGATCTCAAAACCAGATTGGACAAATCAGTGGAATACATGTCTATCAATTACTATTAGCCAGGAATGGAGCCTCCAGCTACAGAGGCAACTTACCTTTGTATATCAGATGCTGGGTGAAAACCAGAGCATCGCTGGCACGTTCAGCTTCTAAACTCCCTGGAAACATTAGAATCAGTGTTGGAAGGGATCTCCAAGGTCATCTAGTCCAACCCCCTGAACAATGCAGGGAATTCACAAATACCTCCCCCCCCACACACCCCCAGTGACCCCTGTTCCACACCCAGAAGATGACAAAAAACCTCCAGGATCCTCAGCTAAACTGGCTTGGAGGAAAATTGCTTCCTGATCCCAAAGTGGTGATCAGCATTTCCCTGGGCATGTAAGAAAGGGCCACAAGAACTAAGCACTGAGGCGACCCTTCCTGCCCTCCCTCTCATGATAAGTTCACAGAATCAGCATTGCTGACAGATGGCCCTCTAGCCTCTGTTCGAAAACCTCCAAAGAAGGAGAGCCCATCATTAGTTGGTCTGTTGATACAGGATGTTGGGCCTTTGGTCTAAACCCACAGGAGTCGTCTTAGGTTTATCCGAAAGGGAAACTAGACAGCACCATGCCCAGCTATTAGCCATGATAGCTGGATGGAACCTCTGTGTTCAGAGGCAGTCTACCTCTGAATAAGAGATGTGGGATATGGACAATGGTTGGTCACCGTGGGGGGCAGAAGGCACCGTGTTATAAGGCCCAGCTGGTGTGATCCAGGAAGGCGATTCTCATCTTCTTTCCCCTTGTTGCCTAGGTGATGAAGACCCGATTCCCACGCAGCCACCTAGGTCAGATGTCTTTTGTGGAGCACAGCGCATGTGAATGCAGGTGAGGGTCAGCGGCTGTGGACCGGCAAGTTTAGGAAGATTAGGAAGAGGGCCTATTAAATGCTTTCGGGGAGGGGGAATAATTGATCAAATTAAGACTATTCTTATGTGCCCTGAAACAATACTTTAGAATCTATGGGAAAGACCTGTAGGTCCCAGATGTCAGAAAAGAGTTACCGTATTTTTTGGACCATAAGACTCACTTTTTCTTCCAAAAAAAGTGGGAGGAAAAGTGAGTGCGTCTTATGGACCGAAGGTTCAGAATATTTTTTCCCCTGTTTTCCTCCTTTAAAAACTAGGTGCGTCTTAAGGTCAGGTGCGTCTTATGGTCCGAAAAATACAGTAATCTTTATTTTACTGGTGGTGGCCAAAGACTTTCTTGCCTCCAAGCGGGGAAAAAAGGACTTGCCATTGATTTCACAATGGCAAAAGAAAACTATGGGATTTTTTTAAACATGGAGAAAATATCAGACCAACTTAAATCCTTAGATCCACCTTCTCTACTATTCTATATTTCTCAAACAATGGCTTCCTTTTTTGGATTACTTGACCAACAGATCTGTGTCTCAGAAAGAACGACTCCAGTTAACTATAGGTTTTTTTGGCACTGTTTTGAATATATTACTGTCATGTTATAGGAAATTTAGCAGTTATATAGATTAGTGTTATTAGATACCAAAATGTTTCATTTATTTAGTAAGTTACTACATCAACCCAATACTCAGTTTGTACACTTTTAACTATTTATTTATATTGTTATAAGCTTCCTTTTTTGGATTACACGACTAACAGATCTGTCTCAGAAATAACTACTCCAGTTAACTACTGGGTTTTTTTGGCACTGTTTTGGATATACTGCTGTCATGTTATAGGAAATTTAGCAGTTATATAGATTAGTGCTATTAGATACCAAAATGTTTCATTTATTTAGTAAGTTACATCAACCCATTATCCAGTTTGTACACTTATATTGTTATAAGCTTCCTTTTTTGGATTACACAGCCAACAGATCTGTCTCAGAAATAACTACTCCAGTTAACTACTGGGTTTTTTTGGCACTGTTTTGGATATACTGCTGTCATGTTATAGGAAATTTAGCAGTTATATAGATTAGTGCTATTAGATACCAAAATGTTTCATTTATTTAGTAAGTTCCATCAACCCGTTATACAGTTTGTACACTTTAACTATTTATATTGTTAAATGTTTCACATGAAACTGTTATATAGGCCTACTTATCAACAATGTTAGTATAAAATTGTTCAATTAAATGTATATGTTGAAGAAGTTGAAAAATACAAATAAAAAGTTATTTTTTAAAAAGGAAGAGGGCCTAGAAAAGCAGTTAATTTTAATAATTTTTTTAAAACGATGCTAGGTACTTTTCCATAATCTCTCCTCACCTTTGCTGATGTGGTATAGCGTGTCAGACTGGGATCTGGGAGATCCAGGTTTGAATCCCTAGTCTGCTGGGGGAAGCTAACTGGGTTGCTTTGGACCAATCATTCTCTCTCAGTCTAACCTACCTCACAGGGTTGTTGTGAGGATAAAATGGAGGAGGGGAGAACCATGTTGCAAGTTGTTTTGGGTCCCTGTTGCAGAGAAAAGTGGGGTGGGGTGCAGTGGCTAGAGTATCAGACTAGGAGTATAACGGAAGCTTCCTGGGTGACCTTAGGCAGATTCCTTCAGCCTAACCTACCTCACAGGGTTGTTGTGCTAATAAAATGGACAACAGGCAGACTATATATGCTGCTTTGGGTCCCAGTCGGGGAGAAAGGCAAGATATAAATAATCAACAAACAAGAATGCTGAGAGGTGAGAACTGGATTCTTTTTGGCTGGGCAGCTGGGTGGAATTCTCCCTGTATATTCTAAATAAAAGGGTTTGACAACTTAATTCTCTCAAAATAAACTAAAGGGATGCGGAATATTTCTGAAACAGCCAGCTCCCCCCCTCCCCAATTAAGAGAAATTGGGGGGGGGGGGGCTGTGACCAGACCCACCTCTCTTCTTCATCCATAACGTAAACATAAAAGGAGAGCTTAACTGCACTGTGCTATTGGGAACCCTGACACAATAAAGAATCAGGGGCGTAGCCAGAAAATTTTGGGTGGTGGGGCGCTGGGAAATCGGGGTGGGGGTGGGGAGCAGGGGGGAGAGAGAGAGAGAGCGCCAATTGGCCGGCAGGTGAAGAAGAGAAGAGTCTTTCCTTACCTGCTGGCACAACCCCCACTGCGGGAGTTGTGGGGGCATGGGCCATGAGCGAGGGGGCACCGACCCTAAATGCCCCAATGTGGCTACGGGCCTGTGAAGAATACACCCTACACTGCAAACCCCCAAGTTTTATACCAGTTTAAGGGTTTAACTGGGTAAGATTATTGGAGTGTTACGACTGAACTCTCCCAGTCATTTTTTTTCAGCGTAAATTGAGTCCCCTCAGGACCCCAATTCAAACTGGAGTCAAGGTGCAGAGTTGTTATGTGCTGCCGGGGTTTCAGTCCTCTCTATTCTCAACCTAGCCCACGTCACAGGGTTGTTATTAGGCTGATAAAATAAGAAGAGAGAACCATGTCAGCGGCCTTCAACTACTTGTATGAAGAGGGGGATTAAAAATCAGAGACAGCATGGCGCAGTGTTTTTAGGGTGTCAGGCTAAATTCTGGGAGACTCATCTTGAAATCCTGACTCTACTATGGGAGCTCATGGGTAACCTTGGGCCAGTCATACTCTCTCTTTGAATCCAACCTACCTCACAGGGTTGTGAGGACAGAATGGAGGAGGAGAGAGCCATTTTGTAAGTTGCTTTGGATCCTCACTGGAGAGAATAGTGGGGTATAGATAACTAAATAAATGATAACAATGTGATAGGTGCAGCTGCTGGAGAGACCTTGGGTCAGTCACAAGTTCTCTCAGAGCTCTTCTCTCAAGGGCAGTTGTGGAGAGAGCTCTCTCAGTCCCATCTACTTCACAGCATGTCTGTTGTGGGGAGAGGAAGGGAAAGGAGTTTGTAAGCCGCTCTGAGACTCCAAGTGAAGGGGGGGTTATAAATCCAGTTCTTCTTCATCATCATCATCACTGTAACAATGCAAAGAAGACTATCAGTTTTATCACGGCATACATTTTCATGCCCTTAATCCATACCCTCTTCCATTTCACAGGAAGAAACAGGGACTCCTCTTTGTACTTATAACACCTCTTGTACTCCTGAGGGTTTTTCTGTGCCCACTGTTAAGATTGTGTTGTGGAAGGACTGCCAATCGCCACATGGGGCCTGGGGATCTCCCAGGAATCACAACTGATCCTCAGACAACAGAGAACAGTTCCCCTGAAGAAAATGAGTCTTTTGAAGGGTGGACTCTATGGTATTGCACAGGGGTCATTTCGTAGAAAAAGAGCTAGGGGGACTCATTAGCATAACTCATTAGCATATGCCACACCCCCTGACATCAGGGGCCCGGCGGTGGACCAGCAAGGCCAGCGGGAGTGCGAGGAAGCCCCGCCAAGGCCCCCCCTGGCCCCAGGCAGGCAGGGGTGGGGAGAGGCGGGGAGGAAACGACTTATCCTCCCTCTTCTCCTGCCTCCTCCTGGCTGAATGAGGGCTGGAAGCGGGGCGGCCGGAAGCAGGGGGCGGGGCTTCGTCATGTGCCCCGCCCCCTGCACCTCACCCGGGGGAACTGCGTTCCCCCGCGTTCCCCCCCGAAATGACCTCTGCTGCTGAGTAACCACAGCCTGTCTTCATACACTTCCGTTCAGGGCTGCTTCCAGATTTGGGGTGGGTGGGGGCTGGGCGGAGAACGACCAGGGCCCCCTTCTCTCCAGTG
>NW_015169782.1:832173-850855 GCF_001447785.1 Gekko japonicus | reverse complement strand
GCACCTCCATGTTACCAGAAGTGTGGTCATCCAGCCACACCCACCTTTTGCTTCTTATTCGGTTTACCCTGTTTGCTGACAAAACCCAGGGCTTTTCTTGTTGCAGGAACTCCTTTGCATGTTAGGCCACACACCCCTAACGTAGCCAATCCTAATGAGTTTCTGCTGTTGGGTGTGGCCTATTATGCTAATGAGTTCCTGCTGGGTGTGGCCAACTCGGGAGCCAGCCGGAACTCCGTTCCTGTGCGTTCCTGCCCAAAAATAGCCCTGCCTGTAGGAATGAAAGCTAAGGACCCTTGTTTCACCTAGACCCCCATTGTCCCACCCAGGGTACCCTGCCCGCCTTGCCTGGACAGACGGAAGCAGCCGGATCCACAGACGTGCAAGTGTCGCTGCCGGCGCCGCCCTCAACGCTGCCGGAACCTTGGCTTGGAACTCAATGAGCACAGCTGCAGGTGGGATTCCCCGTAACCTCTTGTTCATTTTCAGTATTCCTATCCCACTTTTGGACTGGGATGATCAAACCATGATGGAAAGCGGGGACTCAATTTTTCTCCCCTCACAAAACATTTGCATGGGATTCTGCCTTCCCATTTCCACTCGTATCTCATCAGTATCAGAGACTTACTTAGAGAAGAAAAAGAAAACAAAGATCTAGAGTTGCCAACTTCCAGGTTGAGGCTGGAGTTCTGGAATTACATCTGATCTCCAGGCTCCATAGATTGTTTGCTTATTTATTTATTTAAAACATCTATTCCCCTACTCCTGGAGAAAATGGCTGCTCTAGAAGGTGGACTGGAAAATATAGCCTACCAAGGTCCCTCAAGGCCTTAAGCAGTCAGGGACCAATGTTATCTGTGGGGCCGTCTCCTCCGGTTTGGTGCAGTGGTTAAGTGCACGGACTCTAATCTGGGAGAACCGGGTTTGATTCCCCACTCCTCTGCTTGCACCTGCTGGATGACCTTGGGCAAGCCATAGTTCTGGCACAGCTGTTCTTGAAGAAGAGCAGTTTCTGTCAGAGCTCTCTCAGCCCCACCTGCCTCACAGGGTGTCTGTTGTGGGGAGGGGGAGGGGAAGGAGTTTGTAAGCCACTCTGAGACTCTCTTGGGTAGCGAAGGGCAGGGTATAAATCCAATCTCTTCTTCTTCGTCTTCTCCGATATGTCCCCAGGAGAATGTTACGCTCTTCGGATAACAATCTGCTGGTGACCCCTGGCCCTAAAGACATCCGGGCTGTCCTCAACCAGGGCCAGGGCCTTCTCAGTCCTGGCCCCAACCTGGTGGGACACTCTGCCCAATACCACCAGGGCCTTGTGGGATCTTATGCAATTACATAGGGCCTCCAAGGTAGAGATGTTCTGCCAGGCTTTTGATTGAGGAAAATGACGGTTTACATCTTTGGCTGACACCTTCTTCCCTCCTCTCCTCAGACTGTTCAATTCCTCCCTCTCCCCACACACCTACGAGGCAATCGCAGGCCAGAAACAGGGAAATCGGCAGATTTCACCACTTGATTTTTTTCAGATTAATGTATTGAATGATAAGAGGCAGTTTTATTAACTGTCTGTATTTATTTTATAGTCTTAATGTTTTACTATGTTGTATATTGCCCAGAGCCCTACAATAATAGGGATTCGGCGATTCACAAATATAATAAACAAACAAACAAACAAATCCCACCCTCCCAGGCCCCACTCTCAGATCTCCAGGTACGTCTGAACCCAGAGTTGACAACCGCCCTGGGGGGGACTCCACCCCGACGTGCGCATCACCCGGAAGTGACGCGACCATGCCGGGCATGCTGGAGGCGGGGTCACGGCCATCCAAGGGAAAACTCTATGGTTTTCCCTTGTATGGCCATGCCCCCGCCCCCAGCGTCCCTGGTGTCCTCCCGTCACTTCCGGGTGACGTGCGTGCGGCGCGCACCAGACACCGGCCGGGAGCCCCCCGCTCCCGGCAAAGATCAACTTGGCAACCCTAAGCCCAGGTAAGCAAAGACTCCAAACCTTGCCAAGCAGACCGTACGGCAACCCTAAAAAGACCATTTACAACAGCAATAAAACCCTCATAAAACAGCAGATGAAAATACAATGGATTTTTTTTTGGGGGGGAATCTTTCTAATAGCATTCAAGGTTACCGGGGGGGGGGGGGGCGCTATCCGTAGACCAATGATTCACAAAAGAAACATTTAGACATTTCTGGGACTCAGCCGAAAGTCTCTGTTATAGAAAGAACTCCTCCCCCCAGCCTTCTTTTGATCTTGAAGGCATCGGAGCAAAGAAGATTTGAGAAACGTTGGGGAGGACATGGGGGGGGGGAGCAGCACAGCTAGGGATATGAAACAAAGCTGTGATGGAGCGCAGAAAGAACCTGGATCACGATAGGGACTGAAACCAGAGCACTAACAGCATCTGGAACACCCCCTGCTGTCTAGAATCGTAGCAAGCCAAACATCCCCAAGGAACGAGCCTCCATCACTTTGGTGCTGTCCCTTCATGGGTGCCCCATCCTGTTTCAACAAGGCATCTTTGACCTAAGAGTAGGTTTGCCAACCCCCAGGTGCGGCCTGGAGGTCTCCCAGAATCACAGCTGATCTCCAGGCAACAGAGATCCATTCCCTGGAGAAAACCGCTGCTTTGGAGGGTGGACCCTGTGGCATTATACCCTGATGAGGTCCCTCCCCTCCCCAAAGCCCTCCCTCCCCAGGCTCCACCCCCCAAATCTCCAGGAATTTCCCAACCCAGAGTTGGCAACCTACCTGAGAGGGTGGACAGCTTCATAGGGAAAAGGCAATGAGTGACCTCTCCTGCAGCACTTTTTAACCTTTCTTCCACAACGGAATTATTTCCACAAAGACCTACCCACTGAGGAATTCCTTCAAACCTCCATGTTCAGGTGCATACAGGTGAATAGCAATCAGTCTTGAGAGGGGCCATGGCACCTGTCTGGCATGCAGAAATCCCCAGGTTCCATCTCCATCCAAAGTATTCCATTGCCCGCCCTCCCCAGGCTCCACCCCCCAAATCTCCCGGAATTTCCCAACCCAGAGTTGGCGACCTACCTGAGAGTGTGGACAGCTTCATAGGGAAAAGGCAATGAGTGACCTCTCCTGCAGCACTTTTTAACCTTTCTTCCACAAGGGAATTATTTCCACAAAGACCTACCCACTATTCCTTCAAACCTCCATGTTCAGGTGCATACAGGTGAATAGCAATCAGTCTTGAGAGGGGCCATGGCACCTGTCTGGCATGCAGAAATCCCCAGGTTCCATCTCCAGCCAAAGTATTCCATTCAGCAGGTGGTAGGAAAGATCCTTGTTCTGTTTTGAGTCTCTGGATAGCTGCAGTAGAAGAAGAAGAAGAGATTGGATCTATACCCCGCCCTTCACTTGACAACCAGTGTTCCCTCTAAGCTAAGTTAGTGGGAGCTAGGTTGCAGTTTTTTAGCCTCTGGCTCACAGATTTTTGTCTTACCTCAGGAAGGGTGACTCCAGAGCAAACTCATTTATGCATCAGCCAAATCACTCGTTCACAACCAGCTCTTCTTCTTCTAAGTTCGATTCCCAGCATATCCAGTTATAGGCTCCCAGGTAGTAAAGCTAGGAAGGATGCCTGCCGGAAGACCCATAGCCAGGGGCAGAGGAGTCCCTGCTTTTTATTCAGAGTGTCCCAGGTTCAGTCCTCGGCATCTCCCACTGAAGCACCTTGATGGTGGTGGAAAGTCCTCTCAAGTCAGTGGTGGAAAGTGCCGTCAGGTCACAGACCGCTTATGGCGACCCCTCATGGAGTTTTCAGGGCAAGAGACATTCAGAGGTAGTTTGCCATTGCCTGCCTCTGCACAGCGACCCTGGACTTCCTTGGTGGTCGCCCATCTAAGTCCTGACCGGCAGGGGTCATTTCATAGAAAAAGAGGTGCAGGAGCTCATTAGCATAAACTATTAGCATAACTTATTTGCATATGCCACACCCCCTGACATCACTGGAAGTGTGTCAGAAGGCTAAACCCACCGCTCAGGCTCCACTGGACTGTTTTGGATTGCTAGCTATTGGGGGAGGGGGGGAATGCGCAGATCTGTCCTTGCAGAGGAGGGAGAGCTTGTACCTGAATAAAACTTGGTCTTCAAGGTGCCTCTGGACTGTTTTGGACTGGGGGGCCGGGGGGAGCTCTGCAGCTTATCTGGCTGCTTCTTGCTCTGACTGAGGGTTGCTGGGAGCAGGGGGTGGGGCTTGTTGCATGTGCCCGCCCCCTGGGCTCTTTACTGCCGGAGCTCTGCTCCTGTGCGCTCCTGCAGGAAATGACCCCTGCTGACCGGGACAAACCCTGCTTAGCTTCCAAGGTCTGACGGGATAACCGGGGCCAATCCAGGTCAGGGCTGAATGCGTTTAGGTTGCAGGAAAGACCTTTCTCTGCCCGAGAGCTGCCGCCAATCAGAACGAACAGTCCTGAACTCGACATGCCAAGGCTCCGACTCGGTATCAGTCAGCTTCCTTTGTGAGGCTGCAAAAGGAGTGACCTGTCTTTCCAAAAGTTGCCCGTCACACCCACTTCTTGATTCTTCAACTTTAGCACGTAAATACCCGATTGAGCGCCCTGGGGCCAACTGCCCGAGGTTCACCTCCCGGCTCTCTGCTGCAAAGGAAGTTTCAGATACCAAAATGCATTGTTTAAGCCATCACCAGCTGAAGTGTCCTCCCCTTCTCTCCGCAGGTGTGAGAAGCTCCGCAGATGATCCAACAGGAGAGCGAGGAGGAGGAGGAGGGGGGCTTTGGAACACCCCCTTCCCCACACTGCATTGTCCCTGGATAAGAATCTGGAAAGAAGGACTTGAGGGACAGATGGCTGGTGGAGGCCATTCCCTGCTGGGAACAGACTAGGGTTGTTTGTCGGGAAGACCACTTTGTCCAGGAGACATCTGACGACTGCCAGGAAGAGATGCGTACGGCCGCCTTGGCCCACACACACCTTCATTCTCTCTCTCTGCGGCAGAGTGAGGTCGTACGGCATAACGCCAGGACTGTCACAGAAGCTCAAAGATCTCACCCCAGCCTAGAGACATTTTAGAGATGCTGCATCCGTATTTAAAACCCTAAACCTCTGGTCCACCTACGTCTCTTTTAATTTAATGGCCTCCCCTTTGGAGGCTCCTTCTCTTGTCCCCCCCCTCCTGCCCTCCCCATCTTTTTTACATTCACTGCCTTCCCACAACTGCAGTCTCTCCAGGAGACCCCACCCCCCAGGCTGAAGAAAGAGACACTTAAAGCTTTGGCAGTCGTGGGAGCCCCACGTCCGCTTGTCCTTCCTGTCACGCGATGTTATTGTTAGGAATATTATTATGTTATTATAATATTCATATCCATAAAGATCTGCCTGTAAGACCCGGCCACGGGACGGCGACCCCTCTGCGGCTGGTGGCCTGGGGAGTCCGTTCTCCCAGGCTTGCTGATTTATAAAACTTCATCAGGGTACTTTTACAAGTTCTCATAAGCGAAAACATAATAGGTCTCTGCCCCGAGGTGTTTGGAATCCGGGCCAGGGTGGTGGGAGGGCAGTGAAGGAGAAGGGAATTGATTTTGACTTTTTTTAAAAAGAAGGTGTGTTTTTCTTGCGTTTTACGGTCGAGATGAGGAGTCCTGGCGTTCATAATAGCTTTGGGGACCTAATTAACGAAGTCCTTATGCTAGTGTGGTATAGGGGAACCAGCGTGGCGTAAAGGTTAGAGCAGGGGCTCCTCCAGGACTCTTTTGTGGTCCTCGAGCAAATAGTGCCAGGGAGGAAACAGGAGACTGCTCAGGGGGGAGTGGGCGGAGCCACTCCGATTGTGGCTTCAGCATGGCAGAACAACCTTATCTGTAGGAGTCAAGAAGCGTGGGAGCATCTCCGCGGTGCTGCACCGCTGGCTCTCCAGTCTGCCCATACGGGTTTTCCTGTCTCTCCCAGCACCATGAGGCCTTGCAATGAGGACACACTAACTCAGAGCTTACCAGCTACTGCCCTTTATACAGTTTATCTCTCTGGTACCTGGCATTACATTGTATGGCACACATGACCTGGCCCAACAAAGTGATATTTATGTCAGATCTGGCCTTCGTAACAATTGAGTTCAACACCCCTGGGTTAGAGTGTCAGACTAGCATCTGGGAAACCCACCTTCAAATCCCCACTCTGCCTTGGAAGATTTGCTGGGTGACCTTGGGCCTAGTCACACACTCTCAGCCTAAGCTACCTCACAGGGTTGTTGCTGAGGATAAAATGGGGGGGGACGACAACAATGCAAGCCGCTTTGGGTCCCCGCTTGGGGAGGAAGGCGGGGTATAAATGAAGTCAGGGCTCTTTTTGTAGAAAAAGCCCAGCCGGAACTCATTAGCATAATAGGCCACACCCAACAACAGGAACTCATTAGCATATTAGGCCACAACCCTGACAGCACAGCTCATTTGCATATTAGGCCACACCCCCATGTTACCAGACGTGTGGTCATCCAGCCACACCCACCTATTGCTTCTTATTCTCTTTACCTTGTTTGTTGTCAAAACCCAGGGCTTTTTGCATGTTAGGCCACACACCCCTAATTGTAGCCAATCCTAATGAGTTTCTGCTGTTGAGTGTGGCCTATTATGCTAATGAGTTCCTGCTGGGCATGGCCAACTTGGGAGCCAGCCGGAACTCCATTCCTGTGCGTTCCTGCCCAAAAATAGCCCTGAATGAAGTAAGTAATAAATAATGCTCATAATTATACCCATGGGACCTGAGGTAGTGGGTAGCCCCTGTGTTAGTGGTAAGATAACAAGGAGGCACCTGTCCCAAGGACAAGGCTGTGGCTCAGTGGAAGAACCTCTGCTTAGCATACAGAAGGCCCCAAGTTCAATCCCCGGCATTTGCAGTTAAAAGGATCAGGTAAGTAGGCAATGTGAAAGACCCCCACCTGAGACCCTGGAAAGAAGGAAGAAGAAGAGGAGATAGAATTTATACCCCACCCTTCACTACCCGAAGGAGTCTCAGAGTGGGCCTACAATCTCCTTTCCCTTCCCCTCCCAATGACAGACACCCTGTGAGGTAGGTGGGGCTGAGAGAGCTCTTTCGAGAACTGCTGTTGAGAGAACAGCTCTGAGAGAATTTGTGACTGACCCAAGGTCACACCAGCAGCTGCAGGTGGAGGAGTGTTGAATCAAACCTGGTTCTCGCAGATCGGAGGCCGTGCTCCTAACCACTACACCAAACTGCCAGTCTATGACAGTACTGACCTTGATGGACAAAGCGTCTGATACGGTATAAGAAAGCTTAAAGTGCATTTATGTGCTGCATTTTCAATCAGCGGAGTACAACTGTTATCATTATAATATGCCACCGGTGTATGTTAACAGAGTAAAATAAATAAGGGCACGTGTGTATGGAAAGTACAAGCTGCCCCTAGGAGTATAAAAATTGCAAGACAGGTGGGAAGAAAAGAAAAGGTTGGGCTGATGGAGGTGAGCCAATGCAGTTCATACGTGTGCCAAGGCTTAAGTGTCAGGAAAGAGGGGGCACTGAGGATTTCACAGGAAAATATACGTTTTCAGGAGGAAGTATTGAGGGGTCCCTGTTCTAAACAGCTACCCCCACCCTGAAGGAGCCTTCATCATTCCCAGTGTTGACCGAATAGGCTGTCCCGCCTAGTCTCTTCGAAGGAGAATTGCCGGTTTCGTGTATTGCCAACAAACAGAAGCGTCAGAATTCTGAAGGAGACCTGCTGGATCCAATCAAAGGATCCACCTAGTTAAGTCCCCGGTTTCCAGGAAGCTTACAGTCTGCACCTGCCGTTAGCAGCCTTCCCCTACATTGGGAAGTCAAAGGTGTACTGCTTCTCCATATGGAAGTTCCATGGATCAAAGCTACTACGGTGTTTCTCTTTAGCTGCTATGGCAAACAGAAGCTGGAGAGTCTACTTAGCTAGCAGGGCTGATGGGGAGCCATTTACAATTTGGCAAGCTCGGTGGGTGGGTGGGTGGGTGGGTGAGCAGAGACCGGCATTTCCCACTGTAGCCTGGCTGCTGCCGTTTCTGCACTGTGTCCTCCCTTCCCTCCCCTGCGGGACACGGAAGAACCCAACTCTCCCCTCTTTTCTCTTTTCAAGGCCTGTGAATTGCTGAGTCGCTCCTTTCTTTCCCAGGGCTTGTTGAATGGGCCCAGCCATGCCCAGCCTTGGCACTGCCACCCAGAGACGTGCCGCTCTGCATGGATTCTCCAGCCGGGCTGGGGCGTGCGTGCGAGATCCCAGCTGCATCAGCTTCACGTGGTCGGGGCTTTTGGTGTGAGAATAGGGGGCCGAGGCCGTAACGAGAGCGGGGCCGGCTGATTAAGTTTCTTAAAAGAGTTGTGCTGCTACGAAAATCGTCCCTTTTCCCCCATCTGGAGATCGCCGTGGCTTGGATAGCCTGATCTCGTCAGGTCTTGGGAGCTAAGCAGAGTTGGCCCTGGTTAGTACTCGGATGGAAGTCCAGGGTGGTTTTGCAGAGGCAGGCAATAGCAAATGACTTCTGTTTGTCTCTGGCCTTGAAAACCCTCCAGGATCGCCATAAACCGGCTGTGACTTAACAGCAAACAAGTGAAAAATCTGGAAATTGTGTGTGAGATGGCTCTGGAAATTTGGTGGTGATGGGAAAGCACACTGCATGTGTTCAGGGGCACTCTTCTTGTGATTATTGCGTTGCCAGGCTCAGTCCTGGCTTTCCTGGCAGGTTCTGGAGCCAAGCTCTAGCATTAGCTGGCCCTATTTTACCGCTGTTTCCCGCTCCTTTCCAAGCCCTGGAAAGATCCCTCAACTTCTGCTCCAGTCCCATACAGTTTCATTCCTTTCTCCTCCAAGAGTGGGCAAAGGGTTCCTAATCCCTATGATTGGCAGTTCTGTGGTCCAGCCTGACCACCCTAGAGAATCCAAGTTTCCTGGTATCCTTACTCACTGTGCCAAGTTCTCTCTCAAGAGCCTTGGCACAGAATGTATGAACATAACAAAGATCTGGATCAGATCAAAAGTCTGCTTAGTCCAGCATCCTGTTTCGAACTGAGAGCAGCGTGGCACTTCCAAGAGGCCCACGAGCGAGTCCGGAAGGTATCACTGTGCCCAGGAACGTGGCCAGCCTCCCTTATTAGGTGGGGGCTGCCCAGAGGGGACTGACCTGAGAACGTTTATAGTTAGGGATGGGTTGCCAACTCTGGGTTGGGAAATTCCTGGAGGTTTGGGGGTGGAACCTGAGGAGTGCAGAGTTTGGGGAGAAGGGGGACCTCGGCAGGTTGTCAGCAGGTTGTGCAACAACTCGTGAAGTGGGTTAAGCTTAGGCTTCCCAAGTCCCCCCAGGGGGCGGGGAAAACCCCGCCCCAGAGCCCCGTTCTCCGACGCGACCACGCTGGGGGCGGGGCCACGGTCATCCGAGGGAAAACTCTATGGTTTTCCCTTGTATGGCCATGGCCCCGCCCCCAGCGTGCCTGGAGTTGTCACGTCACTTCTGGGTGATGTGCATGCGGCGCGCGTGCGCGCACCAGACACCGCCCGGGAGCCCCCGCTCCCGGCGAAGATCGACTTGGAAACCCTAGTTAAGCTGAGAGTATGTGACTGGCCTCCATAGCTGCCATCTCCTCCAGGGGAACAGATCTCTGTTGTCTAGAGATCAGTTATAATTCTGGAAGCTCCAGGCCTCACCTGGAGGTTGGCAACCCCAAACTGACCTCCAAAAGCAGATCAAGCCAAGTGGCCCTTATCGTTCTGGGCTGCTGGGTCCCCGTGGTGTGGTGTGGGCGGTTGAGGGGTAAGGTTGCCAGATCCAGGTTGGGGAACTCCTGGAGATCTGTGGATGGAGCCAGGGACCTCAATGGGACACCGTGTCATAGAGTCCACCCTCCCAAGCAGCTATTTTCTCCAGGGGAAATGATCTCTGTAGTCTGAGGATGAGCTGAAATTCCAGGGGATCCCCAGGTAGCACCTGGAGGCTGGCATCCCTCCAAGCTACACCCATCCCAACCTCCTCCATTGCCTCTGGGCCTAGCTCCTGGCCTCACCAACACTGTGCTGTTAATTCATAGTGCACACTACAGACAGTGTGGCCCAGAAATGGGACCCACAAGTTTAAAGTTGTATGATGAATGTCATCATCCTTCTGTCCCGTTAGTGTATCTCTGTGACTGTATTTGGAGAGAACGTCAAAAGTCTAAATTTGAGGCCCTCTGTGAACGTGAGGCCCGGGCTAAACAGCCATCCTGGCGCTCCCTGTGATAAGCCCCGTTTGAACCTGGTTCTCCCCAAACCTAGTTCCACACTCTACCCACTTCTGTGCATAGGTCCCCAGCTCTAGGGTAGGAAAATTCTGAAGATTTGGGGGGTGGACCCTGGGGAGGGCAGGATTGGGCAGGGAAGGGGCAGCGTCTGGATATAATGCCATAGACTCCACCCTGAAAAGTAGCCATTTTCTCCAAGGGAACTGATATCTGTAGGCTGGAGATCAGTTATAATTCCAGGCTTTCTCCAGGCCCCACCTGGAGGTTGTCAACCCTAATCTCTGTGCCAGGTCTGATTTTTTTTTTTTTAAACTTTCTCTTCCTCCTTTTGGTAGCCAATTCCATACGTTAATTATGAGGTGTGTCCCGAAGTACTTTCTTCTTTGTCAGCCATTAATCTATTGCCAACACTTTCCCTGGCAATCCCTGAGGGGAGAGAGGGTGAAAAGAAACCAAACAAAACCCAGCTCTCTAGCTATTCTTCCGACACCATTTTTAATAACAACACTAGAAGCCTTCATTTCCAGCTTCCTGTACGCAGTGTAACAACAATACTGCCTATGCTTGCACACGGAATGCCCTGGGATAATTCTGGCTCTCCCTTCAGCTGCAGTTTTTTCGGGGTCAAAGTCATCCTGTCCCCCCTCCCTCACTGTGTTTCTAGGAGCTACTGAATGGAGGTAAAGTTCAGCGACTGGGGAGGTTGAGAAACACACGTACACACTCCTATTTAGAAACTCCTTCCGTGCTGGACTCAGGCTGGGGTGGGGTGAAAGAACGGCACTGATATCTAGGAAAGAATGGCACCGATAAAAGTTCTTTGTGGGGACTTCTGCATAGAGTTGCCAGCCTCCAGGTGGGGCCTGGAGATCTCCCGCTTTCACAACTGGTCTCCAGCTGACAGAGATCAGCTCCCCTGGAGAAAAGGGCTGCTTTGAAGGGTGGACTCTATGGCATTGTACCATGCCAAGGTCCCTCCCCTCCCCAAACCCCGCCCTCTCCTGGATCCACCCCCAAAGTCTCCAGGTATTTTCCAACCCAGACCTGGCAACCCTACTTCTGCAGTGGGTGGCATTTCTAATGTCGCCACCATCTTTTGTCTCCCAGCTCCTGCATCTTTAAAAAGACACACAGACCTTATAGAAACATCAGAGAAGCCATGTTGGATCAGGCCAATGGCCCACCCAGTCCAACACTCTCTGTCACATGGTGGCCAAAACCCAAGGTGCCATCAAGAGGTCCACCAGTGGGGCCAGAACTCCAGAAACCCTCCCGCTGTTGCCCCCCAAGCACCAAGTCCTTATGGATTTGCCTGTAGGGTTAGAGGTAGGCTAGGGTTGCCAGCTCTAGGCTGGGAAATACCTGGAGATTTTTGAGGTGGAGACTGGAGAGGGCGGGGTTTCGGGAGGGGAGGGGCTCCAGTGGGTTATAATGTCATGCAGACGACCATGCAAAGTGGCCACTTTCTCCAGGTGAACTGATCTCTGTCGCCTGGAGATCACTTTTAATCCCAGGAGATCTCCAGCCACCACCTGGAGGCTGGCAACCCTAAGGCAGGCACAGAAGAAAGGCCAAGCAAAATGTTGGCAACCCTGTTTTACGGGTGGAGATATCCTATGGAGTCACTTCCCGTCAAACCCAGAAAATAGGAATGCAAACAAGGGTTGCCAACTCTGGGTTGAGAAATTCCTGGAGATTTGGGGGTGGAGTCTGGGACGGGTGGTGGGTTGGGGAGAGAAGGGAAGGGACCTCAACAGGGACACGTTTCCATACAGTCCACCCTCCAAAGCAGCCATTTTTCTCCAGGCAAACTGATCTCTGTAGGTTTGGAGTTCAGTTGTAACTCTGTGGGGTCTCCAGGTCACACCTAGAGGTTGGCAACTCTATAAAACATTTAAAAGCTGCCCTTGGACACAGATCATCACTGTATCACAGACAGACAGTTACGAAAGAACAAACGTTGCAAGAAAGAATTGCCTTTGAAGCAAACGGCTCGCCCTTCCAGTGATCTTCCGTATCTGTCCCCATTTTGTCACATCCGACATATTTACACATTTCACTGTGTGCTATTTTCAGTGCTACTCTCATCATATTTGCCCAGAATCTTCAGAGGGGCTATGTATCATATTTTTATCCACACACCCCTTCCACCAAACAGCTTTGGGCGGCACACATGATGGCCTCCCTCCCTTTTCGTCCACACAATGACCCTGTGAGGCAACTTGGGCTGGAGAGAGTGACCAGCCTAAGGGAGCTCAGTGGGCATTATGTCCAAGTAGGGGGTTGAATCCAGGTTTCCCTAGTCCAAGCCCAACACTGGTCACTGTACCGCCTTGGATTGTTCTGAGCTCCCTTTTTGTATCAGTGTTCACGTGCTTTGTTTTGGTACGTACTTTAATACTTTATTTTAGTTCTGATCAGGGCTAAGGAACACACAGGAACGAAGTTCCGGCTGGCTCCTGAGTTGGCCACACCCACCAGGAACTCATTAGCATGATAGGCCACACCCAACAGCAGACACTCATTAGGATTGGCTACATTAGGGGTGTGTGGCCTAACATGCGAAGGAGTTCCTGCTACAAAAAAAGCCCCGGGTTTTGACAACAGACAAGGTAAACAGAATAAGAAGCAAAAGGTGGGTGTGGCTGGATGACCACACTTCTGGTAACATGGGGGTGCATCCTAATGTGCTAATGAGCTGCTCTGTCAGGGGTGTGGCCTGATGTGCTAATGCGTTTCTGGTGTTGGGTGTGGCCTATTATGCTAATGAGTTCCTGCTGGGCTTTTTCTACAAAAAGAGCCCTGGACTTCTGATTACTGTTTCCTTTTTTGGCCGTGTGTGTGTGTGCGCGCGCACGCGCGTGTGTGTGTAAAAGCGTTCCTTGCTTTCCTGCCGCCACGGAACTCCTACTTTTGTGTGTGTGTGTGTGTGTGTGTGTGTGTGTGTGTGTGCGTGTGTGTGACACTGCGTTGACTATTTTGTTTGTGTGTGTGTGTGTGTGTAAAAGCGTTCCTTGCTTTCCTTCTTCAGGGAACTCCTACGACTGGGCCACACAGTAGCCCGGTTCACAAGTTACAGTGAAAGCGTGTACATCTTGCATGTATGTGTTTGTGGAAAAGAGCCAATGCACATTCATGTTGCAAATGAAACCAAAGACCAGTACCTGGATAAATATGGGGTTTAATCTCATGTTCAGTTGTACATGCATTGAATGTAACGTGAGAATTAATCAACATGTGTATAATGAAAAAACAAATGTGTATTGTACAACAATTATACGCACGTTCACTGTAACTTGTGTAAAGGGATAGCACCCCGCATTGGTAGAATATCTGCTTGGCATACAGAAGGTCCCAGGTTCAGTCCCTGACATCTCCAATTATAACACTCAGGTAGAAAACGATGTGAAAGGCCTCTGCCTTAGACCCTGGAGAGCTGCTGCCAAACTGAGTAGACAACACTGACCTTGATGGACCAATGGTCTGATTCAGTATAAGGCAGCTTCATGTGTTCCTGTGTTTTAGGGGCTGTAGCTCAGTAGCTCAGACGAGCATCTGCTTGTCATATATAAACTCCCAAATTCAATCCCTGGCATCTCCAGTTGAAATGACCAGGCACTAAGTGATGTGAAAGACCTCTGCCTAAGACCCTGGAGAGCTGCTGCCAGTTGGTGTGGACAATACTGATTTTGATAGACCAAGGGGGTAAGATAGCTTCATGTAAACTAGGGACAAAAACGTTCTCTTTCCAGGACCAAAGACCTGGTACTAACTTCACCTTTTAAAAACCTGACTCAGAAAATTTTCTTTTGATCTCACACATGTGGAAAGTGATTCTCAGAGCACAAGAAGATCTGATGCAAAACTATCTCGATCAGTTTTGATGAAACCCAATGTCCATCTCATCCAGTATCCTGCTTCCCACAGCAGTCAATCAGATGCATCGCCAGAAGATGCAGAGGCAGAGAGGCCAAAGTTACCCCTGGTCGTTGACTCCCCCTCCCACGAGCAACTAGGATTTAGAGGTATACTGCCACAGAACATGGAGATTCCATGTAGCTGCTGATAAACCCAGAGGTCATTTCCTGCAGAAGTGCACAGGAGCGGAGCTCCGGCAGTAAAGAGCCCAGGGGGTGGGCACATGCAACAAGCCCCACCCCTTGCTCCCAGCAGCCCCCAGTCAGAACAAGAAGCAGCCAGGTAAATTGCAGAGCCCCCCCCAGCCCAAAACAGTCCAGTGGCACCTTTAAGACCAAGTTTTATTCAGGTACAAGCTCTCCCTCCTCTGCGAGGATAGATTTGTACGTCTCCCCCCCCCAATAGCTAGCAATCCAAAACAGTCCAGTGGAGCCTGAGTGGTGGGTGTTGCCTTCTAACACACTTCCAGTGTGGCATATGCAAATACGTTATGCTAATGAGCTCCTGCACCTCTTTTTCTATGAAATAACCCCTGGATAAACCTATCCTCCATGCAGAAATGATGAAGAGAGGAATCTGCTCTATTCTGTGAACCTTCTAGTTGGGAACAAATTTAGAATCCAGAGGCATCTTTAAGACCAACAAAGGTTTATTCAAGGTATGCACACTTTTTCAAATACATTGGAACGGAAGGTAAGAGTTCAGACTTATAGACAGAAGCTGAACAGCAAATTAACACGTACCATGATGAAGGTGTGTTAAGATATGCAAAGACAAAGCTAAATAACAAGCTAAGGTTATAGGGTCAACAGTTCTTTTGATTTATTTAGAACAGTAAAACCATAAATGTGTCAAAATAGGAGATAAATGTGTAAAGGTATCTTTTCTAATTGTGGGAAGTAAACTGAGACTCATACCTTGAATAAACCTTTGTTGGTCTTAAAGGTACCACTGGACTCTAAATTTGTTCTACTGCTTCAGACCAATATACCTGTCCACCTAGAACAGTGGTGGCAAACCTATGGCACGGGTGCCAGAGGTGGCACTCAGAGCTCTCTCTGTGGGCACGCGTGCCATCGCCCCAGCCAGGCCCAGACCATCATTAAAGTGTCGAATGCTCTGCCAAATAATTTTAAGTAAATGAAAGCATTTGGGATTGCTTTCCTTACTTTGTTTGGATCATCTTAAGTTAATGTATGAGTTGTTTTTTTCTAAAGTAAAACCTCAGTATTCAGGTTTTGGTACTCGGTCTCTAAAAGGTTCGCCATCACTGACCTAGAGCAACCTCCAGTTGGGAGGTTCTGCATACTCTTGATGGGCAGTGGCTCTCCAGCAGGAAAAGCAAGAAAAGTCCCCCACCCCCATATCAGAGATTCTTTAACTGCAGATGCAAGAGACGGAACCAGGAAGTTCAGAATACGTAAAGAGATGGGTTTGTTAGGGATGCCAGCCTCCAGGTGAGACCTGGGGATCCCCCAGACTTACAGCTCATTTTCAGACTACAGAGAACAGTTCCCCTGGAGAAAATGGAGGCTTTGGAGGGTGGACTCTATGGCACTGGGCCCCATTGAGGCCCCTGCCCTCCACGGGCTTCACCCCCAAATCTCCAGGAGTTTCCCAGCCCGGATCTGACAACCCTGCAGGCCCCTGCCGGTGGCCAGAGGGTAACCTGGCAATCACATAAAATGGTCTTTGGAAGGTTTGGTTTACAGCATATGCAGAGACATCACCGACAGACTTTTTGGTTCACAACAACCTGGTTCTGAGTTGTTATCATTCAATTAATTAAGGTTGCCAACTCTGGATTGGGAAATTCCTGAAAAATTTGAGGTAGCGCTTGGCCAGGGTTTGGGGAGGGAGCTCAGCTGGGTATAATGCTGTAGAGTCCACCCTTCAAAGCAGCCTTTTTCTCCAGGGGGACTGATCTTTGTGGCCCGGAGATCAGTTAACATCCTGTGAGGTCTCCAGGCCCCACCTGGAGACTGGCAACCCTACATGACCCAAACCTAGTGGGCTGTTGTTTGAACGAGTGCGTTTGCAGCACCGATCACCATCTAACCTGATTCTTCTTGTACAATACCATTTGTTTCCACAGGTCCCCCAGATCCGAGCTCAACAGTAACCACTCGACACTGTCTCCCGGGGTAGAGGATGTATTTTTCCCTATGTCAATGTGCACACAACAGTGCCAAGGTGCCATGCCATGTGCAGCCTGCCGTTTCACAGGCTGCAAGAAAGAAAAAGAAAAAAACCCTCTGTGTGGCGTTAACAATCATTACACTAACAATATTCTGTGAAGATTAAGAAATAACTCATTTATAATTAATTACGTAAACCATTTATACAATTTCCATCTCATAAGTAAATTATTTGCACAGGACAAAAAACAAATTCAGCAAAATTCGTTCATAACATGGGTGTGAGAAATTCAACACAAATCCTTTCCGAGGCTCACAGAGTCTAGAATTCATCCAATACCACTCAGTTGATCCTGAGTTTCCAGTGGACAACGTGTTCCCAATGTAAGGGAGGAAAACGAGTTTTCAGGAAAAAATCCATTTAAGCGGTTCCACAAAGGAACTTCTGAAGAATTCCACCCAAGCGGTTCCAGAAAGGAACTATGGCATTGCCGACTTCAGATATACATCACGTTTCGCCTACATGTCTTTATCAAGTTGGAACCGGTAATTTGCACAATATCACTGAAAAGCAGTCTTTGCGCATTCAGTTATCAATGTTGTTTTCAATGAGGGAACACCTTCACAATGTTCAATATTCTGCAGCTGGTGAAGTGTATTTTGAACTGTTGCTAACATATTGCAGGATATTTATATTTATGTTTTTAGGTTTTTCAAATATAACTTTCCCAGAGGAACAAATATTCTCTTGGCTATTCCAATGAAATGAGGATAGGCTACTGTGAAGCAGATTAATTCAGCAGGCAGAGTAAGGCTTGGTACAGAGCCTTGCGACTACGTCCCTGTTTTCATCTGTGAACAAGAGAGAACCTCAGGAAACTGATATGCACACTGTGGCGGAACGGGCCCGCATTAGCTGGCAGACCCCGCTCTGCCCACCCCTCCTTTGCCTGACCTGGCACCTGAAGGGGCAGTTTTTCACCACTGCCTCCGGGTATTGCTGCCACCACTGTCCCTGACTTGGGCTCTGGTTAGGCGGGACAGCCTCCTTACCTCCCTCTGATGTCGCTAGGAACCCACCTCAGAGCTTCCTGGCAATCTTTGGGGCTCCCCTGGAGAGTTGGCAACTGACCGTTTTGCCCTTATTCTCCTCCTCAGGGAGTCCCCAACCCACTCCTAGCGTGTCCAAGCGGCTGGGGGAACTATGCGGTACAGAGGGACTTCTCAGTGTCAACAGTAAAAGGATTTATTTTGAAACCACTCAACTATATACAGGCATATTAACAGTGAACTGAAGAATCAAAATAAAGGTGAATAATAAATCGCTCCATCTCTCCCTTCTCTACACCTACCCTGTCTAGATGGTCTGCAGGGCAGGCACATGACTTGCTTTCACTGGAGGAGGTTAAATTAGCACCACTCCCAACATGGCCTCTGCCTCCTCCTGCAGACTCCAGCCGACAGCCTGACTGGCACCAGACTTCAGGCAGACCGACCTCAATTCTCACAGACTGGCTTCCCGCCCAAAAGCTCCACTATATCAAACAGCCCTTCCCGCCCAGGAAGTGACTCTCCCCCCTGCAGCATTCTGGGGTAGATCTCCTCACAGCCTTGATGGACTTCCTGTCCTCTCTAGGGAGCTGCCCTCTGACTGCTGGTTGGAACAAGGAGCGGGGGGGATGAGGAGGAGGCTAGGCTAAGGCCTACCTCAGGTTTGATGGTCCCCTCCTATCTGGCCCACACCAACTTAAACATATACATAAAATGGCGTTTCTCCACACACACATACAGAAGGATGTTACATTAGGTTTTTATGGCTAGCCAAGAGTACAGTTGCCAATCTCCAGCTGAGGCCTGGGGTCCTCCCAGAATTACAACTGATCTCTGCACTACAGAGATCAGTTCCACTGGAGGGAATGGACGCTTTGAAGGCAGACTCTATGAAATCACACTTGCGCTAAGTAGGGATGCCAGCTGGCAACCGATGGTCTGATCCAACATGGCTTTTCTTATGTTCTTATAAGAGTAGTTGATATGTGGAAGAGGGAGCGGGTGGGGGACAGGGGGAAATGACATCACATCAACGGTGCAACATCACTTCCAGCAAATACCTGGAAGTGACATCATATCTGCAGTGTGCCATTAATACAATTCTCTAGGATTCAGACAAAACTCCATGGTAAAACCAGAGAGTTTTGTCTGAATCCTAGAACATCACGCTGGCTATATGACATCACTTCAGTGAAATGCCACTTCTTTGAACAACCCGTAGACCTTGTCTACCTAGAGCTGAGCTCCCTCCCATCCCCAAACTCTACTCTTCTCAGCACCATCGCCAAATCTTCTAGAACTGCCCAAACCAGAATAGACACCCCTACACG
>NW_015169782.1:829195-832161 GCF_001447785.1 Gekko japonicus | reverse complement strand
AATTTACTTGATTTAAAGTAGGATGGTACGGGCCAGGGGTGGCCAAACTGTGGCTCGGGAGCCACGTGCGGCTCTTTCACACATATTGTGTGGCTCCCCTATCGGTCTTCCGTTACCCAGCCAGTGTTCCCCTTCTTGGCTTGAGGCAGGGGGGAGCAGAGAAAGAGAGCAACTGTAAATGTGTTCTCAAAGCCGACCCCCTCAGCCAATGTTCCCTCTAAGCTGTGGAGTCTTGTGAGCAAAAATCCTACTTTGGGAGTGACTGGCATTAAAGTTGTGAGCAAGCAATTTGGCTACTGCATAAATTAGTTTGCTCTGGAGCCATCCTTCCTGAGCTAACACAAAAATGTGTGAGCCGGAGGCTAAAAAACTGTGAGCTAGCTCACACTAACTCAGCTTAGAGGGAACACTGCCCTCAGCCTACAAATATCATTGGACGAATAAATATTATTATCAATATCTATTTTCACCCCTTTTGTTTTTGTTTTTGGCAGTCTCATTTAATGTTAATACAAAGCAAATCTGCATATTTTTCAGTAAAAACGAGTCTGTAATATTTGTCCATGTCATGCGGCTGGCCACCCTTGGTATAGGCCAACACGGGAGTACTCGTAAGAGAGTGATTGAAGTGGTGCTTCTCATCCTTGGCCTTCAGCCCCACCAGGCCCCGAGAGATCGCATCAATGAGATATGTAAGTGAGTTTAGCCTTGGTGATTTTGAACCACGAACTAATCTCCATGCTGGTCTGGGGACTGGCAAAGGCCAGAAGGGTTCTTAATAGGACAGGCACATCTCACAAGAAAAACAGAAATCTGAACTTCAGAATCATGAATTTTCCTTTGAGGAGTTAACCCTTGACTTCTTCGTCTGTAGATCCTCCAGCGAAATAACGAAAAGTCTTTTCTGGCAACTTAAAAACGAACCCATTTACAGTGCAGTTCTGTGGAAACTAACTCCAGTCTATGCCCACTGAGAGCCATGCACTTAGATGCAACTCTATTCCAACTCTTCATAGGACTGTATTGTTACTGTGATACGGAATTTTCATGAGCTGCAGCTCCCGTGATTTGGTAGTCTTTAAGATGCACAAAACACTTTGTTACTGTAACATTATAACTTCCACAAAGCAGGGGGGGGGAGCACACCCTAATTCTATAGACCAAAGGTGTTGAACTCATTCATTACGAGGGCCAGATCTGACCTAAATGTCACTTTGTCGGGCCAGGCCATGTGTGCTATGAAATGAACTTGGACACTGTGTCTTTAACAGTATAGAGCCCCCAAACCAGGCATTTCTTTGCATGTTCTTCCCCGCCTTTGAACCTGTTAAACGGTGGGTTCCATGGTTTAACAGACCCCAAGTATAGTGATCAGCTCTCTTTATTAGTGATTTCAGCAAGGAGAAGAAGGACTGAAAATCCCTGGCAGAAGCCTGGTTTTTAAGCATGCAGGACACCACACCCCACTCCCAACGATAGGCTATTTACATTACATTGTTCCTCTATTGGTCCATTCTAGGATCCTTGTTTCTCTATTGGTCCATTACAGGATCCTAGCCAGCTATTGTTTGTAGATGCAAACTCAACCCGACCCCAGGGCCAGTTGAGGCTGACTCATTCTTAGTATACAACATACCTAAACACCATTTCCAAGCCATCTTTTTTTCCTTTTATTTATTTAAAATACTTTTATCCTGCTTTTCACGCCTTACAGTGGTGACTATTTCAAATACATTTTAAGCACACAGCCTCAAAATGAACCTGGGAGGGAGGGGGACAACAACTTTGGGAAAGGGAGGGAGCTCAACAGGGATGTAACTTTTGTATTTCTGGGAGAGCTCCAGGCCTCCCTTGGAGGTTGGCAACCCTACAAGGAGAAGGGTGCATACCGGAGGTTCAGCACCACCACCAAGAAGACCCTGAGCCACTTCGGCCTGTATTTTACCTCAGAAGGCAGGAGAATACAGGAAGTTATCCCCAGATAACCCAAGAGTACAGGTAGATTCATCTAGACCCTGAGAATCTTTCTGTCCAGGGAAATCTGGAATGAATCCAAGAATAAATTCTTTCAGAGAAGGTTTTCTGTTTTTCCATGAGCGTCGACGCACTTAATTCAGTAAGGCTCCGATCACACGCACAATTAGCCACGCGAGAGGGACGAATGCCGGGCAGATTTAATGGGCACAATCACATGGACACATCTGGCAAGAGTTGCGCCCCCGCCCCCAACCCGTACCGCCGGGCCGAAGCTGCAGAGTAAAAAAGTACCTCGGAAAATCCAGTAGCAAATTGTTTGCAACGGGCCGCAGACAGACTGTCTCCATCTGATCGCTCCAGCGCGCTCCTACTGCCTCCTCGTTGAAGCGCGCCGAAACGCGCTGACAAAAAAAACCCCGGGTTCACCGTCGTCGCATCTGATCGCCATGGTGGCACGTCAAATTGCGACGGCGGGAATAGCCTCCCCCCCCCCGCGTTATCTGGTACGTGTGACCGCAGCCTTAGACCTGCCAACTACATTTGAAAGCGTTTCCTAGATGATTTGCAAACTACCATTGGTGCACAATTCACACCACTTGCAATATACAGCGGGAAGTGAGATATTTTGCCCCGGGCTCTTCTAGAGTTGCCAATCTCCTGGTGGAGAACTCCAGACAACATCTTAGGGTTGCCAGATCTGGGTATTCAGGGGAGGAGCCTGGAGAGGGCGGGGTTTGAGGAGGGGAGGGACTTCAGCAGGGTATAATACCATAGAGTCTACCCAGCAAAGAGGCCATTTTCTGCAGCTGGTAGGGTTGCCAGCCTCCAGGAAGTGGCTGGAGATCTCCTGAGGTGACAACTGATTTCCAGGCAATAGAGAGCAAATCACCTGGAGAAAATGGCCACTTCAGACAGTGGACTCTGTGGCATTATACCCCACTGAAGTTGCTCCCCTCCCTAAACCCCACCCTCCTCAGGCTCCCCCCCCC
>NW_015169782.1:824882-829043 GCF_001447785.1 Gekko japonicus | reverse complement strand
GGTGAGGTGCAGGGGGCGGGGCACATGATGAAGCCCCGCCCCCTGCTTCCAGCCGCCCTGCTTCCAGCCCTCATTCAGCCAGGAGGAGGCAGGAGAAGAGGGAGGATAAGTTGCTTCCTCCCTGCCTCTCCCCACCCCTGCCTGCCTGGGGCCAGGGAGGGCCTTGGCGGGGCTTCCTCGCACTCCCGCTGGCCTTGCAGGTCCACCGCCGGGCCCCTGATGTCAGGGGGTGTGGCATATGCTAAGGAGTTATGCTAATGAGTTCCCCTAGCTCTTTTTCTACGAAATGACCCCTGACGGCACATATTCAACATGTGCTGCGCCAGCTACACTGGCTTCCAGTGGAGTACTGAATCAGGTTCAAGGTGCCTTTAAGGCCGTGAGATTAACAGGGATGTATCTGCGGAGCCGTCTCCTCTGGTATGTCCCCGGGAGAGCTTTACGCTCTGCAGATAACAACCTGCTGGTGATCCCTGGCCTCAAAGATGTCCAGCTGTCCTTGACCAAGGCCAGGGCCTTTTCGGTCCTGGCCCTGACCTGTCGGAACTCTCTGCCTGATACCGAAAGGGCCCTGTGGAATCTTATGCAATTCCGCAGAGTCTGCAAGGCAGAGATATCCCGCCAGGCTTTTGGTTGAGAACAGCAACAGTTTTCTCTTGTGGCTGGCACCCTCTCGCTTTCTCCCTCCCCCTGATTCTGATCTTGTGTTTCCAGAAAGTGGCCAGACAGTCCAGAATCAGGATATAATTTCTAGGAATGCCATCTTGGATTTCTTTTTTAACCTGGTCTGCTTTTAACGTCCTTATTTTAATTTTGTTATGATTGGGATTTTAATGTTTTGTATATTTGTTTTATGGCTCTATGCCTTTTTGTCGTACATCATCCAGAGCCCTACACAAGCAGGGATAGGGCGATGAACAAATTAAATAAAACAATAACGAACAACAACCTGGAGCGGGCTACCCTAGCAGCCGAGGAACTGATTTCTGTCATTTGGAGATCAGTTGTAATTCCAGGAGATCTGTTGAATATTATTCAGAAGTTACAGCTGGTTCAGAACGAGTCTGTCAGAATCCTGTCTGGGGCACAACCCTCACAGCATAAAACAGATGATGGGGTTATTTGTTCCTCGCTTCCCATGGCCAACACTGAGAAGGCCCAAATGCCACACCATTCAGAACTGGTTTCTTTCAGATGAGTTTTATTTACAAACACATAAACACACCATAGATGGAGGCACCCAGTGGTACCTTGAGTCCATGGCACCTCAGGTGGGTAGCCATGTTGATCTGAAACAATAGAACAAAGTTTGAGTCCAGTGGCACCTTTAAGACCAACAAAGTTTAATTCTGGGTATAAGCTTATACTCAGAATTATACTTTGTTGGTCTTAAAGGTGCCACTGGACTCAAACTTTGTTCTACCGCTTGAGATCAACATGGCTCCCCACCTGAGGCACTCCTACAGAGTGGCAGATTTGCTGAAATATATATCAGAACCGCTGAGAGAGGCCGTACACCCTAAGAGTCTTCACCTACAGCTAGATCACCGCTCTGCCGCTTTCTCTCTTTCCCAAACACATGCGCATATGCTCATGCGTGTGCACACATCTGCCCCTCCCCCAGCTGTAGGGGTGTCACTTTCTCCCAGCTCTTCATGGGCTCTTGAACAAAAGAAAGCGCCTACTATCAGGAGACCATTTCCTGACAATTAGTTCCCATTGAGGAAACACCAGGAGCCATTAACATTCCTTTGTCATAAGCCCTCCATTTCCCATCAGGCATCATTTTTGGCTGAGAGACAAATTTACAGTAATCAGACAGCATATCCACCACAATACCTCCAGCTGTCTCTATTCATCTGGGTTTTTCTGAGCATCCCTTTCCTTCCCTGTTCCTATTTTTGCCTTTGAAGGCCGTAGCAAGGAAATTTTTGTAAAATCCCAGAGGGGTAACTGTGTTGGTCTACTACAGCCTAAATCAAGCTTATCAAAACTGGACAATTAAGAAAGCTGACAGGAAGAAAGTTGATTAATCTGAAGTGTGGTGTTAGAGGAGAGTTCTACAGATACCATTGACTGCCCAAAAGCCAAATCAGTGAGTTCTAGAGAAGAAGAAGAAGAAGAAGAAGAAGAAGAAGAAGAAGAAGAAGAAGAAGAAGAAGAAGAAGAAGAAGAAGAAGAAGAAGAAGAAGAAGAAGAAGAAGAAGATGAAGAAGAAGAAGAAGAAGAAGAAGAAGAAGATCCTGCCCTTCACTACTAGAAGGAATCTCAGAGCAGCTTACAGTCTCCTTGATGGCACTTAACACTGTAATTCTGGGAGTTCTCCAGCCCTCACCTGAGGGTTTGTAACCTTAGGCCACACTTGGACAAAGATACCTGACGGGAGGGGGGAAATGAGGGAGAAATGTGTAAACTGCTGTGTGTTCTAGGAAGGGAAGGGAGAGATAAATGTGAACTAGATATATGGATTAAATATTTGAGGCTCTCAGGTTGAGAGCCAGCGTAGTGTATTGTTTAAGAGTGGCAGACTTTAATTTGGAGGACCAGGTTTGATTCCACGCTCCTCTGCCACATTTCGCTTGCTGGGTGACCTTGGCCAGTCACAACTCTTCTCAGGACCCTCTCAGCCCCACCTGCCTCAAAACGTGCCTGTTGTGGGGCGAGGAAGGGAAGGCGATTGTGAGCCACTTCGAGACTCGTTAAAGTAGAGAAAAGCAGGGTATAAAAACACAGTCTTCCTCTTCTTAGGAAAAAAGCATGGCCAAGCGAAAGGCATCATGGTAGGGATGCCAGCCTCCAGGTGGGACCTGGGGATCCCCCAAATTTAGAACTGACCTCCAGACTACAGCGATCAGTTCCCCTGGAGGAAATGGATGCTTTGGAGGGTGGACTCTGTGGCACTGTACTGATGGCTGCCAACCTCCAGATGGTGGCTGGAGATCTCCTGCTATTATAACTGATCTCCAGGTGACAGAGATCAGTTCAGTTGGAGAAAACGGCCACTGTGGAAGGTGGACTCTATGGCATTATACCCCACTGAAGTCTCTCCCCTCCCCAAACCCTGCCCCCCTTCAGGCTCCATCCCCCAAATCTCCAGGTATTTCCCAACCTGGAGCTGGCAACCCTAATTGTACCACACTGAGGTCCCTGTCCTCCCCAGGCTCCATCCCTACATCTCCAGGAGTATCCTGACCTGGATCTGGCAACTCAAGCCCCCTCTTCCCCTGCCAATGGGGGACCTGGCCACCATATGATAGAGGTTTGCAGGGGTTATTTCGTAGAAAAAGAGGTGCAGGAGCTTATTAGCATAACTTATTTGCATATGCCACACCCCCTGACATCACCAAAAGTGTGTCAGAGGGCAACACCCACTGCTCAGGCTCCACTGGACTGTTTTGGATTGCTAGCTATTGGGGGTCGGGGAACGTGCAGATCTACTTTAACGAGATCTCCAGCCACCATCTGGAGGTTGGCAGCCGTCAGTACAGTGCCACAGTATCTTGTACCTGAAGGTGGGCCGGGGGGGGGGGGCTCTGCAACTTACCTGGCTGCTTCTTGCTCCTTGTGGCCCGACTGACGGCTGCTGGGAGCAGGGGGCGGGGCTTGCTGCATGTACCCGCCTCCTGGGCTCCTTACTGCCGGAGCTCCGCTCCTGTGCGCTCCCGCAGGAAATGACCCCTGGAGGTTTGTAAAATTACAGATGATGTGGTGAAAAGAATGGAAAGGAATGTCTTGCTTACTCTCCTCTCTAACCGTTCAAGGAAATTTATCAGCTGTAAATACAGGATTAACTTTCTGAAAAGCAGATTAGATAGATTCATGGAATGTAAGACGATTGATGACTACAGAACAGCTAAACAGAACCTCCGTGCAGAGAAGCAATAGTATATCTTTGAGTGCCAGAGGGCAGGGAAACAACCGGCAACTGTTTGCTGCCTTCGTGCCCTGATTGTCAGATTACCAGAAGCACCTTGGAACGTAGAACAAGAACGACCAGTCCAGCAGGGCGCCTTCTTTTCTGTCATTCTTCTCACTTGGGGGTCCTAGGGATGCCAGCCTCCAGGTGGGACCTGGAGATCCCCTGGAATTACAGCTCATCTCCAGACTACAGAGATCAGTTCCCCTGGAGAAAACAGATGCTTTGGAGGTAGGCTTCCCAAG
>NW_015169782.1:814394-824615 GCF_001447785.1 Gekko japonicus | reverse complement strand
TGTCAGCAAGCTGCCATGGAGTTCTGTGTAACATTGTATGCTTCTAGCTTGATTTCATTCCCCCCCCCCTCCATGATAACTAGCTTGTGTCTCCCTGTTGCTTCTGCTGTGCTCATTAGGTAAATTCCTTTCACTATCTGTTAGGATTGCTTTGAAACTTAGATAATGCCCAAGGTCGACTGCTGGAGGTTGGAAGGAGTATTGGAGTTGCTTTGATTAGTATGTGCTAAGACTTGAGAACCGAATTAATGTTTATGTTTAAGACCGTTTCCCAGGGGGTTGGGCACCTGTTTTACCTGCTTTCCCGCACGCGGGAAAAGGACCCATTGGCCACGGCCTGGTATGATTTTGTTTATTATCTTGTACCCCAGAGGTAGTCTCCATTCTTAACAATCCTTGTGTTCCTGTTTTCACCATCGCTTTAATAAATGCTACTTTGCTACAAACGTGGATTTATTTGAATGCCTGGAGAATCGGACACTCAGCTCCTTTCACTCAAGGAGTAGCCAGTAACTTTCCCCACAGATAATATATATCGGCCTTGGCATCTCCAGTTAAAGGATCTGATCTGTTGAACAGGAAAGGTCCTTGCCAACTCCAGCTTTGGAAATTCCTGGATCTATGGGGGTGGAGTTTGGGGAGAGGAGGGAACTCAGCCAGGTAGACTGCCGTAGTGTCCACGCTCCTACACAGTCATTTTCTCCGGGGAACTGATATCTGTAGTCTGGAGGTCAGTTGTGATTCTGGGAGATCTCCAGGCCCTACCTGGAGGCTGGCAACTCTATGCCTTGTGCAAGACGCCAGCCAGCAAGCCACTGGGCTCATACCCCTGCAGACAGTGAGAATGAACACAGTGAAGCAAACTCAAGCAAGTGAGCCAAGCTCGACATTACAAAGGGGAAGTCAGAGGGATAAAATTCCAGACATCTGCTGGCAGTTATTTCATCATCATGGAGTCCTGGATACCCAAGTATTTGTGTGCCAAATGTGAAATCTGAATTTTAAAAAGCAGGTAGCCATGCTGGTACGCAACAAAATCCAAAAACAAAAACCACATTATATCTTTTAATACAAGCAACCAAAACAACATCGCAGTGTGCGCTAACTTTTGAGTTCTACAGAACTCTTCAGCGGGCTATTTAAGCATACAGCCTGATGAAGTGTTCTGGAGAATTCAGAAGCTTGCCCACTATGTTATTTTGGTTGGTCTTAATAAAGGTTATAAAGTTGATGTTACTTTTAGGCAGGGGTCATTTCCTGCACCTTCCCAAACTCCACCCTGCAAACCTCCAGGCAGGGGTCATTTCCTGCCGGAGCACACAGGAGCGGTGCTCTAGCAGTAAGGAGCTCAGGGGGTGGGTACATGCAACAAGCCCCGCGCACTGCTCCCAGCAGCCTCAATTGGGCCACGAGGAGCAAGAAGCAACCAGGTAAGTTGCAGAGGCCCCCCCACCTTCAGGTACAAGCTCTCCCTCCTCTGTGAGGGCAGATCTGCGCGTCCCCCCCCCCATAGCTAGCAATCCAAAACAGTCCAGTGGCACCTTTAAGACCAAGTTTTATTCAGGCACAAGCTCTTCCTCCTCTGCGAGGACAGATCTGCACGTCCTCCCCCCTCCAGTACCTAGCAATCCAAAACAGTCTAGTGGAGCCTGAGCGGTGGGTGTTGCCTTCTGACACACCTCCGGTGATGTCAGGGGGTGTGGCATATGCAAATGAGTTGTGCCAATAAGTTATGCTAATGAGCTCCTGCACCTCTTTTTCTATGAAATGACCCCTGCTTTTAGGACAAGTGAATGAAAGTGCTGCCTCATGTTAATTAGCTGCTGTAAACCGCAATCATAACCCCAAGCTCCCTAGGAGGAGACCATTCTCAGGCCTTTCCTTGTCTGGTGATAATAATGCTGGCGGGCCTTACAAAGTCATTGTGAGGACTACAGTGACCGTCTATCTGAAGTGCCTCAAACACAATGCAAACATGAAGTATTATTATGATTGTCATCGGCTGCAATCCTCAGGACACCTTCCTAGGAGGAAGACCTGCTGGATAATATATATCGGCCTTGGCATCTGAGTAGATCGGTTTAAGTTAGCTTTCATAACATTTTCTTAAAGTGCCAAAATGGTATACCAGGCCTTCAGAGGCCCCCACTCTGGCAGAAAGATGGGAGACGGTTTGCTCCCCAGCAGTGAGGCATTAAGGGCTCCTCCTAGAGTTGCCAGCTCTGGGCTGAGAAATACCTGGGAATTTGGGGGGTGGAGCCTGAGAAGGCCGGGGTTTGGGGAGGGGAGGGGCTTCAACGGGGGAATAATACCATAGAGTCCACTTTAGAACAAAGGAACATAAGAGGAGCCAATGTTGGATCAGGCCAATGGCCCATCCAGTCCAACACTCTGTCACACAGTGGCCAAAAATACCAGGTGCCCTCAGGAGGTCCACCAACGGGGCAGCCATTTTCTCCAGGTGAACTGATCTTCATTGCTTGGAGATCAGTTGTAATCCCAAGAGCTCTCCAGTCATCACCTGGAACTTGGCAACCATAGGCGTTCAACACTCAGCACATTTAGTACCAGCAGTATTTGTGAGCAGGGCTATTTTTGGGCCGGAACGCACAGGAACGGAGTTCAGGCTGGCTCCCGAGTTGGTCACGCCCAGCAGGAACTCATTAGCATAACAGGCCAGACCCAATAGCAGAAACTCATTGGGATTGGCTACATTAGGGGTGTGTGGCCTAACATGCAAAGGAGTTCCTGCTACAAAAAAAGGCCCTGGGTTTTGACAACAAACAAGGTAAACAGAATGAGAAGCAAAAGGTGGGTGTGGCTGGATGAGCACACTTCAGGTAACATGGGGGTGTGGCCTAATGTGCTAATGAGCTGTGCTGTCAGGGGTGTGGCCTAATAGGCTAATGAGTTTCTGCGGCTGGGTGTGGCCTGTTATGCTAATGAGTTCCTGCTGGGCTTTTTCTACAAAAAGAGCCCTGTTTGTGAGACTGTTTTCATTTGTTTATGGCGTTTAGAATCCACGGGATTTAAATGGCTGTTTGGAAGCAGGACCATTTGAGAAATTGTTTCGTGAATGATATCCGGATTGCTTGAAATGACTTTTACTTGGAACCCTGTTGCTGGGGTTGCGCGCTCCAGGCTGGGAAATTCCTGGAGATTTGGGGGGTGGAGCCTGGGGAGGGGAGGGACTTCCGTAGGGCACACTGCCACAGAGCCCACCTTCCAAAGCAGCCATTTTCTCCAGGGGAACTAATCCTTGTCCCCTGGAGATCAGTGGGAGATCTACTATTCGGTGGGCTCCTCAAATAAATGTCCAGACACCCAGAATTAACCGCTAAACCTAGCTCTGGGTTGGGAAACACCTGGAGATTGGGGGGGTGGAGCCTGGGGAAGGAGGAGGAGACTGGATTTATACCCCGCCCTTCACTACCTGAAGGAGTTTCAGGATGGCTTACAATCCCCTTTCCCTTCCCCTCCCCACACCCTGTGAGGTAGGTGGGGCTGAGAGACCTGAGAGAGCAGCTCTGAAAATACTTATGATTGACCCAGGGTCACACCAGCAGCTGCATGTGAAGGAGTGGGGCATCAAACTTGGTTCTCCCAGATTAGAGTCCGCACTCTTAACCACTTACACCAAACTAGGAACCTCATCAGGGCATGATGCAATAGAGTCCAGACTTCACCGTCCAAAGCAGCCATTTTCTCCAGGGGACATGATCTCGGTCATCTGGAGATCAATTGTAATAGTAGAAAATCTCCAGGTACCACATGGAGATTGGCAACCATAGCTAAGTGCCCGATGGTCATCCAGTAGTGGGCACCTGGAGGCTGGCAGCCCTACACATCCAACCATCTGCCAACTTTGCAGAATGGGACTTTCCTGCTTCCCCTTCCTGCTACAGGCCACTGAACCCCAACCCAGAATTTTGTTCCCAGAGACCCCCAAGAACACCACCAGGGGCAAAGTTGGGGGTTTTCAATGGGAGGGGAAAGTGGTGGAAATCAGCACCCTCTCTTCTGAAGATTGAAGTGGCATCAGTCCTCAGAACTGCATGACTGGAGGTACACCACTGCATGCAGAAATAATTGCATTATGTAGGGAGATATTATTTTTTCAGTAAACTCCTGTCTTAGCTGCCCCTGCCCTGCATTCTTCTTGCTGCGGTTTTCACCACACACGCCCCCCCCCCCATTGTTTTTTGTCTCCCAACTCACCGCTCCAACTTTTCACACAGCAAACAACTGGAATTGCCTATTTTTGAGCCCTGCAGGTGTCAAAAGCTCATATCGGAGGAAAATGGTGCTAGGTATCCGGCCCAAGGCAGCCCTGTGGGGTGAAAAGTCCAGGGGTTCGTTGCATCTGGCCCATGCAGTTCCAGGCTCACCTATCTACGGCAGCATCTCGGCTGGGCACACCAGACGAAGAAGAAGGAAGCCGGTGGAGAGTGATTCCTCTCCTAGGCAACGGGTCCCTGGTTCCCAGGTCGCTTGCTACCAAGCAGGCAAATTCCCCCCTCTCACACTGGCATGGGATTCTGGTGCCCCCTGCAGGGCACGTTGGACACAGTTTTTTGGGGAAAAACAGAACACAAGCCACATAAAAACCTTTAACTGGTGGTGCAAAATGCCGCCACTTTGCAGTTGACTTATGCTGATCCCATAGAGTTTTCAAGGCAAGGGACAAGCAGAGGTGGTTTTCCATTGCCTGCCTCTGTGTAGCAACCCTGGGCTTCCTTGGTGGCCTCTCAAACAAGGACTAATCAGGGCCAGCCCTGCTTAGCTTCTGAGATCTGCAGAAATTGGGCTAGCCTGGGCCATCCGGGTCAGGGCAGTATCTTTTAGTAAAAGGTAAAGGTTCCCCTTGCTCGAAAGCCAGTCGAATCCGACTCTAGGGTTGCGGTGCTCATCTCAGTTTCAAAGCTGAAGAGCCAGCGCTGTCCGAAGACGTTTCCGTGGTCATGTGGCCGGCATGACTAGGCGCACGGAACGCTGTTACCTTCCCACCGAAGCGGTACCTTTTTATCTACTTGCAATTTTCTTGCTTTCGAACTGCTAGGTTGGCAGGAACTGGAGCCAGAGACGGGAGCTCACTCCGTCATGCGGCACCCGGGTCTCGAACTGCTGAACTACTGACCTTCCACAGCCTGCAGTTCAGCGTCTTAACCACTTGAGCCACTGCAGCTCCCTATCTTTTAGTAGGACCAATGAAATGATACATAACATTAGATGAGCTCTGGGACTTCTAGGAGAGTGGTTAGTAGTATGGTCTAGACAGTGGATAAAAATCTGGGAGACTCAGGTTCGAATCCCTATAGGGTTCCCATCTCTGGAGTTTTGGGGGCGAAACTTGGAGAAGGGAAGTGTTGAGGAGGGGAGGGACCCCAGTGGGTATGATACTATAAAGTCCACACGCCAAAGCAGCCATTTTTTAAAGTGGATTTGAACTCTGTGTTCTGGGAATCAGTTTTAATCCCAGGAGATCTCCAGGCTCCACCTGGAGGTTGGCAACACTAAGATTCCCCACCCCGAGCTCCTTACTGCCGGAGCACTGCTCCTGTGTGCTCCGGCAGGAAATGACCCCTGACTGGAGGTTTGCAGGGTGGAGTTTGGGGAGGTGATAGAACATAATGCCATAGAGTCCACCCTCCAAAGCAGCCATTTTGTCCACAGGAACTGATCATGGTTGTAGCGTTGCCATGACCCCCCTCGCCACCGGCAAGGGATGGAGGGGCTAGGGTTGCCAGATCCAGATTGGGAAACTCCTGGAGATTGGCGGAATGGAGCCTGAGGAGGACAGGGCCCTCAGTGGAGCACAGTGCCATAGAGTCCACTCTCCAAAGCATCCATTAATTTTCCAGGGGAACCGATCTATGTAGTCTGGAGATGAGCTGTCATTCTGGGGGATCCCCAGGTCCCACCTAGAAGCTGGCACCTCTGCTTGGTTGCCTGAAGATCAATTGTAATAGTGGGAGATCTCCAGGTGCCATCTGGTGGTTGGCAACCCTAAACAGCATTCCTTTAAGCCAACGACGACCCACCTTTCCAAAAAGCTGCTTGAAGCAGCTAACAAAACCGAACACAAACAATGTGGTCTAAAATACTTAAAATACACGAGGAATAAGACAGCAGATTAAAATATATAAATAGCAGCCTAACAACAAAATCAGAAATAGCAACCTCAACGGGAAGGGCCGGATCCTGATCACTGCACTCAGCTAAATGCAGAGTCTGATTGCACCTGAGGAAAGCTGTGCATTTAGTCAAGCAAACGGAAGGATCCAACCCTATTATCTCCAGTATGAACAGCAAATTTTGTTTAAAACCCTGAAAGCCCTGTTTCATAATAGCTGTAGGGCGATTTCACAGTCCAATGAATCCAGCCTTTTCAATTTGCAGCAAAGAAACTAAAGGACACCTAAAAACTGGGAGGACAGCAGGATCCGCTACCCCCATCAACGGAGGATGCTCGGCTTGGAACTTCCCAGCCTTTGGGGATTGCTCGCTATGGAAGCCATTTTGTGACCGATCCTGCCCCCCACGGCAGCCATTTTGTGGTGGAGCTTACGGTACCTTGTCCAACTGTCTCAAAATTCCCAAAGCACCCACAGGTTTTAACAGCACGGGGGACCCTGGCCCTGAGGTGTCACAAGATTCTTATTTTGGCAACAGCTACCTGCCTGGGAGACCCAGGTTCGAATTCCAAGTCTGCCATGGAAGCTCACTGGGTGACCTCAAGCCAGACCTCAATCACTCCCAGCCTAAGCCGCCTCCTAGAGTGGTAGGGATGCCATCCTCCAGGTGTGACCTGGGGATCCCCCAGAATTACAGCTCATTTCCAGACTCCAGAGACCAGTTCCCCTGGAGAAAATGGATGCTTTGAAGGGTGGACGTTATGGCATTGTACCCCACTGAGATCCCCGTCCTCCCCAGGCCCCACCCCCAAATCTCCAGGAGTTTTCCAGCCTGGATCTGGCAACCCTGCCCCCCCTCCATCTCCTGCCAGTTGGCCAGGGGACTGGGCAACCCCAAGTGGTTGTGAGGATAAAATGGAAGAGCAGTTTCGGGTCCCCATTTGGGAGAAAAACATACTATGGCCCCGGTCACACGAGAGGTTTTGGGCCGGGAGAGGGACGGATCGGGGGCGCAGCAAACGGGCGTGATCCCACAGCAACATCTGGGAAGCGTGGCGCGCCCGTTCCCGATCCGGCCCTTCCACCCAAACCCCGCATCAAAAATAAACCACCTACCTAGGTGGTTCTTTGGGAAAGGGCGCATCAAGGCCAGCCGTGGGATCGCCGGCGTGTCCTTCCGCCGGCGCATCCACGGCTCCTGGCCAAACTGCGCATGCTCAGACATGCGCAGTTCGGCAGCCTCCCCCTCCCGACTGTCGCTTCCTCCCCGGCATCTGATCGTGCCAGGGAGCAACGGCGCCACAGCTCAGTGGATCCGTGGGATCCCGCCGTGGCGTCTCTATTTTGGTGCGGCTTTTAAAAGCCGGTTTGCCCGGGTTTTTTCCTGCCGTGTGGCAGGGACCTATGAATATATTAAAATAATCTTCAGTTTTAGTGGTGGGAGAGTTATCAGGCATCTGGTCAATTTATCCCAAAGTGTGAGACATTAGAAAGTTGGGAATGTGGGCAGGGCTGACGAGTCGCTGGCCTGAATCACCAGATAGGAAACGGGGTGGTGAGAAAGCCAAAAGATCAGGAGTGGGTCACGTTACAGGTGATCAGGTCCCAGAGGGTCAAAGCGCTATTTCACCCGCGAAATTCTACAGGTCAAGGAGGTTATGTGATGGGAGGCGGGAGGGAGGTTGTCATGAATCGGGCAGGTTGTATGTGAATACAAGGGTTAAAATACCTTATCGGATTATGTGACCCCAGAGGTCAGTTTCCACAGGATAAGAAATTCACAAAGGGACAGAAGGATCAAAGTCTGGGGCCCAAGTCACAGGGCCGTATATGCCAATGCGCTGCAGAAAGATCACGCGATTGCGGCTGCCAAGGAATACAATGACAGCCATTGGTGAGGATGTCTGAGACCCTCCCCCCAAGTTTCTAGCTAGGCTTGCCAATTCTGGTTTGGGACGTTCCTGGAGATCTGGGGGTGTTGCCTATGGAGGGCAGGGTTCAGAGATGGGAGGGAGCTCCGTGGAGATGGGATTCCATAGGGTCCACCCTCCAAAGCAGTTCTCTAGGGGAACTGATTTATGTAGTCTGGAGGTCAGTTGTAATCCCGGGAGATCTCCAGGCCCCACCTGGAGGCTAGCAACCCTAGGTTTGAAAATTATTCCTCAGGGTAGATTTTCTGGGACAGGTGTGTTGAATTTTTTAAAAATTCACCCGAGCAACATTTATGTGCAAAATCCACCTCAGCAAAGTTAAAATTCCACCTTGGTTGGCCCGAATAACTATATTACGGGATTCCAGTGAATCTGTCCTGATGGACTACACTGATTTTTATCTTATTTTATTTACCAAATTTATATCTTGTTTTTCTGCCCTCACAAGGGCCACCAAGGCAGCTAATTATTTAAAACATACATGATGAAAATCACATTTTGAAACCATTAAAATTAACTCCCCAACACATCATTAAAACAAATTTGAAACAGAGTTAAAGTACATACAAAGGCATAAAAGAGCAATGAAAACATGATCATCTAGGCCACAGAGAGGGCTCTGAGTGCCACCTCTGGCACCCGTGCCATAGGTTTGCCACCACTGGTGTAAGGAACTGAAGGAATAATGGGGGGAGGGAAATCACATCCTGCATAGGAAAACCACATGTGCCATTTTATTTATGAACACATCATTTTATTTTATTTTTCAGTGTACAAAGTTCAAAGGGGCAGTAAAAAATTTACAAAGCAGTGAGCGAACTTCAGGATTACACAAAATTATTCCTCAGGGTAGATTTTCTGGGACAGGTGTGTTGAATTTTTTAAAAATTCACCCGAGCAACATTTATGTGCAAAATCCACCTCAGCAAAGTTAAAATTCCACCTTGGTTGGATATTACAGGATTCCAGTGAATCTGTACTGATGGACTACACTGATTTTTATCTTATTTTATTTACCAAATTTATATCTTGTTTTTCTGCCCTCACAAGGGCCACCAAGGCAGCTAATTATTTAAAACATACATGATGAAAATGATGAACGAAAACAATGAAGACATGTCAGCTAGCTGACACTTGCCCTGTGGAAGGGCACTTAAAAGATATTTAAGTGTTCTCTGAGCTGTGTTTTCCCAGGTCCTATGATTGCCCCCCCCCTCAATTCAGCAGTGGGAGGGAGAAGGAAGCCTGAAACGATGTCACCCTGCCTGCAGCCAGCATTGGCGCGGGGGGTGTCTCTTCTCATAAATAAGTTTTCTGGGGGAAGGAGTGGAGGAAAGGGATATATGGGGGGAAGAAATGAAAGTATACAAATGTAATGTTGTTTGTTAATAATATCCAAATAATAAAATTGTGTTTAAAAACAAAACAAAACATGATCATCTAGGGAATTCTTATCTTCTGCATAAAAAGATAATACTGGGAATTCGTCTTATTTCCCCATGAGAAGAATTTGAGGATGATCTTCCCTTCACATGTCTGAAGAAGTGGACTGTTAGTCACAGAAGCTCATACTGGACTAAATGTTGTTAGTCTTTCAGGTACCACTGGACATTTCTTTTATTTTGCTACAACAGACAAAAATAGCTGCTTTATCTTTGAGCAGAGGGGTTGCCAACTGCAGATAGGGTGACTGCCTGGAGATTTGGGGGTGAAGGCTGGGGAGGGCAGGATTTGTGGAGGGGAAGGGACCTCAGCCCAGTCCAACTTCCAAACCAGCCATTTTCTCAAGGAAAGTGATCTCAATAGACAGGAGACCAGTCATAATTCCAGTAGATCTCCAGGCCTCACCTGGAATTTGGCAACCCTAGCAAGGACACCACAGCATTCAGCTACAAAAGTCCCTACAAATTTCGCGTCCCCTTCCGACGGAGGCACGGGTCCTTCTGCAAGACCGGGGGGTGCCCGAGCACACAAACGGGGGGGGGGAATAGAAGAGAAGCACATTTACCTTGTTCATCCCATTCCCCATGGCTCTTAAGCGATTGGAAAACTTTGGCAGGCAGACACAGAACCCGGAGGCAGCCTAAGGGGTGGATAGCTGCAAAGGGGGGGGGGGAATGCGGCGGGGGGGGAGTAAGAGGAAAGGGGGGTATTTA
>NW_015169782.1:794882-813963 GCF_001447785.1 Gekko japonicus | reverse complement strand
GAGATACTGGGGGGGCGGGGGGGGGGGGGGGAGGTAGCACATGCAGGGCATGAGGACGAGAAAGAAAGGAAAGGCGTAGTCGAATGGAAGGAAGACTACAGAACTGAAAGAATGGGGGGGGGGAGTGCGGACAATATAAAATATGTTTGAAAAAATCTTTCCCATTAAATCCAACAAGAGGTCACGTGGCAAAGAAAAGGCACATCCGCCTCTCCGACACCAGGGGAGCCCTCATGCATAACCACGCCCACTCCTCCTCATGTCACGTGACAGGGAGTGCGGTCGTAATTTCAAACCCCCCACCCTCTGTGTCTACGAGCGCGAGAAAGAAAGAGACGCTGCCGCATACACAACCGTACGAAAGATTTTTAAAAAAATGCGTGTGTGTGTGTGTGTTTTTTTAAAAGGGTCATCACATGACGTGGGCCACAGAGTGATCACGTGACAGAGGCCCCGGGCCCTCCGAAACATGGCGCTGTCCATGGCGGCTTCCACCGCACCGGGCTAGGCAGTGCGGCCAGAGGCCGCATGCGCAGAGGGGGGTGGTGGCATCCAGTGAGGAAAGGAGGTGAGAGGGGGGATGGGGGGTCCTGAGGAAAGGGTGGGGCGTGGGAAGGGGGTGCCTAGGAGAGATGGGGCGGCCGAGGGGCGGCAGAGGTCGCCTGGGGCCCCAGACAGGGGGGAGCCACAGGATGTATGCTGGAGGGAGACGGGGGGCTGCACTAGCCAGGAGGAGACCCCGAAGAGGAGGTCTTGCGGGGACCAGGTGGGGCCCTCAGGCCTAGCGGGAGCCCAGGGGCCCCAGAAGCTGCAGCTGAAGGACGTGGGCACCCAGGTGTCTTGGGGTCCAGGCAGGGGGGGCGTTGAGAACGGGGGGACCCAGGCGTCAGAGGGGCCTCCGGCTGTGGGGGCTGCCCAGGGGGAGCGTCCCAGTGAGGGCCGGACCGGGAGAGTCGAGATGGGCCAAAGGGCCGTTCGTTGGTCGGGCGCCCGCCCCAGCAGTGCAGAGTTCGGGGGCTTGAGGCTGTGGGGTGGAGACCCTGCCAAGGCTGGCAGTGAGAAAAGAGACAGTTGCGAGGGGGAGCCCCGAGAGAGAGACGACTCTGGGGGGTTCTGCGACTCTTTTGTGGTCCTGACTGCAAAGGGGGACAGCCCCCAAAGTGTGGGGACCCAGCAGCCCTGTGTGGTGCGCCCAGAGGCTTGGGAACTGGGGGTGGGTCAGCCCGGGGAGGTCAAGGGAAGAAGGGGTGAGGGGGTCCGAGCAGGGGGTGTCAGCAGCAGCCGGAGCTTTGGGGGCATCTCCAGCCACGATGGGCCCAGGCGGGACCCTGTCAGAGGGGCCGCAGTGTGGGTCCATAAGGAGTGGTGCAGGGGACCGGTGGAGGCTTCAGGTCAGGTGTGGGTCCCTCGCAAGCCAGGCAGGGCCTCCCAGGGCGTGGGGCTCAGCTGGTCACAGGGCGGGGCCGGCCACCCAAGGAGGACAGGCGGTTGGGAAGCAGAATCCGGAGGGGTGGGTGGCAACTCAGACCTCAGCCAGGTCTGGATCCCCAGGGAGAAGCCAGCTGCTGCTGGAGGAGGTCCTGGGGACGTCTGGGTGCACAAGGTGCGGAACCCCTCGGGGGCTGGGGTCATGTGGGTGTGGGCCCAGGTGACCAACTGTAACGAAGAGGAGGTGGAGGAAGCCAGGGTGTGGACCTTTCGCAAAGAGGGCCCTAGGAAAGGCGGGCAAGGAGAGGGAGGTTACGGGGTATCTTAAAAAGGGGAATGTATCTGGGAGGGGGGGCAGGGGTTGGGGGAGGGTGATACTACAGTCTTACATGTGTTGGGGGGAGACGAAAGGCTAGGGTCATCTTTTTGGGGGGGAAGTGCTAGGAATTGTTGGGGTTCAGGTGGAGGAAATCCTGTCTAGAGGGGTGGGGAAGGGAGGTCTAGGGGAGAGGAAGGGAGGAAGAGAGGCCTTGCTGGAGGATTCCTGGGGTGGAGACACCCCAGTTCCCTTGAGAGAATCTGGACTCTGGGGGCAGTGGCGGCTGCTGCCACCAGGGGAGGGACCGGAGGCAAGTCACATCCGGCTGCACGGGTAAGTCGGGGTCCGGAGGCTCCCGGGGGGACCTGAACGGACCGCGCGCTGTTGCATGCCAGGGTAGGAGGTGGTGGTTGGGCTGGGTAGGTTGGCAGACAGATAACTGGAAGGGCAGAAATGTGCATGAAGGGTTGTGTGGCAGTGGTGTTTGGGGTCGTCTGCCTTTGAGTTTGGGGGATTTCTTTCCTTGGGTTTTGGGGTTCCATGTCAAAGGAGGGGCAAGATGGCTATCTGGGGCCCAGGTCTTCTAAAGCCTGAGATTTGGAACAGGAATTTTCCCCCTTTCTCTTTCCTGATGGGCATCAGCTCTCTGCTTTCAGTTCTGCTTTCACAGGAGCTGTGTCTAGTTCTCTAATCACCTTTATGGCTGGAAAAGAAATTGCACGGCCAATGTGTAGGGGTGAGCACTGGACGGATCTAAGAGGCTATTGCAGTATAGTCTGCCTTTCTCACTGAGACTGAAGGCAGATTACAGACTACCGGAAGTGAAAAAATGTAATCATAACAATATAGGACATCCCGTGAATTTACGTAATGGACCTAGGAATACAGAACTGAATGACAATGCAAGCAACAGTGCAATAATACAGTACAAAACAGAGAATCATGGAGTTGGAAGGGGCCATACAGGCCATCTAGTCCAACCACCTGCTTAAAGCAGGATCAGACTAAAGCTTCCCTGACGAGTGTTCATCCGGCCGCTGCTTGAAGACTGCCAGTCACCAGTGCGATAGGACTAGGCGTACAAAATCTCAGTGGCAAAGGAAGTGGAAGTAACCTGCATTGTGTCTCATGTGAAAGCAGTCTTTGAGTGGGGAAGCAGGATTACAAGCTGGTACACTCTATGGTACTATGGATATGCCAAGGGTGAGGTTATATGCAGTGGCCTGACATGGGGTGCATGAAGGTGTGGGAGTCCTTCTCGCTTACCCTTTTCTCGTACATGCTCAAGGGAGGAAAGGTTTGTGTTTTCAGGGGTGCTGCTGAGCCAGCCTCTTCCCCTGAAGCTTTGAGGGTAGGAAATGAAACTTCCATCCTTGGGGCACTCTTCCCTGCTGCAGGGGCTTCCAAGATGCAAGCGAGCCGGGGAGCAGCGTTGCTCACCCTTGCCCTGTGGGCACTCTGTTCGCCAGCACTGAGCACGGAAGGCAAACGGAAGCTCCAAATCGGAGTCAAGAAGCGGGTGGACAATTGCCCCATCAAGTCCCGAAAGGGAGATGTGCTCCACATGCACTACACAGTGAGTACTGCTCCTGTCTCACACAATGGCCAACCAGTTCCTCTGGAGGGCCCAAAGCAGGGAATACAGGTCAAGGCATTCTCCTGATGTTGCCTCCTGGCACTGAGATTCAGAGGTTGACTGCCTCTGAACCTGGAGTTTCCCTTTAGTCATCAAAAGGGGACATGATTTGTCAAGTACGTATCCGACGGATGATCCCCCCCCCCCCCAAGCTGGTGTAGCACACTGGTTGAGAGGCTGAGCCCTGAACAGTTGAAAATAACAGTGTATTGTGTGGTGTGTGTGCATTCAAAGTAGGAATCAGAGACTGGAGCTGCTCCCCCCCCCCTCCCGAGCTGGTGTAGCACACTGGTTGAGAGGCTGAGCTCTGAACAGTTGAAAGTAACAGTGTATTGTGTGATATGTGTGCATTCAAAGAATGAATCAGAGACAAGCTATGAGACTGGCGGTTGCCTGATGGGTGGAGTTAAGAATATTTTACTGAAAAATGGCAGCGAGTGATCCAATGTTAGGAAAAAAAGATACTTTAAAATGAAATTAAAATTCTGTCCCCAATTCTGTGATTGGAAAATTCTGCAACCCTTGGAGAACTGAGCATGTTTGCACGATTCCTCTTTTAGGAGGAACCGTGTCCCTCTCTGACCTGCTCTCTTACCACAGAAAATCTTCAGTTTTGTCTCTGGCTGCTGAGATTTCACCATTAAATGCCCACTTAAAAGAGTGTCTTCACCTCCCTAAGGACTAGAATCTTGGTTTTTTTAAAAAAATAGCTGCATAAGATTCTGCACCAGGTCCGTGTTTTCCCTTTGCAGAATCACAGCAGCATCCCTGCCCGTGTTTCAGCCACACACCCTAGCTGACCAAGGGCTGGTCCACACGTGACGAGACAGTGTAGTGTAGTGGTTAGAGCATCAGGGAGACCTAGGTCCAAATCCCCACTCTGCCACAGAAGCTCCCTGGGTGATCTTGGGCCAGGTGCTCTCAGCCTGACCTACCTCACAGGATGAGGGTAAAATGGAATGGTGGAGGATTCTGGCATCAGCCACTTGACCTGATTCGTTTCGGCCTGTATAGGCCTTCTTCAGAGGTCAAACACAACAGGGCACAAATTGGCTTATATCACAATACAATACAATTATACAACATGGATACAAAATTGACCAGAAAAGAATTGTTCCAAAGTGAAACCACTAGGCACAGAATAAAAGTATAAACGAGGCCTCCAAAGATGCAATCCCATGCCAAATGATATTTCACTATCTTGTAATTATACGTAATGTGTTTTATAGTAGCTGTTTGTACGTTTGGCTTAAGACCTCTGGTCAATGAAGCTAATAAAGGAAAGGAAAGGAAATGATATTTCACTGATGATAATTTCTGGTCCAGAAAGTGCCTTTCCAATGATTGTTTAGTTCAAGCCAAAGCGTCCTCAGAAAAATTGTCCCTTTAGCAAAGAGCCGAAACGCGTCAGGTCAAGTCTATTGGCCCTTGTGTGTAAGATTTTGGTATTTTTATATGAGGTGTAATTGGGCCCTTATATGTTTTTTTTTAATTCTTTGCTAATAAATACATGTATTTTTATATTATATACATTATAAGTTTTTATTGTTGGCCCTGTACTCTGTTTGACGTGCCTCTTTAGGTTCTTGATCCCAGGTTTCAGGGTTAAGTTTGTTCCCTCCCCTCTTTTTTTGCGAAGAGTCGGACTCGACTGTGCGACTGAACAACAAAAAATGTGTAATGGACCACTGTAGACACAGTGTTCACATCCATCTCCTTTCCTTCTTGAGCACAGGGAAAGGCAGTGTGCAGATCCTTAAGCTAAAAGAAGCGTGTCTCTCATTGGATTTTTTTTTACCGCAGCAAGCTGTGAGTCATCAGGTACCCGTGAAGCTGACTTTAGCTGTAGCTGAAATTCCCTGGGGACCCTCCACTGTGGAGACAGGGGCACCTGTCTAAGGGTAGCAACCATAGGGTGTCCGTTGTTAAAGAAAACACCACTCACGGCCCTGATCTGGATAGATAGCCCAGGCAAGCCCAATCTCCTCAGATCTTGGAAGTTACGCAGGGCCAGCCCTGGCAAGTGTTTGAATGGGAGATCTCCAAAGAATACCAGAGTTGGGAGGCAGAGGCAGGCTATCTAGGCGCTTCTCTGGATGGCCTCCATGCAACCGTAGGAGTCGCCAGAGGCTGACTTCCAGGCACACGTACCTACGCACGCACGCACGCGCACACACACAAAGTGCAAAAATAACAAGAAAAAGAAAGCACCACTCCCTCTAACTGGCATCATCCCTTCCTCCCACCCCCTAACAGGGAAAGCTGGAAGATGGGACCGAATTTGACAGCAGCCTGACCCGCGACCAGCCGTTTGTCTTCACCTTGGGGACTGGGCAAGTCATTAAAGGCTGGGACCAAGGACTGCTTGGGTGAGTCCTGCTCCCAGCCGGGATTTGGGCTGCTGGGGGAGGCCAGGACTTGACTGCTTCAAGACGACTGCTGGTGTTCAAGCAGTGAAAGAGCACAAACAAAGTTTCCCTTGGCAGTGAACGTGAAGTTGCTTTGTACCACGTCCCTCTAGCCCAGTGTCCTCTGTTCGGCAGTGACTCTCCAAGACCAGGGTCCCTAGCCTTTGTGAGCCTGCGGGCACGTTCGGAATCCTGACACGACATGGTGGGCACAACAAGAAAACGGCTGCCGCAGGAAGTAGAGCCAGCCACAAAATGATAGCCACAGCTTAATTTCAGTAACACCGTGCAGATCCACCACAGCAACCTTTTAAGAACGCTGCACAGCCGGTCAAATCTCCAGTAGTCAAATCAGAAACCCTGTTGGGCAGAAGCCGGTTGCAAGTGCAAATTTACTCCTAATCTACGGCCACATAGTACAGGGGGTGGGGCTACCTACCGGCACCCAGGTGGCGGGCTAGTTGTTCTTTGGGCATCAGAAACCATGTTGGGCAGAAGCTCTAAACGGCCCCACCCACTCCCTAAAAACATTTGGCTGGTGCCCAAAAAGGTATCACTAAGTGCCATGGCACCCATTATTTATTTAATTAATTAATTAATTTATACCCTGCCCTCCCTGCCATGGCAGGCCCAGGGCGGCTTCCATAAATTAGAGTATTGCACAACTAAAACAGATTTAAATAGAATCATTATATCATAATCATAACAATATACGTATAAAAACATACAAAGTGCTAGCGCTGCAATAGTTTGTATGCGATGGGCGGTAGCAGCATCCAACGGAACATACAGTCAGCGAACATCATAGTCCGGGCTACATCTGGCTGTACTAAAGATGTTAACACTTAATATCAACATTGATATTGCTGTTGATATTGATATTCCGGCCAGGGCCTAAATATATATAGCGTGGCTCCCTAGTCAAAGACCTGGTGGAAGAGCTCTGTCTTGCAGGTCCTGTGGAACTGTGAAAGGTCTTCTGGGAGCTCCACGCTGGGGACCCCTGCTCCAAGATTTCAGTCAAAAAACACAAAAACACCCTCAGCGCTGTTATCTGAGTTGTCTTAAGGGGAGATTAAAACTTGTACTTTTTGCACACAAAGCATAACTGTGCAGAGGCTCTGGCAAAGAAGGCTCTTTAATTGGAGATGCCAAGGACTCAGCCTGGCATGAGCTGCCCCCCACCCCCCGACGAATGCCCTTCTCCTGAGCTTTAGCCGGTGTCAGCATTTCAGCTTCCTTTCTCCAGGGGATTCTGGGAGATACTTTTTCCTTTGGCAATGATGACAAGCCCGAGCTTTGTGCTTTCTTTGTTTTCCTCCCAGGGTGAGATTCTAGTCCTCATGGTTTTTAAAAGGTCAGCGCACTAACAGTACTGTCTCTTTGGTCGTAGGATGTGCGAGGGTGAAAAGCGGAAGCTGGTGATTCCCTCTGAGCTGGGTGAGGAGACAGAAAACGTGCTAAGGGCTGGGGTGCGGGAAAGGCTTTCAGGGCTCTATGGTTCAGAGCCAGGCTTTTTTTTTGGAGGGAGGGGTAGAGTCTGGCACTTTGCCACTTCTGAGGAGCCCTGCTACACTTCTGAAATGTGGATATGGTTGCTCTGGTGGGCATTGTCTTTGGGCCTCAGGAATGACTTTACTTCCGTCTTGTCTGCTCACAGGTTATGGAGACCGGGGAGCACCACCCAAAATCCCAGGTAAATATTCTACACTTATCCCCTTTTGCCAAACAAAGGGGGAGGGATGGCTCTGGAATTTTGCAGAGATAGCTGCTGCTTTGTGAGCAAAGCACTTCCATAGCCTGCCACCTGTCCCAGCCCTCAGAGTACCAGGAAAACAGCAGGAAAGGGTTGGAAAATGAGTCGCCGTGCTAACTCTGGAGCCCATCAGTTTTTTGCAGGGCCCAGACAGCTTTCCAGACATGACATGTGTTACTGTTGGGCAAGAGTAGCTGAGCTGGTCTGCAGCAGAAAAGCAGGATTCAAGTCCAGTAGCACCTTAAAGACAAGATTTTTTTTGTGGTATAAGCTTTCGAGAATCAAAGCTCCCTTCACCAGATCTGACTCTCAAAAGTCTATACCCTGGAAATCTTGTTATCTTTATGGTGCTACCGGACTCCGGTCTTGCTGTTGGATGTGAGGAACGGGACGGGTGATATCTTGCTGTTGCTTCCCCTCTCTTCATTTCTCTCTCTCTCTCTCTCTCTTTCTCTTTCCCAGGTGGTGCAACATTAATCTTTGAAGTCGAGCTGCTGAAGATCGAGCGACGGCAGGAACTGTAGCTACGTCTCTTGGGGGGAAGGGGGCACGGGGAGGGGCGGGAGGGATCTGCAGAAGTGGCTGTGGAAACAATGACATCGATGGGCCAAATAAAAGCACAGACCAGAGTTGTATCGTGGCTGCAAGAGGCGCGTCGGCTGGCAGGGAGGACGGGCGGTGCCTCTGTAGGCAACGGGAGGGGAGCGTGGCCCTGTGGCTCCAGGTTTTGTAGCCAAGGCCGGTTCTCCAGCCAGCGAGGAGGACACCGAGAGGCGGAAGGGGCTCAGCTCACTCCAGGCCATTGGCTGTGTGGAGCAGGTGAAGGGTGTTTCTTCCCAGACTTGCAGGGCTGCCAGCTGAATCCAGGCTATTGCTCCAGAATCTTAGCTTCGACCAGACCTGCAGCTGTGAGGGTGGTGGCAACGAGTGTACCAAAATACTTTGAACTGCCTCCTGTTTTGGGCCCTTCTGGCATCTGTAGAGGGGAGTCACTTGGTGGTGGAGCACATGGCCTGCCCTGTAGAAACTGTTTCTGTTTGGTATGTTTCGCCAGGAACCCTGGAGGTTTTTTGTCATCTTCTGGGCATGGAACAGGGGTCACTGGGTGTGTGTGGGGGGGAGGTATTTGTGAATTCCCTGCATTGTGCTGGGGGTTGGGACTAGATGACCCTGGGGGTAACTTCCAATTCCATGATTCTATGTGGCATTTCCAGTTAAAGGTGCTGCCAGTCAGAGTGGAGGCAGACCAATAGACTGAGCGCTGACCCTGGTGGCCCAGGCTAGCCCGATCTGGTCAGATCTCAGACGTTAAGCAGGGTTGATCCTGGTTCGTGCTCGGATGGGAGGACACCAAGGAAGTCCGGTGTTGCTGCACAGAGGAGGGCAACGGGCAAACCACCTCTGAATGCCTCTCGCCTCGAAAACCCTCTGGGGTCGCCATGAATCTTCTGTGACTTCAGCGATTTCCACCAATAGGCTGAGTTTGTATAGGGCACCTTTATATGTTCACATATATTAGAATATTTCTATGCAGCCTTTCCCTGTGGCGGCTAACAACCCCCTTCCCCCTCCTTAAAGACAAAAAAAAAAAGCCTGCCGCCACATTCCATTAAAAGGCCTGGCATCAGTATCCATCAGCCCCCACCTTGATGGTACTGGCGCTGGCCATGCTGGGCTGCTTTGTTGTTGAAACCGGGGATGACTGGCTTGAGTCTGCATTCTCACCGGAAAGATGATCAGGCAGTTTTTCCCCTACTTCCACAAGGAAGAACTTACTCCAGAATGGTATAAATTCTTCCCCCTGCACAGGGGAATCAGTAACTTGGCCATCCCAGAGTCTCTCACCACCAGGGGTATGTTTAGGTAGTGTGCGATATGCAGAATGGACACTGTTCTTTGTAGCTGGTCACAGGAAGCCCAGGAAAAGGTAAGAGTTGGGGACCAAGACATTCTTTGGGCGTGGGTAGGGAACCTGCGTGGCAGAAGCCAGCTCATCAATCTTGGCGTGGTGCCCAGCCAGGCAAAAAGCTGCCTTCAGCTTGTATGAGGGTGCACCTTTCCCAGAGTCCTTTGCACCAACGCCTGACTCAAAGCACGGGATCCCTGAGCAATGGCAGAAGGAACCCTGGGGCTTTTTCTTCATCTGTGTTGCGCACACTGCCCGGCAGTAGTCCCTCAGGCGCACTTCACACGGTGGAGGGTTGTGTATGTGTGTGAAACGGAAGCCCTCCCTGGCTTTGTGGTAACTCAGCAGAGAGCAAGGGGAGTTCCATCCACATGGGGGAACAGGGTAAGCAAAGCATAGTAGCAACAGCTGAGCTTGTATGTAAAACAGTGATGAGGCATAGGGTGCGCTTCTCCAGTGAGCTGCTAACATGAACAGCCCTGGACTCCTGCCAGTATTGTCTACTGTTAGAAGAACAGTGGTTGTATCACTGTGGAAATCATGGGGAACGGGTCTTTATGGATTACTCTTGAATAGCTGTTTCTTGCCTTCTTGGAGAAAGAGGAGGCCCAGTTAAGCTGTTTTGAGCTTTCTCTGTGCTTCCATTTGGCATAAATAATCTCTTTGATTTAAAAAGTTGTGCCTAATTTTGCAGTGTGGAAGGCAAGTAAATTTGCATATGCAGAGTAACTTCCTGACTAGCGCACTGGCAGATTAAAAAGTCACCTTGAATGTTTCAGCCATGACTGTTCTCCCCCCCCCCAATTTGGGGTGATTTTGCCTTGTAGTTTACACCCTGGTCTCCTAGTCAGACGCGCTAGCCAGTTGCTTCCTGAACCCACAACTAAAAACGTAAGATGTTGTCGTCTGTCACGTGTTCCACACTTGTACAGGCGTGTAATCGCGTCACATACGACTGACTACTGTGAGCCTCAGGCCTCCTTTTCTTAGCAAGACCAGGGCCCTTCTTGGAGAAAGAGGAGGCCCAGTTAATTACAGGCGTGTAATTGCGTCACATACGAATGACTACTGTAAGCCTCGGGCCTCCTTTTCTTAGCAAGACCAGGGTAAAGGACCCAGCTGAGGGCTGCGTAAATCCTCTGGTGGAGGGGTGGCTTTGTTGACAAAGTTAACAAGGGAGGCCAGGGAATGCCTGTCCCTTCCTCAGGAAATCCCCTCTGGCCCCCAGTGAGAAAATATCTCGGCCTGCTTATGAGGTAAGGAATTCAAGGGAAGGGGGGAGGCCTGGTGGCAGTAAAGTAGTTGCAGCTGAAGTCAGTAATGGAGACACCTGTTTTTTAGGAGTCCACACACACCCCTTTTGGCACGATAGGCGAAGGAGGCCCAGCCTCACCCTCAGGCAGAAACCTTTGGGGGAGTGTTATTTATTTTACCCTCTTGGCTCATAACGTGGAAGCAGGACTGAGCCTGTGAGCATCAACCCCTTCCCCTCAGGAGTGCAGGGTGGGCCTCCTGTGGTCTCGGTACCGGGGCGGGTGTTAAGCCTGTGGTAAGGCTCCACTCTGCTCTAGTACACTTCTCTCTCCCCCCCCCCAATCTCTAAATTAATAGGTGCTTCTGTTTCAAATGTGGCAGTGGGGAGAATGGAAGGCCCTGAAGCCACGTGGAAGGAGCAAGGCACTACCGATGTGGCCTCCAGGCCAGGCACTTCGCCTCAGCAGGGTGACTTCAGGCAACAAACACGAAGGCCGATTCGTTCCAGGCCCCACAAGACATTCTTTCCGCGCTGTGTTTGAGCCAGCCACAGACCCAGGGAGGGGCAAAGCTGGTCACAGCCCCACTGGGGCCACGTTGCTAACTCTGGGACCTGTGGCACAGTGCATAGTAGGCGGGCCTCTGGCTTGTCGTCTGTGTATTCCCACCTCAGAGTTCTCTGCAGACAGTGAACCGGGGAAGGGGAGGTCGATAACCTCACATTTCCAAGCCAGATTAACCAACTCAGAATATCCCTTGTTATGTAGATAATGTGAAAATCAGGGCATCAGTACATACCTGGGTGGTGTATATTAGGTATGGGTGGGTGAAGTATACCTCTTTATCATCCCGGTTGGCACCATAAATACGCATAGAAGGATTTTAAGCTGTCTTGAATGAATTTATGCGACTCTCTCCCTCCGCCCACCCCCCTTTTAGAGGCAGAAATTAAGCTCTTCTTCTCAAAGCATCTTTATTAAATTTATATAAAAACACAATTTAAAAAAAACCTCAAAAACATTCTAAAAAAAATTTCAAGATCCTACCCTTCTCCCCTCACTCTCCTTCCACCACCACCCTCCACAGGGTGTATCTCCCCCCCCCCCAAACACACAAGCAGAGGGGAAACCGTCAGGGAGGAACAGGTAGATATTGCTGAAAAAGGTGTCCAAGATGGTTTTGATTATCGAAGCATTCCCCAAAAAAGAGGGTCTCCCCAATCTTTCATGGGGAGGGGAAGCAATAACTGATTCTCCACCAGCCTCCCGGTCCATTGTGAAACTGACCCCCTCCCTCAAACAGCAGAGTTTTAATAACCTCCACCTGGAGGGAGGGGGAGGGTACAGTGGTGGAAGACCCCTGTTCACAATTCACTTCTTCTGCGGAGTGCTTAATTTCTGCATGCCACGGATCTTGTCTAGCAAGTCTGCTACAAATGCCTAGAGAGGAAAAAAACACAGGAAGGGTTTGGGGGGTCATCGAGGTACAGCAACACTTCCAGATTTATAATCGCATCAAGCAGTCTCTGTGTATGTTAGGTGCCATCAAGTCGTTTCCGACTTATGGCGGCCGTATGAAGTAATGTCCTACAAAATGTCCTATCACTGACAGCCTTGCCCAGGTCTTGCAAACTGAGGGCCTTTGTGGCTTCCTTGTCTGAGTCAAGCCATCTCATGCTGGGTCTTCCTCTTTTCCTGCTGCCTTACACTTTTCCAAGCATTATTATATTTTCCGGTTGACTCTCGTCTTCTCATAATGTGACCAAAGTACAATAGCCTCCGTTTAGTCATTTTAATTTCTGGGGAGCGTTCAGGCTTGATTGTCAACCAAGTTGGGTGTAGAGTGACACTGGACAATCTGACTCCAGACTTGTGGAATCCACTACCACGAGACGTTCACGATCACCTTACATGCAATGTAGCAGACCTATTAGTCAGGATAATGAAATGGAACCTCCATCTACAGAGGCAGTATTTCAGATACTGAAGACAAACGGGAAGGTTCCTGTATCAGTCCCTTGCTTTTGCACTTCCCAGATAACAGTGAGCTAGTGTTACAAACCAATGCCGGGATGCAGTTGACCTTAGATCTGAGCCCAAAGGTCTGCTGTTATGAGGTAGGATAATGGAGCCACTGCGTTCAGAGGCAGTCTACCTTGAAATACAAGAGGCTGGGCATGAGCAACAGGGAAGGGCCTTTGGGACTGCCTTCAACAGCCTGGTGAACTTCCCAGCAACATCTGGTTGGTTGATGGAGGGGGGAGGATTGCTGATTAGAAGGACCTTTGGTCTAAGCGGGGGTGGTGGTGGTGGCTCTTGCCAACTCATTTCCCCTTCCAAGGAGCAAGTGGTGTAAATAAGACTTCTCATTTCCTGCACCAAAAACCCACCTTTCCTCTCCGCCTTGCCTCCCGCCCCTCCTGAAAGCAACATTCTTGATTTGCGCAATTCGGGGATGGTGGGGAGAAAAGCTACGCAGCCCCTCCCCCTGACAGGTGCATCCAGGGAAGAGGACTTCACTCCCCTCTGGGGAAGGGAGGAAGAGAGGTGGGGGAGAGGCAGCTGCTGCTTTTTGACTTCTCCAGGCTGCTACAGCTGCCAAGGGAAGACTTGGGAGAGAACCACCTCCTTTGCAGGGGAGGGGGGGGAGTGAAAGGACATGGGAACCTGATAGTTCGGTCATGGGAAGGGGGAGGGTTAAGAGGGCAACACTCACCTCTGTGGGCTTGTAACAGTCCACCAGGAGCTCCTGTTAAAGAGACAGGCCAGTATTCAGAGAGGGTCATCTCCCCAGGAATCCTTTCCCAGCCTATTCCAACTGCTCAGCCCCCCCCCCCCTCCATCCCAGGAGCATTTGAAGCCTCTGAAAGCCAGGCTGCCCCACCAAAAGCAGCCGGGGGTGGTGGTGGTGCCAAATCAACTTTGCACTGCCTACCTTCACCCTGGCGCTGCGGGCCTCATCGCTTTCCATGTCCAGCAATTCGTCAACATCGATTTCTAATTCTGGGATCTCCTCTTCCTGCAGAGAAACAGAAACAAACAAAGATGCACATGGATTTTGGACACAGAAAGGGATAATACTCGGCTAGGGAAGAAAGGAGGGTTTTCCTTGGGACCATCGAGGTGGGAGAGGCTTGCTTTACGGTCAGGTCTCTGCCCCACTCAAAGTTGGAGGAAGAGTGTGCCCCAATGGCCAGTCTTGGAGGGCTAATGCAGTTATGGGGCTGGAGAGAATTATGCCTTCCCCCCACACACACCGGAAGGCACAAGCCAAATTGTCTAAAGAAGGGAAGGTGTATATTATGGGGGCACTGCTCTACCCCCATGGAAAGAGGACATTCATCTTTGTTTAGTACATTCTTATTTATTTAAAACATTTTAATGCTGCCGTCCCATCCGATCAGGGTCCTTCCCTCTGAGGAGATGAAGGCTGCATACATTGTTCTCCCTCCATTTTATCCTCACAACATCCCTGTGAGGTAGGTTAGGCTGAAGGAGAATGACAGGCTCAACATCACCCAAATGAGCTTCTGCAGCACAATGGAGATCTGAACCTGGGTCTCCCAAGTCATAGCCCAGCACTCTAACCACTGTACCACACTGTCTCCAGTAGTGTAAATTGCTCCCTCCCAAGGAAAAAAAGATATGTCCTTTTTAGCTTCTCCAGATTAATGCACAGCTCCGTAGAAAACGGTTTGCCCTGTTGTGTGCAGTAGGGGAGTATAGGTAACCTAGAAGTGTCATGTGGTGAAGTAGTTGAAGTATCTGACTAGGCTCTGGGAGAACCAGGTTCAAACACAGTCTGCAGCAGAAGCTCACTGAGCAACCCTGGGCCAGTCACTCAGTCCCTCCCTAATCAACCTCACAGGGTTGTTGTGAAAAACTGAGCAAGATGACAAGCAGTCGCAAGCCACTTCTGGGTCTCTACCAAGAGGAAAAGAGCAATATAAATATCTAAATAAATGGTTTGAGCCCATCCTCCATTTCTTTCTCAGGACTGACTGCAGCTTTTGTTCTTCCGTATCCCCTGGCCAGGTGGGGGGGGGGTTTGTTTTTTGTTTCTCACCCAACAGCCTTCCCCTTTCTTGCCAATTCTGCCCCCCTCTCCCTTGGTCTCATGTTATAAACATTCTGGGCCAGAACTATGCCACCTTTGCACCCTATTCTATACTTGCTGTAGCATGGAAGTGGACTGTGCTGGGGATGGTGAGAGGTGCCATTTTAAATCTTTCTGTGATTAAAGAACAACACCGACCTAAGAAGCTATGGATAAGTGGTAGAGGTGCTACTCCTTGTCCTACCATTCTTCTGAGCACGCCCGTAGCCACAGTGGGGGCATCTCGGGGCCACGCCCCCTTAATTAACTGCCACGCCCCACAAAATACACTCCCCCAAATTATACTTTTTTAAAAAAATTAAATTTAGCCGTAGCGCACCGCATTATTATTCCTTTTTCTCTCTCTCATCCCCTGCCCCACAGAATTCCCAACACCAGTGTTCCCTCTAAGCTGAGTTAGTGTGAGCTAGCTCAGTCTTTTAGCCTCCGGCTCACACACGCCCCCTTAATTAACTGCCACGCCCCACAAAATACACTCCCCCAAATTATACTTTTTTAAAAAATCTAAATTTAGCCGTAGCGCACCGCATTATTCTTCTTATTTCTCTCCCTCATCCCCCACCCTCCCCTGCCCCACAGAATTCCCAACACCCCACCACCCCAAATTTTCTGGCCACACCCATTTTCCAACATGTTGGTGTGTGTTCAAAAGTGGCATTCCTCCTCCCCCACCACCACCACGTACCGCTGAGAGTGGTACAGGTCTTTCTACCATTTCAAAACCCATCTTGTTCAGTCATCTGCACGCACCTGGACTCCCATCATGTGCAGCACCTGACACTCAAGAGATGCCAGGACTCAATCCATGGGAAGTGGATGGGTGGGGGACACAGTCCCTTCCTTCCGCAGGCCCTATGGCAAGGAAGAGGACCCTTTGATTCCCCCCTCCCCTGCCAAGCGGCAGCCCTTCAATCAAATTGGTCCATCATATTAACAGAGTTTTTAAAAGCTTTTCATTGATAAACGGAACAAATTTAGAGTCCAGTGGCACTTTTAAGACCAACAAAGGTTTATTCAAGGTACGAGCTGGATGCTCATACCTTGAATAAGACTTTGTTGGTCTTCAAGGTGCCACTGGACTCCTAAATTTGTTCTCCTGCTTCAGACCACCACGGCTGACTACCTGGATTGATAAGCGGAGGCTGCAAGGCATCGAACAGCATTTTTTTTTAATAAGTTATTTCCCAGAATCGAATGTGCCCAGTGTGGGTGTAACAATGAAAGTCAGCTTTCTTCCAAACAACCGCCTATTCATATGCAAATGTCGCGTCTCCTCATTCAGTTCATTAATACCCCTACTATTAATTGACCAAGATAATTGGGAGCCAGCCCACTCCCTTCTAAACCCAACTTAACATGAGCTCGTGCAGTGCATGCTGGGAATCGCCAATGGGAACTGGCACCTATTAGCCTGGTAACAAGGAAGCCATTGAGGGATATTAAGGAGCATTAGAAGGAGGTGGCAAGTTTGAGGCAGGAATGGGGACAAAGGTAATCAGGTCAGCCACCAGTAAAGTCTGCATTGGCTAATGATCAATTAGTTGTGTATGCGGGGAGGGAGTCATGGCAGTTTTTGAACCCAGGGCTCCAGTTCTTGGCATTCCTAATCAGCCATTTACAGGCTTCTCCCTCTACCCCATTAGCCTGCTCAGACGCGAGGTCCATATGGCTGCTAAATCCTCTCCCCCACCACCACCACTGCTGGCGACTGGCTGCCTGCCAGATGGCATTGAGGGAGGGGTCTGGGGTGGGGGAGGCAGGCAGAATGTTGATCCTGCCATGGAAGTCCTGCAGATACAAAATTAGTCTTGAGGCTCGGGTTCAAATCCTTAACTGTGAATCGGGTGTGTGTGTGTGTGTGTGTTGGGAAAAGAGATCCAGCATCCCAGGGCTTCAGCTTCCCCTGATGTGAGATCAGATTTTCAAGGATGAACAAGAGGAGATGGGCAGGGGGGGTTGGCGACATGTTCACCACCTTCTTAACAGCCTCCCTGTGCTTTATGGTTTGGGCACAGGTCCAGGGTTAACAAATTATATATAAATGCATTAAAAGTTCGTTATAGGAAGAGGCGGCTGCATTCTTCTAAATTTGAGATCAAACATCATTACATTTGTAAGAGCGTGGGGGGGAAGTCAGAGATTCCTGTGTAATCCCCCTCCCATTTCCACAAAACGTGCTAAGAGATCGGAAGGAGGAAATTTAAACCAGATTCTGTCCCACCTCTTCCTGGGGGGAGAGAAATGGGGTAGGGAGGGGTTAGAATAAGTTTCCCAAAACATGTGCAACACAGGCAGGGGCCCAGCCAAAAGGATTATGTCCCAATGACCTTAAATGACCTTCACCACAAAATGTAAAAGTAAAGAGAATGTCCTTTGTCTCACACCCATGCACACAGCCTCCGCTGCAATTTTGAGGACAGGGAAGGAGGAGTTGGGCAGATCGATAGGATCTTATCCGCTTTCGGGATCTGGAGGGAAAAAATGGAAGATTACACAGGAGGCGGAATGAATGGGGCATTTGTAGGGCTGGTCGTTTAACAGTACACAGGAAACAGAAAAGAGACTGTACTGGAATCAGTGTCCAAGAAGAGGGATAAGAGGGGGAGGGTGGGCACATATACCCCATTATTGCCAACCCCACAGGAGGAGCACGGATGAGTCCTTTCAGCACTATGCTGGTCGATACTGGGGTGAACAGACCAAAGTTTGATTCTGGTCCAGGTAACGGTTCCTCTTTAAAAGGGTGCAGGGTGGAATCAAAGCTAAAGATTATTTTGGATGCATGCAGTCACGGGTAAGTAAGAGCCCCAATACCCAAAAATTCAAGCAGGGGAGAGAAGGAGGTGTTATTAAAGTAAGGATGGGGGCCAACCACTATATGGGGTGCAGAAATGAAAGGTTTACCTCTGCAAAAAAAACCAAACCCAACGGAACCTTAAAGCGAGGGACCCACAGTTGGCCACATGGGCATATTATTAGTGATTAGGGAGACATGATGGCTGGAGGGGAAAACCCCATTTGAGAGATTAGATTAATCATGTAGTTGATTGTGAACCCAAAATCAGATTAAGTAGGATGGGTGTCCCTGCTGCAGGGGGCTAAACCGATTTGGAGTCCCTGGTTAGGGCTACCTGGTACTGAATGACAAAAGAATTGCAGCCAGGGAGGCGGGTGCACCTGTACACCTGATGGGGGAGCTATAATATGATGATACTGGGTGGGGGCAGAAGGGAGGGGGCTGCCAGCAAGCTGTATGAGTCACTCTAGGGGCTGGGTTATAGGGAGACGGTTACAAGATGTGGGGCCAGATATATTGGGTATGTACGCAAACAGGGTTAGGGAAGCAAAAAAGGTTTTTATCAGTGGCATCTAAAAGAGTCAGGGATGGTTTATGGGGACATAACAGCTGCAAACTGGGCTCTGGATTTCTTTTTTTTGGGGGGGGGACTGTCAATAAAATCCAAGGATGCCTACCTAGCCATTCCCCTTTGTCCTAAATTAGTTCCTTTGTACTGTTGCAACCGGTGAGATAATGAAATAAAGAAGCCCCACCCCAAAAAGTCAGAAGTGAGCAGTACCAACAGCTGGGAAGCAGGGGGTGTGTGTTTCTGCCTTATGGGGTGACAGATGATGCTGGGAGCCTGCTGTCTTGGACCCCTTCCTCTCCCTTCCACCCTTCTCTCTCAGGAGGTATAGTGCGATCCCAAGCACAGTTAGGTACGCCCCTAAATCCACTGAAGTCAAAGTGGATTTTGACTGCCCCTTTGTAAGCAGCTCGGGACAGAGACTTGTCTTCATACTAGTAAGGATGGAGGAGGAGGAGGCACTTAGGAGTCCAGGAGCAAGCCAGCGCGTATCCAGGCACCATACAGACTATGGACCGATCTGGGGTTCTATAAGGGTGGGTCCGGCTTGGAGAGACAGTAGGGCGGAAGAACATGGGGGATCAGGCCTGTAGAGGGAATGGCTTTATTTGGGGGGGGGGGTGGTAGCCACGTTGTTCTGCAGGCACCCCAGGAGCCCCTCAGAGACCCAGCAGTGGCTGCCCGGGGCCAGGGCTCTCTTGGTCAGGCACCCGAAGGAAGGGAGCGCTGACTCTCTTGGAAGGTCCCGTAGCCCCACAGTGTCTGGTTGCTCTCTTCCGGGACTCTCGGATCCAGCTCCTCTTCGTGACAGACATCGGGAAAGCGGTTGGGCTGCCTCTCGCATGGCTGCGGAGTTGAAACCATTGCAGACCGTGCTAAATAGAACACTGCAG